>NC_135784.1:213182760-213551927 GCF_051106095.1 Pogona vitticeps
TTTTTCTTCTCAACCAAAGCTGCCAACACCTGTATCTGAGTGCACAACTGAAGAGGTTTATGAATAAAGAATTGTTTCCCTGCCTTCAGTCAGAAAAGTGAGATGAAAGGGGTATCATGGTCCAAGATATCCCAGGCAGTCCAGCACCAGGGGGAAGGACACCAGGACCCAGTCCACCATGCAGAGTATGAAGTCCCACAGCACTCACTGTGCAGTTGATCATGAGTAAGCAGAGGCAGGAGCACAATGCTGAGAACACAGAGCAGGAACCATGTGCCAATATGCAGTGGGCAAGCAGCAGCAAGAGCAGGGATCAAGGCAAGAACACTGGTGGCAAGAGCAGTAACCACAAGACAGGCAAAAGACCTTTATTGCTGAGACACGTTCTGGGAGAGAGAACCACTCCTTAAATAGGCCTTCCCTCCAGGCCTCCAGGTGAGCCTCATGAATGGCCCAGCAGCTGCTACAGAGGCCAGGGCCTGAGCCTGCAAACACCAGACCACTTCTGGTGTTGGCCCTGATCCTGCAGCTCCCAGGGTAGTGCGGGCCAGATCCTGACAAGCGGTATGGCTGAGTTCACCAAGTGATGTCTGAAGATGTTGGTTGTATCCACAAAATAAATCTGTTAGTTCCAGAGATGCCACAATATTTTTGTATTTCTTTTGTTTTTGGTAATGCTGAAACACCCATTACAAGGCTACCTTTCTGAAAATTGATAAAGAATGAGCCACCTCTTATGTTGCTTCACTGACATAAAAGATTGCAGGTTCCTTCCTTCCTTCCTTGAAGCAAGTGATGCTGCACTCATTTGAGCACTTCTCATTGTTAATTCTGAATTGGTGAATTTTTTTCTCAGTAAACAGGTATAACACTGAAAATATGGAGGTAGCAAGGGGGGCAAAGGAGCCAAATGTTCAAAATCATTATCCTGACTGAGCAGAAGCTGCAGGTTAATTAAGGAAAAATAGAATTGATGCTGAGGTAAATTTATTTGCTCTGTTACATGAAGGTGAGTTCATCAACTTCACAAAACAAGGTAGAAAGGAATGGAATGATGACACTTATTAGTAGATGTCAGCTACTTTGATATGTTCTCATGAGCAAGCTCCACAGTTCACCTGTTGAAGAAACTTTATCAAGTTCTTTCTTTCTTGTTTTTCCTCTGAAGGCCCATCATTATTCTCTCACTGAATATTTCCGTTGTTCCTGTCATCAATATGACTTCCATCAAGTGAAAGTAGAGTTTTAGCCCAACTCCACTGAGTATCTGAACACGTGCAAAATCTTACAATTTTGCTCAGATATAAGTGCCACTGACTTCAAAAGGGCTTACGCCTGGATATAGGATAGACTACAGACAGACAGACTGAACGATAAAACTCACTCCGACAGGAGAGCTGAACTCTCTACTCCCAATGCTGGCAAAATCAAAGTTATTTTCTTTGCATTGAGAGTGTGGTGTGTGTGTGAAGAGGTCAAACCGCCTCCCTGTAGTGGCACAGTAGGAGCCCAAGGTTGTGTTATGTTACCCTTCTGTAAAAGAAGCAAGGAAAAAAGTTCCAGTTACCTCACAAAATGAGTTATGTTCTTCCACATTGTATTACAATCACACAACCTAATGTGGTCATCACTTCATCACTGGAAAAAGGAATGAATTACAAGTCATTGATGTGTTATTTGTTAACAGAATACTTCCAAGAACTGAGGTCAACTGAAGACTATGAGCAGATCTCCAGGAGGTTTGAAATTTATTGGAAGATTTTCCAGTTCCCTACAATTTAACAATAATGATAACATAATTGCATGTTTTTCTTCATGAACTCAAGAAATGTTAGTGTGAAACCTTAGTTGTTTTCTATGTACGGGTAGATATTGCAAACTCTAGTTTTGATATAGAAAACTAGTTAAATCAGCCCCAGTTTTTTCTGCTGATCTGGATGTTCTCCAGACAATCCAGGAAAAAAGAATGCAGCACTATCAAATATTATATGCCTTTATATATTTTAGCATGGGTTTGGTTTCATAACAGTCCTTATTATAGCATGTCACGAAAAATAGAGTTCAGCATTATGAGTATTTCCCCATTACATTTGAAATTATTTGACAACCAAGGATGGCTTTCCTGGGGGGAGGGATAGCTCAGTGGCAAAATTACACTTTGGGTGTGGAGGGTGCCATTTTCAATTTCCTGAATCTGTGCTTAAAAGAGACTGATGAGAGATGATGAGAAAGGCTTTTGCTTGAAACCTTACATTAGTTGGTGTCTGCCAGAGTTGAAAAGGGTTAAGCTAAATGGAGCAGTTTCCATACTCAGTGTAAGGCAGGTTTCTATGTTCACAGGCTGAAATGCAGTATTTGGAATTAGAGCTATGTGGAATATCAGAATGGTTTTAAAAGAAGGTTTTAACTAAATTGGCAAGGTAAGAGGATAGGATCTTCACTCTGAGGGCCCCTTGTTCATCATCACAAAAAAGACACCCACAATCATCTATCTAACTAGCTATCTGTCTATCTATACAGAGAGAATTTAAAATTATATTTAATCATAATTCTTTTCAACTATTTGGTATGACAAAGCATATTTCAGAAGATAGCTGATAAAACAAAGCTAATAGGTTGTTCAGAACTTATTAAAGGCAGCTGAGAGGCTTTGTACCTGAGAATGCACCATCAGCCTTTGGAAGTAGTAGTCAGCAAGGTGTTTTGCACAGCAGTTATGCTCCCATCACTTGTCCCAGCTCCCACCAACCTAGCGGTTTGAAAGCATGCAAATGCAACTAGATCAATAGGGACCACCTCAGTGGGACGGTAACAGCGTTCCGTGTCTAAGTCGCACTAGCCATGTGACCACGGAAGATTGTCCTTGGACAAAACACTGGCTCTATGGCTTGGAAACAGGGATGAGCACCACCCCCTAGAGTCGAACACAACTGGACAAAAATTGTCAAGGGAAACCTTTACCTTTACCTATTGGGAGTGAAGCCTATAAATACCAACTCAGTTCCATTTTGATTTATTTTTTACAAACCACATTTTTATACTGTCCTTTAACGATAATAAGAGTGGGGTGGCTACGACAGCCTTGGATCAGTTGAGTATGACTCTACAGATCCCCTTAATTAGATATAACATTAACTAAATCATATGTGAGGCTTTGTTCCTCACTGTGGGCTAGCGAAATGGGTTTGCTGCTTCATCCCCTCCTTTCATTCTGAGCGGCTCTTGGATTCTTTTAATTAGACTTCCTCCATCTCTCATATAGATGTGATATTTATACTCCTTCCAGATCTACCCTTTTGATCCCCCTTCTCTGCAAGAAAGGATTAGCAGTTGCCAATGAATATGAGTTATGAAGAAGCAGAGCAAGTGTGGTATTTTTGGAGAATTTCCATCCATAAAGGCAAACTGTTCCTTGAGTTGTATGTGGATTCAGCCCTCATTCGGCTCTCTCAAAGGGCACTTATGGCTCTGTCACCAAGACTCATATTTGCCGTTACTAGACTGCTGCTGCCACCAAATTGTGTTATTAAATCTCTCTGAGGAGGGCATAAAATTTCTCATTCATACCTTTAATCAAAGCTAGCCTGGGGAAATAGTATAATTCCACAAAAACACACTTACACACCTCAGCCTGTTTTGGAGGTCATCCAGCAAACAGCCCATTCATCTGTTACAATTGCTTCCAAAATAACTCTGCTGGGATGTTTACCTCCTGTTCAAGTGTCTTCTCATATTTTACCTGTGCCATTGATGAAACCTGAGCACCACAGATAAAAACAGAAAGTGACGCGTCCCAAAAAGGATGTTCTTCCCACCTGATTCCATATTCAAAGCATTATGCAGGCCCAGCAGGTCTCATCTTTCCCAAAATGACAGCTTACTCTGCAGGCTGTTGCTGCAGGATTTTTTATCCATCTGTAGCTAATGTTTCATCACAAAAAAACTTCAGGGAAATATGCATTTCTAAACAATTTGTCCAGTTCTTCTGACATAATGGAACCTGAAGCTCTTCTTCCACAAACGACCAGGAAGGGCCAAAAAGCCAAGGACAAAAGTTGCCTTCTCCATTCTGTGTGCTGAACCTGACTCAACTACTATTTCACAATAACTGTGGGCAATATTCTAATGGATAAGGACAGGCTGTGTGGCACATGTAGCTCTGTCCTCCAAGAGCAGAAGATGGCGAGGGGCCTCAGGATGAATGGCTGCAGTACTACCATAGCTAGTCCATCCCCAGCATCTGCTGGAGTTTTATTTTCAAGTTTGCTTACTGTCTGTAGTTTGTGTGACTAGGAAGAACTTTGCTCTGGGCTTGGATGATTGTCTGTTCAGTGCTAACCAGTCATTTCATCTAATCAATCAGTTCAGTTGTTTGCTAACTAAGGAAAGCAATATACATAAGTGTGTAATTTCAAGCAACTGTAAGTGAAAAAATATTTGTTATTCTTTCTCCTACAAATGTCTCCACGTGAGTTATTTAGACTTTAAATGCCAGTTAAAGAGAAAGGGGTGGACTCTTGGGAATTCATTCCTATTCTCCTCTGTGAGTCTCTGTACTTCTGCCACGTAGCAAAAAGAATTTTGCCAGGGATTCAAAACTTTGCAACAGTGTCTGCAACCAGAAAGGTTTTGCCTCACTGTTCCTTGTGTTTTGCAGACCTGAGGTGGCTGGCAAGAGGACATGGTACCATTCAGTTCCTGCCAAAAAACTTCACAGGAACAATGTGTGGATTATAGAATGAAGACATGGTTGTGTTGAAACATAATCCAAGCTGTATATTATAATTGTATGTGCAAGAGTTCTGGATCACCAGATCCCTTGATGGGACTAGTAAATACAAAAGGAGGAGGTGGTGGTGTGGGAGAGAGGAGAGGCAGAAACTTGATCCCTGAATCTTTTCATCAGAGCTCCTTCTGTTTGCATCCTGTCCCAAATCGTGATTGAAGGAAAGAGCTAGCAGATAGTGTGATTTCAATCAAGTGTGATTTCATTAGCTTATATGCCAGGGTTCAACTGGAAACAGAGGAAACACTATATTTGTTGAGTACCAAGAGGCAAGGAAAAATTGATCCTCTGTCACTGTGTGAATCACATCCAATGGGAAACTGTCCCATGGCTGTCCCTATCTTATTAGAAGTGGGCAGATTCCTTCCAGAGTTGAGGGCAAAAAGCAGTCACAAGGCAGTCTCTGTACTAAAAAGACTGGAGCTTATTCTAAATATGGCTCTGGGTAAAAATACCATATTTGCATGTGTAAACTAGGAATGTTGGCAAGTCTTTGGTTCCATGTCCCAAGTCTGAATCTGAGTATTTGGTACCAAGTCCTGAGTCTGAGTCTCCCAATTAAAAAGAATATTTTTTTCAGAAAAAAGGGGAGGGTGTGTGGGGGATTTGTGTGGGGAGGTCTGAGACTTGTGAACCGCCCACTTTTGCTCCCCTTTGTCCTTCTCGTGAACATCTGATTGTCACCACAAATTTTGCTGAAAATCATATTAGTAGCTAAATTCAAGTCATATACCAACACAAACCTGTGCTCTTACTCAACTATATCGAAACTGCATATCAGATAAACATTTTTTTCTGTACAATATGGTACAATTTGCCCCCAGCACTGCCACTGTCTGCAGTAGCCTAGCCCAGCGAATTAAGCAATGGCAACTTTTTAAAAAGAAGTTTGAAAAGTTTTTTAAAATCTTGCTTCACTTGCCTTTTAAAAAGCTCAATTTTCAGGCTGGAATTCTCTTGTTTAACTGGCTGCAGACAGAGTGAATTTATGCTACAGAGAGAGAGAGAGCAGCTCAGGAAGAAAAGAAGTCAGCCTTGTGCGTGCATAGACACACTCGCTCTGCAAAATGACGTGCAAGACAGAATACAATGACATGAGCAGCAGAAATGTACCATTATGTGTGTGTTTTGGTCTTCATCTTTCAGAATTCTTCATTCTGGGAGTCCCACTTGTTAGACTGACATGTAACAGTGGTCCACCTGGGAGAAAGACCTAAGCTTTGCAGCCAAGCTTCCTGTTCAAAAAAGGAAGCTCCCAGCAAGTACCAGGGCTGCTTCCTTTTTTCAATGAGAAGCAATGTGGAGTTAGGCCACAAAGGTTTATAACTTAGGCCTTTCTTCTAGGTGAGCCATATTAGGTGTCTTTCTGCTAGGTAGGTCTTCCAGAATGGAGCGTCCTGGGATTTGCAGATCAAAAGAGGAGGAGGAGGAGGAAGAGGAAATGGCATATCTCTGATGAGCAACAGTCTATAAAGGTGGGTCTTCTGTTTCATTTTAATTTTAACTCTTTTTTTTCCAGCTGTTATGGAGAAGACTGCAGCTAACAGAAAGGGAACAAGTAATGAACTGACTTTAAAAAGGCAACAGTGCTCTTTGATTCCTTCTTAAATGGGCAATGCAGAGAACCTGCTGTTCTCCACACCATTTGCACCCTTTCACTCTTCCTCTTCTCAGGATCCAAAATTGGTAGTGCTATGGTCACAAAACTTTGGTGATTCAATCAATGACTTTGCATAGGAAAGGCAAGGAAGGTCCATTTCTAAGGTAGAGAGCTATCAACTTGGCATCTTCTTTAGCTGTACATTTCTCCTCCCCATTTCTAATTGTGATGCATGAAACAGATTTACTGCAAGAGATGGGGGGGGTACTGCTCCACCACATGCATAACCTCTGGGCACTTTGCTCTGCCCTGTAGTCATCCTAGAAAAACAAAAAATACCCCCCAATTCATTTTGTAAATTTGCCATAGATATTAAACAACTGCAAAGAGCTTGTGCTGCTGAACCAGTCGCTCCAACATGAATAAAAGGAATTTGGAGTGTAGACTAGGTTGCAGGTATCTCCATGGGTCTGCAAACGAAATTACAGATCTGACTTGTAATAACTACTGTGTGAATATTATTGTGTTTCCTCCCTTAATATTATGTTGAACATATGAAGCAGTTTGCTTTGTATGGTTAGTTTGTGCTTCTGAGCATTATGTTGTTGTAATGCCTTCATTTATTATATGAAACATTGCCCCCTAGATTTTTAGCACTTACATACAAATTGAAATACACTCCTGGTAAATGGTGTTCCACCCGAATATACTACCATGGTTATATTATTATAATAAAAAGACCGCCACAACAAAAGACGTCTGCTGTCTTCATCTCTGTGATCAATGCCTTTCATGACAAAAAATTCTGGTATCTTTGGAGAATGACCAAAAGCTTTCAAGATACAAATGTCCATAAGAAAGTTTAGGAGCTTCTGTTTAGATCACACTAATATTCTTGTCATTTTCCTGTTTTGTGCATAGAAAACCTTGGAAAGGGTCACTGTGAGTCAAAACTGACTTGACAGCACACAATTATTTATTAGTATTCTTGTCATTTTCTTGCTTTGCACGTTTTCAAGCTCTCTTATGGGTTTAATGTGATGCATGTAAAATTCACAGCTTTCAAAGTTTTGATTTGATAAATTTGTTACTCATTACTTCTGTTCTTAATGGTGTGTTTGGTCTTAGGCAGTGCATAGTCCTTGTCAGAAATATGACAGCTAGTTTTTCTTCATGAACTTTTACGAATTAGATATATTAGATCGGGTACATAAGACGTTTTTGTTGTTCTTGAACAAATAGTGGAGGATTTGATGAAAAAAGAAAGCAAGATCATTATCTCACCCTTATACTAGAGATAAGGAGGCATGTAGAGCTTGGAAAATCCTTGCAAAGCTGTTTTCTCTTGTTGAGACAAAAATATAATGAGAATGAGGAGCTTAGCAAGTGTTCTTAACACATCCCAGATATGTAGGAAGAAAATGAGTATGGGCATTTCTGCTGCCTCATATGTGGAGGAGAGAGAAGGTGTTGCTTATCATGGGAGTGGGGTGAGGAATGCATGGAGAGAAGTCTCATTGAGTAGAGATAGGCATGGACCAAACTATGAATCAAAAAAAGCAATGACTCGGGCTACCACCTCAGTTGTTGCTGCCATTGTCAGAGACAGGAGGCTGGCTTCCCTTCCAGGACCTAGGCCTGCTGCATGTGCAGGGTCATCAGTTGGGAGTCAACCACATGTAGAGAGGCAGCACTTGGGCTCCTTGCAGGGAACCGTCTGTGAATTCGCTTGCCACCAGCTGATTAGGGTGGTGATGGCAGTGGCATGGCAGAAGCAGATAGCCCACCCAAGAGTTCAGTTTTCCTGTGGTTTTGCAATGGTTCATAAACTATCATGTACCACCATTTTTCAGGTTCATGTCTGTAGCGTTCACCCTGGTCATTAATATTTATGTTGTGATTTCCATGCAGAAGCCTGTGCTGCAGGGTCAGAAGACCAAGCAGTTGTAAGATCGAATCCACGCGACGGAGTGAGCGTCTGTCGCTTGTCCCAGCTCCTGCCAACCTAGCGGTTCGAAAGCATGCAAATGCGAGTAGATAAATAGGTACCATCTCGGTGGGAAGGTAAACAGCGTTCCATGTCTAAATCACACTGACCATGTGACCACGGAAAGACTGTCTTCGGACAAATGCTGGCTCTATGGCTTGAAGAGCGGGATGAGCGCCGCCCCTTAGAGTCGGACAGGACTGGAAAAAAAAATTCTCAAGGGGAACCTTTACCTTTACCTTTTTTCCATGCACCAATAGGAGTTGGTGAGAGGCAGAGTTAATTGGGGGTCAAAAGAAGTAGGGAGAGAGAAAGGAGTATTATAGATGTTTTGACTCAAAGTTTAGAGAAGTAGCTGCTCTGTTAATAAACTTAATTTGAAAAAAGCAAGCTGAAAACATCCAGTGGACATCAGAATGCCAGGTAGCCTTCGATCGTGTGAAAAGAACACTGTCTTCAAAACCTGTCCTGATTGTACCGGACTTTGACCATGAGGTCATCATTTTCATGGATTCATTGAACATGGGACTGGGAGCTGTGTTGTGCCAAGCAGATGACAGCAGGAGCACTTGCTGTGCTCTCTAGGATTTCTGGGAGTTGCAGTTCAAGAACATTTGGGGACAAAAGTTTGAGGACCACTAATCTAGAGCAGTGGTTCCCAACCTTGGCTCCCCAGATGTTCTTGGACTACAGCTTTCAGAAATCCTGGCCAGCACAGCTAGTGGTGAAGGCTCCTGGGAACTACAGTACAAGAACATATGGGGACCTAAGATTGGGAACTACTGAAGGAAAGAGACACTCAGATGGAAAATAAAGAATGCACTATGAAGAAGTACAGCAATAAAAAAAGAAGAGTATGGCTCATTGACCAGAAAGCTCTGGACTGACAGTAGCTGATGGTCACATGGGGCCATGAAAGGATCAGACAAATATTTCATTGCAAAACTCAGAATTGTCGTTGAATAACCATGGTGGTTCCAGAATTCCAGAAAAATATCTACTTCTGCTTCATTGACTATACAAAAGCCTTTGACTGTGTGGACCACAGCAAACTATGGCAAGTTCTTAAAGAAAAGGGAGTGCCGGACCACCTTATCTGTCTCCTGAGAAACCTATACATGGGACAAGAAGCAACAGTTAGAACTGGATACGGAAACACTGATTGGTTCAAAATTGGGAAAGGAGTACGACAAGGCTGTATATTGTCTCTCTGCTTATTTAACTTATATGCAGAATACATCATGCAGAAGGATGGACTGGAGGAATCCCAAGCCGGAATTAAGATTGCCGTAAGAAATATCAACAACCTGCAATATGCAGATGATACCACTCTGGTGGCAGAAAGTGAGGAAGAATTAAAGAACCTTATAATGAGGGTGAAAGAGGAGAGTGCAAAAAACGATCTGAAACTCAACATCAAAAAAACTAAGATCATGGCCACTGGTCCCATCACCTCCTGGCAAATAGAAGGGGAAGATATAGAGGCAGTGACAGATTTTACTTTCTTAGGCTCCACGATCACTGCAGATGGTGACAGCAGCCACGAAATTAAAATGCACCTGCTTCTTGGGAAGAAAGCAATGACATACCGAGACAGCATCTTAAAAAGCAGAGACATCACCTTGCCGACAAAGGTCCGCATAGTCAAAGCTATGGTTTTTCCAGTAGCGATGTATGGAAGTGAGAGCTTGGACCACAAAGAAGGGTAACTGTTGAAGAATTGATGCTTTTGAACTGTGGTGCTTGAGGAGACTCTTGAGAGTCCACTGGACTGCAAGGAGAACAAACCTATCCATTCTCAAGGAAATCAACCCTGAGTGCTCACTGGAAGGATAGATCCTGAAGCTGAGGCTTCAATACTTTGCCATCTCATGCGAAGAGAAATCTCCCTGGAAAAGACCCTGATGTTGGGAAAGAGTGAAGAGGAGAAGGGGATGGCAGAGAACGAGATGGTTGGACAGTGTCATCGAAGCTGACAACATGAATTTGATCAAACTCTGGGAGGCAGTGGAAGACAGGAGGGCCTGGCGTGCCCTGGTCCATGGGGTCATTAAGAGCTGGACATGACTTAATGAGTAAAAAACAAAAACAACTATGGTGGTTGCTGCATTTTGATACCATATTGAAAAGTGAGAACTGGTCACTTTTAGGATGGTGCTGTTATAAGATACAGGGAGGGAAGAATCTGTCAGTTTTTCTTCCTCATGTATTCCGTTTTAAAAAAAACTGAAGTTCTTCCTATCCCGTATGAGAAAAAAATAAATTTTTCCTGTTAAGTTCTTTAACAATGGATAAAAATAAAAATTGTTCCTTATTTGTACTGGCCAGTTTGAATCCTTTAGGTGCATCTGTTCTTAGCATGGAGAGAAATATGTTGGAATACCTGTCAAACAGGTGGTCAATAAGCATATGGTTTGGGCTCAGAATTATTTGGATTCCTAAGTGAATTTGGGGTAATTGTATACTTCTGAAGTGATCCATAATGAAGCAAGGGAACCAGAAGCAGTACATGACTGAAAGCAGGACTTTCCAATGCCCCAAATATTGTTTCATAGGTTTAAAAAATTTATTTATTTATTTATTTATTTATTTATTTATTTATTTACTCCCCCTTCTCTCTCTCTCTCTTTCTCTCTCTAAGTCCAATAAGTAAATAAATAAACCTAGTTCACTGAGTGCCTGTGTATGAGTGTGAAATATGTGACATTCCCCCCATTTTCATTTGGACACATACAAATGTGTATACATATTTTGGAATATTTGAAGTGGTTGAGCTATAAATTAACTTGAAGCAAATTGGTTGTAATTTGTAAGGCATATAATTCAAACCCAATTGAAGCAGATGGTATTCAGACACCCCTGATGTTAAAGATGATGAGCTTCTCAGAGAAAAATACATGACAACACCAGCAGTAACATCGCTCATTACAAAGGGATTACAAACCAGAGAGTAAGCCACTTTAAGTCTTGGGCCTGCATCTTTCAGTTTCTCTTTCCCCTACATTTGATTTCTTAAACACATCAAGTTAATTTCATCCCAGATATGAAGATTTTTGCAAATTATGGCAAATTCTAATACAAACAAAACAAACAGGAATGAATTGAATTGAAAGTCTCATCAGTTTCCCTGCAGGAGAACTTATTTGGCTAGATGAGCAGCATCCAAACCTACTTAGAGATGTTATATGACATGAGCCACAGAGCAACTAAATGATTACAAGGAAAGGATGACAAGATCTGCTAATGTAGAAGAGCCTCACTTGAGGCTAAGACAGTTCACTAGTGCATAGCTGAGCTCCTGTAACATATGGCTGAGTATTTCAAATGTGAATAACATTCAGCCATTCCCTGCAGGCAGATTTTTGACAAGTTTGTTTTTGTTTAGTCCATAGAAAGTCTGGATTCCATAGCCAGAGGACAACTCCTGTGTCAGGAGAGGCCAGGTGTCATATGCTGACCTTCAAACATTAGACAGGATACTCTTCAGCCACATTAAAAGAAAAACCTTTATTATGTGCCTCTTGAGATCACAATGTGCAGCGAAAAAGCAGGCTAAGCTAGTTCCTCTTGCATGAATTCTGGCTGAGTCCAGATGGTAGTCTCTTTGAGTCTCATCCAGAATCTGTGGCCAAGTGGATTGGGAAACAAAAAAGCGGCTCAGAAGGTTGAAACAGATACAAAGCTTCCTGGCCAATGAGCATAGTCCCCTTGAATTGCATTGCACTGAAATGCATGTCCCAGTTATACGTGTCAAGCAGTTTTGAAAACTGTACTGGTAAGGATCTAAAAGTACTTTTTAAATCTAGAGGCACCATCTTAGGTGGCTCCAAATAGGACACAAACATCTTCCATTTGTAATTTATCAGGTAAAAAATATTCAAGATTCTTAAGACGAGAAACGGACAATATCCTATTAAAAAGAGCTAAGAGCTATTTGAGAAAGAGGCAATTTTCTATGCAGTGTACAAACAGATTTCCTTTGCCATCCCAGCCCGGAAATAAAGAGGTGAGACACATATTGTTGGGTTATAACTTGGGCCACAACTTTATTAACTATTTAAATTGTATCCCCCCAAAATACAAGGAGGCCTACCATAGTGCGATATTCTTTAATGTCTGGATAATCCTAGATTTCCGGATGCTTCCTAGAGCAGGGCAAGCTCCTATTACTGAATCATGCTATCCATTGAACAGCACACCTTCATTTGCTCTGTGAAATGGTACCCCCCCATCACCTCATCCCATTGAGCCTCGTGACCCTAAATAGGCAGCTGGCAGGGAGGTCCTTCCATATAACACACCTCTCACCTGATAGCTGATGGGCTCAACCTGCCAGTGAGATGTTCTAAATTTTGATACCCTGTGCCAACATGAACTCACTCCTACTTTTTCCATCACACTATCTGCCACAGCTAAGGGCTTTTTATATGCCCCAAGCCTGCCACCCAAGCTGAAAATGTAGGCTCTAAGCCCCCCTTGTATGTCCTTAAGAAAGAGGCCCATGCCCAACTCTGATAAGTGAACACCATCGCTCCTATAGAGTTCACGCTGGTGACTCACAATCTTGGGATGTGGAATCACAGACCCCAACCCAGCTCTCATGGCTCAGTAAATTTTGCATTTCACACCACACCATGACCTATTGATCCTACCAGGCTTGCGGTCAGCTCGCCAAGCCCGACATGGGATCATTTTGGACCACATCAGCTTCATTGAAGGAAACACATCCTTCAGTAGCTGGAGGTCCTGGATGACCTGTAGAATCAAAGACTTGCCTGTTCTCATCGTCAGGTCATTACCACCCAAATGAACAACAAAAATATCAAGGGGTGCAACCTCGATGCTCGGGAATGCAAGCTCCAAGAGTTCATGCCACAGCATGCCCCTTTCCCCCTTCCATTCATGAACAGTGAATAAAACTGTGACTGTACACAGCCACTCACAGCCATGAAGAAACAACCCTGGGTTCTGAAAAAAAACCAAACACCATAACTTCTGTTGAGGGAGGGAATGAACATACGTCTTAAACCTATAAGACAACCACCTCCCCAATTCCTTTATTTGATCCTCACCATATCCCAAAACCATTGCTGTGGATGCTGCACCTATACAAAAGGAACGTGTGCTGAATTTCCATCCCACAATCCCTGCTTTTTCAAGTACCTGGGAAGCTACAGTCCAAAATTGGTGCTGAATAAGGGGTAAGCCATCCTTATGACAAAATAAATCTCCAACATCCCCCCTCAACTGAACAAATTCATAACAAGTCCTTAAACTTATAACCTGCCTCCTCCCGAACTGATCTATTTTAGAACTGTGGAGATGAATCAAAACACTGTCTTTGGAGATAAATAGGTTGTCCATCTGCAACGCTGTCCAAGAATTATCAGTTTTGGATGCTTTCACCAATCCATTAATCCGAAATGCCCCCAAAATGTACATAGGGTAGCTGCCTTAAATAAATTTACCTCATACTGATCAATGCAAACAGCTTCCCAGACTTGACCCAACTGAGCCAGAAACCTGGGGGAAATAGGAGTATGGATATCCAATTGCTTACCACTTTCTTTGCTCCACCCCTCTATCATTTTCTTAAGTCGGAAGTCACCGTCCAAATCCAGGCCTTCATGGGCCTTAGCATAAAATGCCAATGCAGACATTCTACCTTGAATAGTGCAGGGGGCTCAAACCTTTAAAATAAAGGTAAACCACAAATTGTTGCAAATGGTCCACCGTTGTGGCGCATGGCCTACCCATGCGTTCGCATTTGCAAAGTGTAAAAAATTCTTCATATGCTGCTGCATAGCTGCTTCGAGCAATTGCCAAACTTATCGCTCTGTTGGCTTCAATCCTCCAATGCTCCATATGTCCTAAGGCAATATGTCTGGACGAACTTGAACTTCCAGGGCCAACTCCCTGAACTTGTCAATCTGTTGACAGGACAGGGCGTCAGCCAGCTCGTTCTCTACACCAGGAACATGACAAGCCAGGAACACAATATTGTATTCCACACAACGTAGTATAAAGGATCTCACTTGTCTCATAACCCGCACGGATTTAGATGTGAGGTTATTCACTACATGGACGACAGCCATGTTGTCACACCAAAAAGTAACCGCTGAGTTGGCCCAAATGTCTGCCCAAAACCATACTGCCCCAAGAACCGAAAAGAATTCCCAAAACGTGATATCTCTGGTATCTCCAAGCCACCATCCATAGTCCAGCACACCATCGGCCTCTGAAATATATATCATATCCAGATGACCCCATCAGAGTGTACCTGTCCCATCAGAGTGTACCTGGAATTCAGCTCCAAGCTGCTGCTTGTCTCTCCAAAAATGAAATGCCATTGAATTTGTCCAGGAACTGCAACCAGATAGGCAGATCATCTTTCATGTCCGCTGAAATTTTTCTTCTATGATGTGGCTTCTTTAAACCACTCATGGCTCCACAAAGCATTCTCAGAAAAGCCCTGCCTGGGGCAATGACTTTACACACAAAGTTGAGGTGCCCACCACCTCCTGGAATTCTCTCAATGTAGCGCATTGCTGCTGCAACAGGCTCCAGATTCAGATCTGCAGATTAGAAAGTTTGCTGTCTGGTAACCTACTGGATTGATGGAATCTGTGATGCGGGCTCAGCCAGGCAAGACGCTCATGGCTACACAGCGGTGATTTTATCTTTATTTTATGTAATTTTATATGGTTTTTATAGCTTTTGTTTAGTCGAAGTTCCTATTCTACTTCTTGGCTGAAGGCATGATTTTAACCTTGGTAAAAGTAAACACAGAGATAATGACCACTGGAGCTGCCGAGAGATATTAGAAATACCTCTGTACGACAGAATTACACAACTGCAGCCTTGGGAAGAAAATAGAAGAAAATAACACCGCTACTGCGGACAATAAGCACCTGCTTGAATCAAGTCTGCAAGAAAAACATTTACTTTGTTTAAGAAAAGCCATCTGCCTTCGGGGGTTGTTTGGCATACAGCAGGGGCGGATCCGCTGACTCCGTCAATCTACAATTGACTCACAGTGAGTAAAAGTCCTCCAAGGAACGGGTGGAACAACCTGCCCCTTTAATGGTTTATGTTTGAGTGTTTACCGGAGCTAAGAAGTGTTTTTATACAGCTACTACTGACCGTAACTGTGAAACCCACATTCTTCTCCCTTTGAGTGGTAGTCTGCACCTGCAGAAGTAGAAGGGGACACTAAATAAGCTTAATTTGTGGAGTATAACTATGGTCACCACTAGGACCAAAAAAACCTATGGCAAGTTAAAAAAGGCTCCCAAAAAGCGAAATCAGAAATCTATAGCAGACTTCTGTGTGGTCTCAGATCAACGTGAACATGTACCCTCCTATAATCAAAGGCCGCTGAGGGAATTTACATCAAGTACCCCACTTACTACGGACAATGTAGGCATAAGTAATGGAGAGACATACCAGGGGGCTGCAGTTGGAACTCCGCACTCCAGAGGAGAAATTGGCAATTGGTCTCTGGACCCAGAACTCCTAGAGAAGGCTCTCTCTGCCTCTATGGAATCATTCTATAAATACTTAAATCTATCAACACCTGGGCCTAAGGAGAACCATATGGAAGGAACAGTAGGCCCCCAAGATGCTCAAGGGCCCGAGAGTGAACAAACTAGGATTATTTACACCCAACTACGTGATCAGTGTCTCCTCTCAGCTAAATCCAACCAGACAATTTTCAATAATCTGCATGATCTAAAGAAAGAAATCGCTGATACTAAAGCAATACTACAATGCATTGCTGACATGATAAAGTTGGGGATTTTAAAAGCAGCACCCCCCTCAAACCCTCAGAATACTGAACAGAGAGGACTTCAGGCAAAAAAGGAGCTGGGTACAAAAGATCAAACACACAAAGATAACTCCCTAGCCTTTAAAGGTCAGAGTTACCCACAGTTATCAGAAAAAGCAACTCAGGACCGAATGCCCATCTCTGGGAAGACCCCAAAGGCCTGGGCTGATCCATATGAGCAAAATGAGGACACAGAGGACACAGAGGGACCTGACCTAACATCCTCTAATCTAGAGCTAATAACCATAGACGAATGGTGGGGAAACACCCCAGAAGAACCCTATCCCCAGCATCCACTTGCTGTGACAACATGCAAGGAAAATATACAGATTAAAAAACCCCAATGGTCAGCAACCTCAGACAGTGAAGGGTCCACCCCTGCTGAAAGCCCATCACTCAAGCCTGTGAACCACATCACCATCTACAACTGGCCACTAAGAAAACCAAATGGCACCTGGGCCTCCAACTCAGAAGTATTGCGGACAATAACAGAAATTCTGGGCAAGGATTGGGATGCTCAAATGAACACAAAATGTTACTGCATCTATCCCAGCAAGCCCGGGCAACTAAGAGGCAGGGTGCACTTGATCTTCGCCAATAGTGAACAGGCCCATCATTTTTGGAGCCTGTTGTACAAGTTTGAAAAAATAGCAGTATCTTTCAAATGGGGAATACATACAACTTACTCAAATATCAACCTAAGACCGATCACAAAATTGGACACCTACAAACTAACAAATACATCCAGAGAAATTCAGGTTCCAGAACAAAGAGATGGCCCCACAGCCGCTTCCATAAGGAAGATAACAGCCGAAAAACCTAGCTATGACCTGTACAGAGATAGGGCTGAAGCTTCCACCATTTACAACAGATCACCTTCCAAAACCAAATCAGATGGCAGAGGAAAGGAAACGCAGATCAATGTTGCAACCTTCCCAAACAATATCCCAATTAACAAGCCTCGTGATCTTACAAGCAAAATCAAAAACCAGAGTTATCAGGTGAAAATGCTCTCAAGGCCAAGGCATCTTTCAAAAGGTATTACATCCTCCAGGAAAAATAGAATATACCATCCATACAAAGAGAAGTTACATCCAGCCTGCTCAATGGGAACTATTTCCGACTCCACCTCTGAGTGGCATATGGGCAATAGATATGCCCCTTTAGTAGCTTATCCCCAGAACTGACTATTGGAAGGCAAAAAATATAAACATCTTAAGAAGCCTTTGTCCAGGAATATTGCATGGGGGGAAAACAAACAAAAAGTCCAACTCCACAAAGATACCACAGTTCCAAACACAACAACGACTACCTACCTGGGTAGAGCTGAAAGATATCCCTTTAGCAGAGAGACACAAAGAAATCAAAACAACAAAGACTGGGCCCGTAAAGATTATCCTTTTCCCACACCAGTTGCTCCCCTCACCTACAGAGGATGTCAGTCATCAGATGTATCCCTGCCTGCTCTGGAGAAGCTAACGTTATACAAGGAAGGGAACCCCATTAAAATGCTCTCTGTCACAAGAGGGGAAATGACTCCAAAGGCAGAACAACTGAACATCCAGGAGCGAAATGAGGCACCAGACACTCAAGAATCACGGTGTGCCCCAGAAAGCAACCAAACATCTGCATCTAAAATTGAACTTTTATCATGGAATGTGGCAGGTTGGACCAGATGTATCTCCCAAACCCATGATACTCCTTTCTTTCGTAGCAAATTTGACATCATTCTTTTGCAAGAAACTTGGTCTGACAAAGATATAACTCTAGATGGTTTCAACTCTTTCATGGTAAAGGCAATCCCAGGGCGCGGACCAGGGAGACTGAAGGGGGGACTGAGCATCCTGGTATCAACGGCTCTGAAAGTGAAATCTACGATGAAACCCCCCCTGAGACAGCTGGCCATGGCAGTAGTACTTACAGGAAGTATGAAAACCCTATTGATTATTAACATATACTTACCTCCCACATCCAGAAAAGCTGAAACAGAAGGAAACTGGACAGACCTTGAAAACTATGTAAGAGAGCTTATCATGGAACATCCGGATGCTCTGGTCCTGACTGGTGGGGATCTAAACGCCCGTATGGGACCAGATGATGACTATCTGGGAACCAAATTTAAGATGATAGCCAACATAAGAAATGATAATGTGGGGACCCTGAATCAGGAGAGGGCATCTAAGGACCAACATGCAAATTATGCCGGGGCCTGTCTGTACAAATTTGCCTACAGACTGGGCCTCTCAGTTTTAAATGGCACAATCACAGGTGATACTCCAGGAAAATATACATTTATGGCAGCAACTAAAGCTAGTACAATTGACTACATCCTGGTGTGCAGGGGGCTCCTTTCCATGGTCAAAACTCTCCAAGTACTTCCTTACATGGAGGGGGATCATTTCCCCCTACATCTAAGTTTTCACCTAAACGTCAGAGATTTAGACACAGAACCAAGATATCATACTGAAATTACAGCACTAGAAAGAGTGGGTTGCCGAGTAAGATGGTCACCTAAACTGGCACAAAATTTAAAACAACTTTTAACTTCAAAAAAAATTTGATTGATGCCCTTAATCCAGTAGGAAGCCAGACAGTCCACTGGAATCCCATAGATAAATATGAAACTCTCCTACAACAATTACAGCCACATCTCGTCCACTCATATAGCAGAAACCTTCAGAATTCATATAACCGATCCAAACCTTGGTTCAACCAAAGCTGTAAGGCAGCAAAACAATTAGTTAATCAGACATACCAGGAATACCTGAGAGCAGAAGACCAGGTAAAAAAAGAGGTCCTCCTAAAACTACTGGTACATAAGAAAGAATACAAACAGCAGATACATCACAGTAAAAGAGAACACACGAGAGAACTATGGAGGAAGGTGATTGAAGCAGCAAAAGCCAAAAATCCATCCCTTTTCTGGAAACTAATCTCAGGCAGACTATCAGAGCCCAAACACCCATTATCCTCTTGTATTCCACCAGATAAATGGGTATCCCACTTTACAAGTATGTATGAGGAGGTCATTGTACCCCCTTCTCCACTAATGCTCGGAAGCACTCCCAAATGGCCCCCGGTGACCCCAGGTGAAATAATAGCTCATATAGATCAGTTAAAAAATGGAAAAGCCCCAGGCCTTGATGGCATCCCACCAGAACTGCTAAAAGAAAACAAGACATGGTGGGGCTCCTTTCTAGCACCTCTCTTCACCCATATTAATGACACAGGCCAAATCCCAATATCATGGAAAACGGCCACAGTGGTCCCGTTTTATAAGAAAGGGAAAAGGGAGGATCCAGCCAACTACAGGCCAATAAGTTTGCTGAATATTATAAGCAAACTATATGCAAGGCACCTCCTAGACAAACTCCTGGAGTGGCTCGAAGTAGAAAATATCATTGGGGCAGAACAAGCAGGCTTTCAGCCAGGGAGATCCACAATAGAACAATGCCTAATTATACAGCATCTTATAGAGAAATACTCAGCCAAAGGAGTAACATCACTCTATGCTGCCTTTGTGGACTTTAAATCAGCATTCGATTCTATACCGAGAACACACCTCTGGGACAATCTATCAAACTCATCTATAGACAAAAGACTTCTATATCTAATCAGGGCCCTACATGAAGAAACATACCTGAGAGTCAGGTGCAGCAGACAGGGACACCTCACGGAATCTGTGCAAACGCACAGAGGTGTTAGGCAAGGCTGCCTGCTGGCACCAGCATTATTCATATTTTACATAAACGACTTATCAAGCTGGCTTAACACCGCCGATCTCCATTCACCTAAACTTACAGATAGAACAGTGCCAGCCTTACTCTATGCTGATGATACAGTAATTCTATCCAGAACCCCCATAGGGCTGAGGAGGGCACTTAAGAAGCTTGCCTCATACTGTGAATATAAATCATTAACGATTAACTATCAGAAGACCAAGATAGTCGCCTTTGGACAGAGACCCAAGAGTAGGTCATGGCAAATAACTGGACACAGTATCGAGCAGGTGAACAGCTTCAAATATCTGGGGGTAGTATTACAGGCCTCAGGATCTAGGCTTCAGCATAGTAAATTTGTGGCTGATCAGGGAGAAAGATCGGCAAATAGTATAGTAAAATTCCATCTCTCCCAAGGAGGGTCCTTCATACCGGCAGCCCTCAAATTGTATAGAGCAAAGGCATTAGCCCAGCTGCTGTACGGCTCATTCATGGGGCCACCCAGTTCTCACTTCGCACCACAAGAAATAGTCCAATCCAAATTCTTAAGAACTATACTCCAGGTCCCAAGATGCGTGTCAAATGCAAGGATAAGGCTAGAAACAGGATGCCTTAAAGTAGAAGCCTGGATCAGAATTCAATCTATATATATGTGGCTAAAGGGACAGTTAAATCCAGAAGGCCTATTTTCCTTATTATTTAAAGATAACTATCAATCTAAGTGGGTTAAATCGGTCCAGGGCTACTTGGGGAAAATTGGCCTCTCACCTCAGGCACTTATATCCTCTGGAATAGAGCAGGCAAAACAAATAGTTAAACAAAGAATAGAGGACAATGAATACCAAACAGACCTTTCTAGCATCCAAAATATGGCAGCACGGACTTACATCAAAAATTGTATGGTACCGGCCAAATACTTAACATCTTTGGAAATTAAAGGAATTAGAAGAGCCTTTACTCTGGCAAGGTGTTTGGCCCTCCCCTCTGCTGTACTAGAAGGGAAGTATAAAAATACCCCTTTTGCGGAAAGGTTATGCTCCTGCCACCTGAGGGAGATCGAGACCATACAGCACATGTTCTTCACCTGCCCATTGTATGAAGCAGTGCGAAAAGAGACTATAACCCCCTTAATAGATAGATTGCCAGGACGTTCAGAGGGAAATAGGCTAGAGTTCCTTCTCTCAGATGTTGATGTCCAGATCACCTGTCGGGTTGCGAGGTTCTGTGTAGCAATTCTTCGATTGCGGAAGTTAAATACCAATTAGATTGCCGTTCCCAGTTGTATGTATGCCAACATGTTCTAATGGATATACTGAAAGTTAGAAATTTTAAGGTTTTATAAGGTTTTATACTTATGTGACTGGTCTAAGGACTGTAAATAAACTATTGATTGACTACTGGATTGATGGATGGTATCCAGTTCAATCCCCAGAAAAGTGAGATAAATGGATGGGCCCTCAGATTTTTCCTCCCCCAAAGGAACACCCAAGGTCCCTCGTGAGGAATTAAAACGTTATAATGAAGAACTTGCATTGACCAGATCCTGGTTTCCCACAAAATAAAAAAATTATCCAAATAATGGACAACACGGGAAAGCCTTGGCCTGCACTTTAGTGCCCACTCCAAAAATGAGCTAAAGCACTCAAAAGCTGCACAGGACACCGAGCACCCTATGGGCATCACCTTGTCCATGTAGAAAGAACTTTCAAATTGAAAACCTAGCAATTTGAAATCATCTGGATAAACTGGCAGCAAACAGAAAGCTGACTTAATGTCAGCCTTCACCAGCTCTGCCCCAGTGCCACAGGATCTTACCATCTGGACTGCAGCATCAAAATATGTGTACCTAACTGTACACATCTCCGCGGGAATCATGTTATTTACAGATTCACCAGTGGGGTAAGACCAAACCCCTCCTACATGATGTGTGTGTTGTATAAGTGCACACTCACCTTGTGTAATAGCTGCCTGAACCACTGAGGTGGCCGAAGGCAACACAAAAACTTGCTGGCTGGTACCTGGAACAACATCAGCAGGCCTCTACTGTGTGTCAATCAGAATGCCCATTCCTATGTTAGTAGTCTCATTTGCTGGTCGGTCCTGGAACTGATCCAGTGTCATCACCATGGTGTCCTGTGCACTTTCCTCCAGTGTTCCAATGGCCAAGTATGAGGTGTCTCCCTCTACCAAAACCACCTCAATCGACCTTGGAGCTGCAGAACATTCCTTTTCCAAGAAAGCAATTCAAGACATCATCACCTCACCTAATTTCTTGAGCTCAGCCACATTACGGGCTTTAGACTCCCTGCTTGCTTTCCTGGGAGTAGCAGCTCTGGAAGCCTCCTTGGCAAGGACCCTTTTCCTCTCAAGCTCACTCAACTTAGCCAGAATCGCACTACAGTCAGGCTATTCATCTTCGTCTGAAGAGGAAAGACAGGTGCTGCCCTAGCTGGAGCCTTGCATTTTTCAGGCTACTTACCTTTTTTTCTCCCCTTGCCCTTTCTTGGGCCCCATAATAGCTGGGTTGGCTTTATAAAATCACAGAATCATACAATACAGTGGTGCCCCGCTTGACGATTACCTCGTTATACGATGAAATTGCTTGATGATGATGTTATCTATGGGTGATTTTCGTTTGACGACGATCGGTTCCCTACTTCGGGAACCGATTTTTTTTGCTTAACGATGATCAAAAACAGCTGATAATCAGGTTTTCAAAATGGCCGCCCGCTGTGCAAAATGGGTCCCCACTCTGTTCAGGATGGATTCTTCGCAAGACAGGCGCCATAAAATGGCCACCCTATGGAGGATCTTCGCTGGACAGTGAGGTATTTCCCCCATTGGAACACAATTTAAATTAGCTTCTAAGCTAATTTAAATTATTTCTTTCTTCTTTTCCTATTTATTATTTAAGATTATTATGTTCTGTTATTGATATTTTGTACTTATGTTATTATAATTTTATACTTTTTGTGTTAGCCGCTCAGAGTGGTACCGACTTACCAGATGGGCGGGATATAAATCAAATAAATAAAAAATAAATAAATAAAATAAATGACTGGTTTTCAATGGATTTCAATGGGGTTTTTATTTCACTTGACAACATTTCGCTCTATAGTGATTTTGCTGGAATGGGTTATCATCCTCAAGCGGGGCACCACTATAATTGAATTAGAAGGGGCCTATAAGACCATTGAGTCCAACACACTGCTCTGTGCAGGAATCCAAATCGAAGCAGCTCTGACAGATGGTTGTCCAATTTTCTCTTGAATGCCTCCAATATTAGAGAGCTCACCACCTTCCGAGGTAATTAATTCTATTGCCACACTGGTCTAATGGTTAAGAAGCTTTTCCTGATACGCAGCCTAAATCTGGATTCCTGAAGCTTGAGCCCTTATTATGTGTCCTAGTCAAGAAGAAATCCTATCCCTCCTCTCTATGACTATTGTTCAAGTACAGTGGTGCCTCGCACAACGATTGCTTCATACAACGATGAATTCACACAGTGATGGGTTTCTTTGAGGAATTTCCCCCATCATTTAACGATGTTCTCTATGGGGGAATTTCACAACGATGTCTCTTTTTTGCTCCTGTAAAAGTGTCTTAAACTGTTAGAAACCTGTTTTAAATGTTTGCAATCGTTAGCCTACCTCCTGAAACCTAGGCAAACTTAATTTGGTGTTGTTCTGAGTCGTCGTTAATTTTTGGTGATTTTTAAAATTCTCCATTGAAAGCCTTTGAACGGACCATTCAAAGGCTTTCAATGGAGAATTTAAAAAATCACCAAAAATTAACGAAGACTCAGAACAACACCAAATTAAGTTTGCATAGGTTTCAGGAGGTGGGCTAACGATTGCAAGCATTTAAAACAGGTTTCTAACAGTTTAAGACACTTTTACAGGAGCGAAAAGGGAGATCGGAAAGGGCTCTTTGATCTCCGTTTCCCTTTTAAAGCTCTTTCCGATCTCCCTTTTCGCTCCTGTAAAAGTGTCTTAAACTGTTTGAAGCCTGTTTTAAATGCTTGCAATCGTTATCCCACCTCCTGAAACCTATGCAAACTTAATTTGGTGTTGTTCTGAGTCTTCGTTAATTTTTGGTGATTTTTTCTCTCATTGAAAAGCATTGGACGGATGGTCCAATGCTTTTCAATGAGAGAGAAAAAAAATCACCAAAAATTAACGACGACTCAGAACAACACCAAATTAAGTTTGCATAGGTTTCAGGAGGTGGGCTAATGATTGCAAGCATTAATCTGTTCCAATTGGGAATGCATTCCTATGGGAAATGGTGTTTCACTTAAAAATGTTTTCACATAACGATTTTTTTAATGGAACCAATTAACATCGTTAAGCGAGGCACCACTGTATTTAAATAGTGCTGCCATGCCTCCCCCCAGTCTTCTTTTCTCAAGGCTAATGTCTGGTTCTTTCAGTCTTCCCTCATAAAACTTAGTTTCCAGATCCGTCTTATTGTCCTTCTCTGAATTTGCACCAGTTTGTGGGCACACTTCTTAAAGTGTGGCATTCAGAACTGGACCCCGTACTCTAAATGAGGCCTAACCAGTCCTGAATACAGGGGGACCAGTACTTAATTGGATTTAGAGACTATGCTT
This sequence comes from Pogona vitticeps, assembly GCF_051106095.1. Lineage (NCBI taxonomy): Eukaryota > Metazoa > Chordata > Lepidosauria > Squamata > Agamidae > Pogona > Pogona vitticeps. The sequence continues at coordinate 213,207,293 of NC_135784.1, forward strand.
CTGTTAATGCATCCTAAAATCACATTTGCTTTTTTTTTTCTTTGCAGCCACATTGCATTCTTGGCTCATATTCAGCTTTTGATTTACATTTCCAAGACCCTTCTCACTCCTAATATTACTGAGCCAGGTATCCCCATCTTACAACTGTGCACTTGATTTTTCTTCCCCCAGGTGCAGAACCTTGCACTTAATCCCTGTTAAATTTCATTCTATTGTTTTCAGCCCAATGCTCAAATCCATCAGAATCTTTTCCAGTTTTGTTTCTGTCTTCTAAGTTGTTGGCTAATCCACCCACTTGTGTGTCATCCACAAATTTGATTAGTATTCCATGCATTCCTTCATCCAAGTCATTACATTGAAGAGCACTAGGCCCAGGACTGAGCTTTGTGGTACCCCACTTGTTACCTTCTCCCAGTTTGAGAAAGAGCAATTGATAAACACTCTCTGAGTACAATTTTGTAACCAGCTGTATATCCACCTGAGAGTTGTCATATTCAATTGACACCTAGTTAGCTTGCCACTCAGAATATCATGGGGCTCTTTGTAAAAGACTTTGCTGAAGTCAAGATAGATTAAATCTACATTCGATTGTGAGAGCTGAGGGAGGATCACATAGAAATTCATGCATATTTTTGTACATTCTTCCTGATACTCACATTTATTTATGCATTTTACCGAATGATCAAAGTGGGTTCAGTTGTATATGTATGCATAGTCTCAGCTAGCCAGCTTCTAGTATTCTATAGCCTTATGTTTGCATATATAATGTATAATTTAATTGTGTGTTGTTTAGTACATCAGATTTTAAAATACAAGCATTGTTTTGTGTACACTTCTTTTCTCCCAAACGTCCTGGAAACATGTACATCCTTTTGGATGTCTGAATTGGGCTATAAAATCCTAGACACTGGTTAGCAGAGACATTGAATGGAACGCCTGTTAGAGGGGAGGATATAATATAATATTTTATTGCCATTTCTATTCACCTTTAATAGTTTTAACTTGATTTAACTTCCTTTTCTCCCATTTAGTACTATTCATCGGCCTCTTGAAAAGAAGAGAAATCTCTGCCTTGACTGGAACATGGAGTGTGTTTGCCAGATTTGACGCTGGCAGGCTGCTTCTGCATATATCCTTTCAAAGTGTTGGCTGTGCCATTTTCCCTGACAGATATTTGCAGAGCTAAATCAGGCAACTCTGGGATTTTGATACTCTGAACATTTGCTTCCACAGTCGGGCTAGCCCTGAAAGCAGCGATCCAGGACTGTCATTTTTGATACGAGAGAAAACAAACAAACACTCGCTCTCCTTCTGTGACTTGTTCTCTTTTGTCTGGGCAGTTTTGGCTATGAAATGCTGGCGGCATGTCTGGGCTTTATCCATCTCACTACCACCTAGGAGGAGAATGGATGAGCCTGACAGCTCTCCAGCTGTTGGCTTTGCAATTCCATATGTGTCCCTGAAATTCTCACAGAGCAGACGTTACACTCTGCTTGCTCTGCAGCCAGACGCGAGGCCTCCCTTTTCCATCCCCCAAGAGATATTTGCCTCTTTCCACATTTGACAATACATAGAATTGGGACAGACTTTGTATTGCCATATGTGGTTTCCCCTTGTAGAGACGCAGGCTTTCCACTGGAATAGGGTTTCTAAAGAGGAGAGCAGCTATCTTTGAATCCCAGAACCAGCTTTAAGGTGCTGTGCAACTTTCTTGAGTAGTAGGCATCCTTCAGTCTCAAGAGACTATGGTATTGTGCTCTGTATGGAGGTCTTGGAACAGTGTCTTGTGTGGCTGAGAAGGCCAATTCGAGAGTGACAATCCCTTCCACACTGGAGACAAATCCAATCTGTCCCCTGTCCAGCTCCCTGGTTTTGCTTGTTTCGGGACTGCCTCTTTGCCTCGGTCTGCTGTACAAGTGTCTCTTCAAATTGGGAGAGGCCATGATGCACCGCCTGCCTCCAGGCTGAACGCTCAGACGTCAAGGTTTCCCATCTGTTGAGGTCCATTCCTAAGGCCTTCAGATCCCGCTTGCAGATGTCCTTGTAACGCAGCTGTGGTCTCCCTCGGGGGCGGCTTCCCTGCACTAATTCTCCATACAGGAGATCTTTTGGAATCCGACCATCAGCCATTCTCACGACGTGCCCAAGCCAACGTAGACGGCGCTGTTTCAATATTGTGTACATGCTGAAAATTCCAGCTCGTTCTAGGACTACTCTATTTGGAACTTTGTCCTGCCAGGTGATACCAAAAATGCGTCGGAGACAACGCATATGGAAGGTGTTCAGCTTCCTCTCCTGCCGTGCACAAAGGGTCCAGGACTCGCTGCAGTATAGGAGTGTGCTCAGGACACAGGCTCTATAGACCTGGATTTTGGTGTATGCCGTCAACTTCTTATTAAGCCATACTCTCTTTGTGAGTCTAGAGAACATGGTAGCTGCTTTCCCAATGCGTTTATCCAGCTCGACATCTAGGGAGAGATTGTCAGAGATTGTTGAGCCAAGGTACACAAATTCATGAACAACCTCCAGTTCTTGCATGGAGATAGTAATAGAGGGAGGTGAGTCCACGCCCTGGCACATGACTTGTGTTTTCTTCAGGCTGATAGTTAGTCCAAAGTCTTGGCAGGCCTTGCTAAAATGATTTATGAGTTGTTGGAGGTCTTCAGCAGAGTGGGCAACAATGGCTGCATCATCAGCAAAGAGGAAGTCCCGCATGCATTTCATTTGGACTTTGGTCTTCGCTCTCAATCTAGTGAGATTAAAGAGCTTTCCATCTGATCTAGTCCGGAGATAGACACCTTCTGTTGTAGTTCCAAAGGCCTGCTTCAGCATGACAGCAAAGAAGATCCCAAACAGGGTTGGCGCAAGGACACAGCCTTGTTTTACTCCGCTTCGGATGTCAAAGGGATCTGATGTTGAGCCATCAAAAACTACAGTGCCCTTCATTTCCTCATGAAAGGACCTGATGATATTAAGGAGTTGAGGTGGACATCCAATCTTGGGAAGTATTTTAAAAAGTCCGTCCCTGCTAACCAAGTCAAAGGCCTTTGTGAGATCTATGAAGGCCACAAAGAGTGGCTGTTGTTGTTCCCTGCATTTCTCCTGCAGCTGTCGGAGGGAGAATACCATGTCAGTGGTGGATCTGTTAGCTCGAAAACCACACTGTGATTCTGGATACACTGTCTGCAAGCACCTGAAGTCTCTTCAGCACAACACGGGCCAGCAGCTTCCCTACAACGCTGAGAAGAGAGATACCACGGTAGTTATTGCAGTCGCCCCTGTCACCTTTGTTCTTATACAATGTGACGATGTTTGCGTCCTTCATGTCCTGTGGTACTCCACCTTCTCTCCAGCAAAGAGAAAAGAGTTCATACAGCTCAGTGGTGATGATCTCTTTACAACTTTCTTGAGTAGGTTTCTGGAAAATTGCAGAGGAAAGAAAAAAAGAAATTCCATCATGCCAGCAGATACCAGATATAAGCTTTAAACCTGTATCTAGAGGTATGGCACACCCAATTAAGACACTAGAGTGGATAGCTGGATTTTAAATGGGGTCTGCCTTGTTTTGAAAGCAATTATTTGCTCTTGGTTTTATTAAAATGTGAAACTCAATCATTATGCTTTTTCTTTATTTTATTGTAATGTTCTATTGATATTGTTTTCATGTGTTGATATTGTATTGGTTATTTTATTTTATTGTCCGCTTTTGTATTATTTGTCTTTAGTCTTTGTTTTATGGTACTATCTAAACTGCCCAGAATGGCCTGGGTTGCCAGATGGGTGGTATCGAAATTAAATAAAAAATAAATAAATAATGTTACATTTAAAAGATAGGGGGAAAACACTATCATAATTGCAGTTTGTGTTGTCACTTTGAAAGTTGTTGCTTCTGTTATGTGACCAGAAAACATGCAAAGGAGAAACATTCAGACTCGTTTTAAGTTCCATGAAAAGAGATCTTAAGAAAATCACCCTATCTGAACCAGTCAGCTTACCGTATTTGCCGGTGTATAAGGGGACTGGGCGTATAAGACCACCCCCCAACATTCCCACTCAGAATGTAGAGTTTGTTATATACTTGCTGTATAAGATACCCCCTCTTCCGCATGCGTGATTCTGCTTTGGCTGCATCATGGGGAGAGTTCCTTTTGCTCCTTTTGGTTCCTTTTTGGAGAGAGCCAGGGTTTGCTGGAAGAAGGAACAGCAGAGAGGCGGCAGCCATTTTGGAGAGGCCGCAGCCATTTTGAGAGGCAGCAGCCATATGGTCACATCTCAAAATGGCTGCCACTTCTCTACTATTCCGACAGTCAGCTGTTCGGTGCTAGAGCCAGGCTGTTCCTAGGCTAGGAGCGGGGCTCTACTCGGTCTTACTACCAGGTAAGTGACTTCGCTGGGAGAGAGGGAGGGTTTGCTGGACATGCACCCGGCGTACAAGACGAACCCCCCCACACACTTGGAGGCATGTTTTTCAGGGCAAAAAAGTCATCTTGTATGCCGGCAAATATGGTACCCTGGTGGGGTTTGCTGCTGAAGTCCTCAGAAATGGAGAATCATTTAACACATATTAATACCCAAATGAATCAATCATTCACCTGCTTAGAAGAAGTGCTATTTGAAAGGCATAGTGCTACAGTTTATGACCACAACCAGAACAGCAAGACAAGATGTATGCCATTAGGTTAACTTGGGCCATGACTTTGTTCAAATTTAATACAATAGGATGTCTAAGGAACATCAGTGATATGCATCAGATTTGGCCAACATTGGAGCAGAGGTAGGCCACTTCAGGCCACTTTCAGCATTTTCCAAGGTGAAACAAAATCCCAAAGGAAGTTAGAGGAACTGACCCAGTTGAAGCTTGGTTTAGGCTTCAGATTTTGAAATGGCAGACAGTCTGCTGCTACCGTAATGTTTTTTCTGTGGAAAACTCTCATGGAGGGAGGAGGGAATCAGTGATGACCAGACTCCTTCTAGTCCTTGGACATGCTGTTCAACAATCTTTGTTATTGTTGTGCTTTGGGATTGTGACATTCCCATTTGTTTCTTGCTTGTGTTGGCCTTAGGTGCTATGTCACCCTAAAATCGGCAATAGCACCCCACTTGGAGCTGAAGGTGCCCAAAGAGAGACAATAGTTCCAGCCAGGGGTTTCATTCCAACCTCAAGCCCTGCAACTACTAGCCTAACCTTCAGTGTAGCCTATAATAGTGAGAGAGATTTACCACTTGGCGCAACCAGGCCTGAACCTGCCTAGCTTCCAAATTCAGATGGCACTGTAACCATGCCAGTCATTGCCTGGTCTTGCAGCCCCAGATTCTCTCTTAAGCCAGGCCAGGCTAAAAGCAATCACAATAAACTACTCCTGAACATAACAATAAATCTCAGACTTTTGTGAGGGTTGGAAACTCTACCCCCAAAGAAAAAGATTTACCAGATCCCTGGCCTAAATAAACCACAAATAAATAAAAGATTACCATAATCTCCAGTAAGCTTGCCAAGGCCCACTCACAGTCGGTACACCCTTCCTCACCTTGGAACTTGAAATCTTGTGGTGGTGCAGCCACACTACCAGCTGATTAAGTCACACGCCTTTAGATACTCTCTTTTGCTGCTGTGCTGTATCCAGGTTAGCATGCTGCCTCTCTTGTCAATCTGTTTTCTTCCCATGTTTTATGTAGGCTGATACTGTTATGGATGCTTACACTGCTGTCACTTCTCCAACCTCTTCCAACGTTTCCCTATCATGTAACATGACATGACATAACATAGGGATCCTCTAATAAAGTCACTGGCTGGATAGCTCAGCGAGTTGGGTACCTGGGGTCAGTAGTTTGATTTCCCCACTGTGCCTCCTAGGAGAAGACCCAGCCTGTATTGCCTTGAACAAGCTGTATGGTCTCAAGGCACCCGCAGGAGAAGGAAATGGTAAAACCGCTTCTGAGCACTCTAGAAAATCTTGGAAAAGGTCAGCCTGAGTCAGAATCAAGTTGGCAGCACGTAATTGCTACATATAGTGAAGTCTATTTGCATTGCTTCTTTGAGATGGATCTTTTTTTCCTTATCAACCCTCATGTGTCACAGCCCCTGTTTCATATACAGGGCACTTCATTGGATGGAATCACTTCTTTTTAGGACCCAGAGACAGACTCTTACCTGTGGAAACTCAGCTTAGTTAATCATCCTAATTTCCTTATACATCATATGAAATGTATTAACTCAGATGAAACAGCAGAATTCATATGTTTAAATATAGCAGTGTTATAGTGGGAAAAGAGATTTATAACAAGTTGTACAAGAATCTCATTTTCGTGGTTCAACTTTTCCTGGTGGACATTTGCTGTTTGCAGTGTAATGAAACTGCAAGACAGATACACTGAAGAGAGTTGGCGGCTGATAGAGAAGGGCTTTAAAAACAAAAACCCCAACCTAATCCAGATTTGTTCCTTGTACGTCAGCCATGCCCAACACTATCTAAACTTATCTCTATTTCCCTTCAGAATGCATTGTGTGTAAATAGAGAAAATAAGCCGTGAGCTCTGCTGCTTCTATTAGACCTGTATCTTGTATATAAAGACTAAATCTTCTGTGGTAAATTTTCAATAAGAGAAAATGGGTTTGTGCTGGAGATGCTAGGATTTGGACGATGAGGGTCAATGCATTGATTTTCGCAAAGGTAATATGATTTGGGTCACTATAACAGCAAGTTAATCCATTACCAGTGACAGTGTAATCTACCTACCTCCCATGAACCTCCTCCCCCCCCCCCTTGCTTCATAAAACCTGATGTTTCTGCATTAGGTTGTTGTTGGGCTTGGTTGCACACGAGTATCTCGAGTTAGCCTCTAGACTAATACACTGATACATCGCTGCTTGTGTGTTTGAGAGAGTGTTTTAATTTTTAGCTGGAATACATCTGTTCTCTGGTCAGTGAAGCAACCCAGATCACTTTAACTGAAAAGGAGTGGGATGGTGGTGGTAATGGATGCTATGGAAGCCATATCTCTGCTATGAAATGCTGCTCTGTAGGACCAGATGGAATGGTACTTTCATAGAGCATGCCATAAGGCAATATGAAGAAACTCAGCCATAACACACTATATATAGATCATTTTAAAAAAGCCAACTAGGGTCCTTTTAAGGAGAAAGGCAAGGTGAAAATATTTTAAATAAATAAATAAAGTTATTTCAACTATGCATAGCTTCTGCTCCTTCGTTGTTTCATCAAGCTGCCTTTGACTTAAGGCAACTTTAAGAATTGCTGACCTCCAAGATGTGCTGTCCTCAGCAGAGCCCTGCCAAGCTCTTGTAAACTCAGGTCTGCAACTTTCTTTATGAAGTCAATCCATCTCATACACTAGATGATGATAATCCTTCCACTGAAATCGCTGTTTAGCGAAATAATTGTCTAGCGAAAAGCATTTCCCTATTGGAATGCATTGAAACCTGTTTAATGCATTCCAATGGGGAAGAATTGTTGTTGTCTAGTGAAGATCGGCCATAGGAAAGCCGCTTTGCAAACCACCAATCAGCTGTTTAAATAGCTGTCTTGCGAAGCTTAGGTCCCGAAAACACCCGTTTTGTGAGCGCAGAGGGAGCTATCAAAATCGTTGTCTAGCAAAAATCAGTTTGCGAAGCAGGGACCAAACATTGTCCAACGAAATTCCCCCATAGGAATCACTGTTTTGCGAATCACTATAGTTATTGCAAAAAAGTCGATGTCTAGTGAAAAAACTGTCATGCGGGGTAACTGTCCAGCGAGGCACCACTGTATTGGGTCTTCCTTTTTTCCTGCTGCCTTCTTCCTAGTTTCAATGTATTTTCTCATGGTTTGCCTAAAGTATGACAGACTCAATTTCATCATTTTTGCTTCCACAGAAAGTTCAGGCTTGAATTGATCTAGAACCCCTTCATTCATCTTTCTAGTGGTCCAGGGTATCCGCAAAACTCTCCTCCAGCACCATATTTCAAATGAATCAAGTTTTTCCTGTCAGCTTTCTTCACTGTCCAGCATTCACATCAGGAATACAATAATGTGGAAGGTCTTGGTCTCCAGGAATACCTTCTTACAGTTTTTTAAATCTTTCCTATTTCCTTTATAGCTGCCCTTTCCAGTCTTCATCTGACTAAATAATTTCTGGCTACAGTCCCCATTTGGACTGATGATTGAACCAAGGAATCTTTACCAATTTCAGTTTCTTCACTGTAAATACTAAAATTGTCTAGTTCTTTGTTAGTCATGATTTTTGTCTTCTTAATGGTCAACTACAGTCCTGCTTTTGCACCTACTTCATCAGAAATCATTTCAAGTCATTGCTGCCTTGTGCCAATAAGATATGTTACCTGCATATCTTCTTATTGATATTTCTTCCACTAATTTCCACGTTTCCTTCAGGGATCAGATCTTTAAAAGACTTTATTTATTTATTTATTTATTTTTGTTTGTTTAGTACTGCCTTTTAACACAAAGCCAACCCAAGGAGTTTCAGAAAGTAAAACTTGAGAATAACGTGAATACAGTTCCTCAGCCATAGTACTATAACAATAAAGCAATATGAATGATAAAAATAGCAAAACATTCAGGAAGTATGGAGATGTTTCAGGGAATGCATCTTCAAATTCCAGGAAACGTTGTAGAGTTTATACATTTAAAACCTGTGCTTCAAAAGAGGCTAGCTATGAAGCCCAAAGTCATCATTGCCTCTTACCCACTAAAGCTTTTATAGAAAACAGAATGAAATCTTTACCAAGAAATACTGCTCATCTGTAAAATGAAGATTATGCTATTCATTTCCCTTGAATATTAGGATTATTTTAAGAAGGGCTGGAGATGATTCAGATAAATACAGTCGAGGTATATCTTCCTCAAAATGGCAAGTGAGTTCATTCACATTTCCCCAGGATGAAAGAGCTTCAGAAAATGTATAGTTAAGCAGTAAATTGCCAAACATCCAGAACAAAGGCTTCCCTTGCTCCAGTCCCTTCCACTGCAGGTTGGAAGGGATTGGAGCAAGTTGAAACTTTTGTGCTCAGGGACCTAAGTGCTGCTAATTCTTTGTGTCTGCAGTTCCAGCTATTGTTAAGGCACAGGGGCAGAAAGTAGTCAAAGAGCTGGCAATGTGTCACACAGTGTTTAAATTGTACCCAGCCCAGAAGGAATGGCTCTGATGATGATGATCAATCAATGCTTGATGGACAAAGTGCCAAGACTAACTTTTCTCTTGCATTTTTCATGTATACCTGCCATTATGATGCAAAATTTATCATGCTTACTCTACAGACGCATTATACTCCACAGTATAAAATGAGTGCCAACCAATTCTTCATTCCTTATTCTACTTTTTCACCCAAAGGGGAAAACTTGCATCTTCAATCTGGAAAAAATTCTGAAGGAAGGTTAAGACAGTTTTATGCTGTGTGTTTCTACATTCATGTTTCTCTCTCTCTCTCTCTTGACAATGTTTATCATGAAGACGCTTCCCCTGAATGAGTATTTCAGGCTATTAGCCCTTTAAAGGCGGGCAAGCCAGACATTTAAGAAGAATGCCCTGTTGGCTTTTAGGAAGTGAATTATCATTATCAAATGGAGGAGTTTTGAACAACAGGCTTGAAGCATTTCTTCAAAGCTTTACACTCCTGAACAGCTTTTTCCAACATTTCAAATTGTAGAAACCAAGCAATACTAATAGTACACTTGATCTTAGCCAAAAGGCAAAGAGCACAGTGAAACCTGAAACCCTTTGCTGTCAGCTGGCAGTGGTGTTTAGTGGTTAGAGTGTTATGCATGGATTGGGAAGGTCTAGGTTTAAACCGCCACTGACCAATGATGCTTCAAGAGTAACCTTGAGATAGTTACCCTCAACTAAATCATCTTTATCATTCTTATAACTGCAGAGTTGGAAGGGACCCTATGGATCATCGAGTCCATACCCCCAAGCATTTGATAAAACATGGTTGGCCAATTTCAAAACATCACTATAGGCTGACTGATTCCCCCTATATCTTGCTTTTGAGGGGAGATGTTGCTTTTTATATCAAAGGTGGGCAAAGGCCAATGATCTTAATATTGTTACTTCACAACTCAAGCATTATACATAATAAAATAGATACATTGGGAGGTGGGGCTTCATCACGGTGAGACTAGTCGGGTTTCAGGAGGGCTCCTGAAACTGACCAAGACCACTCGGTACTGTCCCCCCCCCGAAAAACCTGGGAGGACAAGGACTTTCACTAGGAGGAGTGAAAATCTGAAGTAGCAGAATTGACTGAGAGGGGAGAAGAGCTGGTGAAAGCCTGTTTTTCTTCTCTTTCAAGTCTCATCTAAGTAGGCAACAAGCTGGGAATGCCCCTCACACAGAGAGTGGAAAAGTACAGAAAGATTTTGGAAAATATTTCTGATCAGAACTTGGATTTGAATCATGGGATCCAGTACAGGGGCAAAATCCTGACTGAATACTGGGATAAGAGACCCTCAAGGACTGGCAAAAGAATATTCAATACATGTTATTTATTAGACTACAACAGATACAAGGAGGGATGGAGCAGCTGTCTGAACAATTTAAAGATTTAGGGACGCAAATGAAATCTGCAACGAAGAGGGAGAAAAAAACAGAGGGCACCAAGACAGAATGGAAGAATTACAACAAGAAAAAAACAAGATGGAATCAACTTACAAATAGAGGGAAACAATTTTGCTTCTAGAACCCAGAAGTTTTTAGAAGAAAAAGTTGAAGATACAGTGCAACTGATAGCTAATTTGTTAAGCCTACTTATGGAGACATCAGGGGAAGTGAATCCAACTGTGGATACGGCAAGAGGAATTGATAGGACCACATAGGATGAAGACTTTACTATGGAAGGGAGGGGAATGGAGATGATTGGACATATGCTGTGGCAGGTGGGACAGAGGAGGAGATAATATGTGGAGTTGATGAAGTTTGGAGGGGCAGATTTAATTATATATAAATGGTTGATAAAATGGAAGATGACGTTATAAAAGATTACCTGATAAAATGGGCACAAAATATTGGTTATAATATTGATTCAGAGCAATGGACACAAACTTGGCAGAATAATATTAAACTTACAAAATTAGTAAGCTTTAAGGGAAAAAAAAGAAAGAAAGAGAAGGTCCAAGAAAGTGAAATATTAGTAACTATAGATATTCTGGAAAATTGCTATATTGTTTTCTCTTGGTATGATTTCCCTTTTTAACATAACTGTATAAGCAGATGTAAGAATACTCCTTCACTCTCTGGAATTTTACCCTTTCCCATACTCACCCCCTTTTTTTCCCAGTCCCCCTATCTGTACCTCAACCCTTATTCCTATGGAAAATTAATAAAAACTTCTAGTATAGAAAATATATATGTTCTGCTTAACTAGTGTCAGGACTGGTGCCTTGCCGGAACCCAGCAACCTTAGTGCAGGCAGGATCAGCCCCAGCTCTCTGGGGAGAACTGCTTGGTGATTCATGCCCTGCCTGGTTGTTTCTGCCTTGCCTCTCCTGCATCCCTAGACCTTGCTGCCTTGATATGGCTTTGACCCCTGGACTGTCTGACCACAATTTGTATCATCCTTCCACCCGACTGATGTTTGGACTCAAAACCCCAGCTGATTGATCTCTGATTGGACTGTGGGGTTGTTTCTACCTTGTTCCTGTGGTCTTGCTCTGGACTGGGTCCTAGTGCCTCTTCTACCAAACCCTGACAACTAGTACATTTTATTTTTAAGGTACTTAGAGCTGTAGAATCACCTAAGAAATACAGTGGGGTCTCGACTTACGAACGGCTCGACATACGAACGTTTCGACTTACGAACCGCTCTCATAGGAATATATGGACTCGGGGGTATCTATATTTGTATGGTGAGTGTTGTGTATATTTTAACTTTTTTTTGTAGTGTTGTCCAGTTTTACCTTGGGGAAGAGCACCTCATTTCGTTGCACCCACTTGTGAGCGCAATGACAAATAAATTTCTTATGTCTTATGTCTTATGTCTTAAAAGCTAAGTCATCTTAGGTTAAAAGGAAAAAAGAAAAATATCCCCCTCTAGTGGCAGAAGGCGGAATAGCAGCTTCCCATTAGTTTCTATGGACGAAAAGAGCAGATACGGATTAAATGGTTTTCAATGCATTCCTATGGGAAATGCAGATTCGACTTAAGAACTTTTCGACCTGAGAACTGCCTTCCAATACGGATTAAGTTCGTAAGTCGAGACCCCACTATAATTAATAACAGTAAAATATCTGGAATATATTAAGAGCAGGAAGGCTTTGTGTCCTTCCTTAAACATGTGAATTATGAATTACTCAGCTATCTAGGCATCTGGTTTTGGAGCCAGAGATGGGGAGTTTGATTCTCCTTGACAGGGGCAGGACTTGACCCATAGAATCCCTCCCAGCTCTACAGTTCTAAGATGATGATGATGATTTAAAAATACCAGGCACGTTGGTCAAAATCATTAAAACATTGACTGGTATTATATAACAGATACAAGTTTTAACCTAAAACCTAAGCATCTGTTAAATATCAGTGCAATATGTATGCTGTTGCTAATATTGCCATTTTTGTAGCTCTAATGCTGTTGTTTCTGAGATCTGCAACTGCTTCTAATACTGTGTGAAATTTCTTGATATTGTTCCCAAAGCCCCAATGACTATGGGGACCACTTGAGTGTGTTTCATCTACAAACAAGATGTTTAAATTGCCAGATCTCTGCACTTTGTTAGTTTTTCTGATTCTTTATTTTCAGCTCTGGCATATCCAGACAGTTCTTTATTCTATTGCTACTATGTCTGGTGTGCTATGTTCAAGGTGTCTATCTCTTTAGATCCAGAAATCCCACAATATCTTTACTTTGTCATTTTCTGACCCCTTCTGTATCTGATGTTCCCATGGGTTTTTGCAGATTGGCAAGTTATATTTTTTGCATAATGAACGGTGTACTAATTTTGTCACTTGATCATAGCTAATTTTGTAATCTATTTGTGCAATATTTGTAGATTCACAGATGAGGTGTGACACAGTTTCATCTTTTTCTTGACAGAGTTGACATTTACTGTTAGCACTAATTCCTTGACACTTAGCTTTCATCAAATTGCTTTGGAGTTCTTGTTCTTGTACAGTAGAAATCAAGCCTTTGGTTTCATTCTTAATGGTCCCATTCCATCAATATTTCTCAGATATTTTCCAAGTACTGCCTTATTTTTCCAGCTGTTTAATTTATTTTCAAATTGTTGTTTCTTATACTGAGCTGTTGATTCTGTTGTTTTCAAAATATTCTCCATTTTTACTGCCTTAAGTAATTTTTCTCTACTTGTTCTGATATAATAATTTAGGCTTCTTGTTTCCTCCTCTGCTATGTGCTGTATTTGCAGTAATCCACAACCTCTAATTTTTCATGGTAAATATAATCTGTCCACATCACTTGATATATAGTACATGATGCATATTCATTAGTTTCTGTGTTTTTTTGATCCAGTTCTTCTAATTCATTCTGGGTCCAGTCTATTATTCCAGCTGGGTATCTAATTACTGGAACTGCCCATGTATTTATGGCTTTAATTGTATTTCCAGCATTTAATTTTGATTTTTAAATTTTCCGCAGTCCTTTGATGTATCCCCTTTCTGTAAATTCTTTAACTTTTGTGTGCAGGATGCTAGTATTCCAAGGCATTTATAATTTTCACCACTTGATAGTGATTTTTATATTATAGCCATTTTTTAAAACTCTATTCCATCTAGGTTTTGGACAGTGTGTAGACAGAACTGCACATTTGTCAATTCCAAATTTCATTTGAATATCTTCACTAAATATCCTCACTGTGTTTAGCAGTGGTTCTGTCTCTGTGGGATCTTTTGCATATAGCTTAAGTCATCCATTTATAACAGATGATTATTTTTTCTGCTTGTTCTGAAATATAGTAGCCCAATCCAGTTAAAATTACTGACATAGGGATTAGTGAGATGTTAAACAACAGTGGTGACAAAGAATCCCCTTGAAATATTCCTCTTTGATGCTTACTTCCCCAGTTAAACCTTATCTGGTCCATTACAGTGGTGCCACACTTGATGATGATAATCTGTTCCAGGAAAGTCGCTGTTAAGCGAAATCGTCATCAAGCAAAAAAAAATTGGCATGCATTGAAATCCAGTTAATGTGTTCCAATGGGGGAAATACCTGATCATCCAGCGAAGATCCTCCATAGGATGGCCATTTTATGATCCCTGTGTTGCGAAAATAGGTCTGGAAAACAGCGGGGAGCCATTTTGTGAACCGCCAATCAGCTACTTTTAATCATCATTCCTCGAAAAAATGGTTTATGAAACAACGTAAAGTGAAAAAAAACACATAGAAATGTCATTTTGCGATCGCAAAAAAAGTCATCGTAAAGCGATTTCATTGTCTAATGGGGTCGTCGTCAAGCGGGGCACCACTGTAATTGTTGTTATGTCACTATTTGGGTTATGTCACTATTTGGGTGTTTTCTTTTCCAAATTTCCATCTTTCTTTTTTGGAAACTTGGGTTGGGTTTTCCTTGTTAACAGCATTTCATGATTTCTCGATTTTCAACATGTGTCCAAGTTTTGCACCTACATTGTTCTGGTAGCTTTGCAACAGCCTGTCCTGGTTCTTCAACAGGGTCTGCTGAGCCCTTCAGCCCATTTGTCACTAGATGTCCAGGGGCAATAGCATCTGGCATGTTCCTTGTTGACCTGGGTGACAACCGAGCTGATATGGATTTGTGTTTATTTCCTCTCATCATAATGGGTAGTTGGAGGACACAGCTGATCTGGCTTCTCAGCTGAGACTTCTTTGGCTTGGGAGACCCTTATGGTAGCTACACTACCGCCACCATAGCTCTCAACCTCACTGAAGTATGCAAGCCCCTCTGCCTCAACAAGGCCTGGGTGCATGGAAGGTAATGTTGCTGTTTATCCAGGCATTTAATTGTCTTGAATTTCACCTGTATTTCTGCTGTCCAGCAGCTCCCTTTAAAAAAAGCCTTTCTACCTTGTCAAAAGACCCAACCCATCCATCCCTTAGCATTCTTTTTCTTTGTATATACACATATATAGACATGGCAGTTTTCAAAACACATTTGGAGGTCCAATAAAGCCAATGCAGTGCTAGAGAAATCAATAGAATTCTTAGAGTCAACAGCAGTGGAGACAAACCTCATTCCCAGAAGTAACTTTCAAAAGTGTTGAACACCTAGGAGCTCCTATTGACTTCATACTTGTGGAAATTAGGCCAGAGATCTCTGAAGAGCATTTTTGAAACTGAAAAGCCATGGCTGTCCTGAAGCCAATTCTTTTCTTCCCCCCTCCCCCAACAGTAAAGCAGATAATGGCAAGTCCATCCCCATTTATATAAGGAAACATAGTGAATTGACTCAGTGGCATTTATTTAATAATTTATTGGCTGCACTTGAAGCCTGCCTTTCCTCCTGTGAGCCCAAGACCACCTCATTTAATCTCACAATCATCCTGTGAGGTCGACCAGCTGCATGAGAATCAATAGATCACAGTCATCCACTGAGTTTTGAAGCTAAGCAAAAACTTAAAACAAAGTCTCCTAACTCACAGGCTTCTGATGGGGGATAAAACTGCCTCTAAATTTGAGAGGTGCAAAATTAGCTTGTGCACAACATGCAGTCCCTCAAGACTCTTTCGTCAGTCTCCAGGTCCATGGAGAAACCTCTACCAATGTTTCCACAGAACTGATATAAAAAAAATCAAAACCAGAACTGGTTTTGATTTTTGGAACCTGGAAAACACTAATCTCAGATTAGTATATATATATATACAGTATATATATATATATAAATTAATGTCTCTGAGATTAGTGTTTTCCAGGTTCCAAAAATCAAAACCAGAAGAGAGTGTCTGAACACTTTCAGGTTTTTTTCATGAGATTTTTAATAGTTTGTTTTTTTTGTTTGTTTGTTTGTTTTAAGAGAGAGGAGGGACATTTCCAGGCCCCATGAGGTCTGCAACAAGTGCTAGAGGTGAAAATTTGGTTCCTACTATTGATAGCTCAGGTATCTAGTTGCAGAGTCAGAGGTTGGAGTTTGATTCCCCACTCTACCTCCTGTGAGTACAGCCACTCTGTGTGGCTTTGGGAAAGCTGCACAGCCCCAGAAGAAGGGAATGATAAACCACTTCTGAATATCATCTACCTGGAAAACCATGAAAAGGGTTGCAATACAGTATGTTAGAACTGACTCTACAGCACATGATTATTATTGATTACACCCACCCAAAGTTTCTCACCCCCCATCCTAAGTCAATTTAAAAGGTAACTGTATTTCTGTCTGAGCTGAATAAGATTGATTGATTGATTGATTGATTGATTGATTGGTTTGTTGGTTTGTTTGTTTGTTTGTTTGTTTGTTTGTTTGTTTGTTTGTTTGCCAACAATACTTCAACCACTTTCCTGCCTTGCGAACTCTTCTTAGCAATCATGTGTGGAGGAGAGAGACTCTCACAGACCCAAAAATCAGAGAAAGACTTTCAATCATGTATTCCTTCAGGGTTTAACCTGAACTGAGATTTAATATACATAGAACAGATTGAGGATTCTGTTTTATTAAAATTCCTAGATTTCCTTTTTCTAAGAAAGACTTCAGGCAACTCACAACAATTTAGATAGATAGATAGATAGATAGATAGATAGATAGATAGATAGATAGATAGATAGATTGATTGATTGATTGATTGATTGATTGATTGATTGATTGATTGATTGATTGATTGATTGATTGATTGATTGATTTTTGCCAAGTTTACCAAATATGAGTGTGGAAGGAAAAAGAAACACATTTGTTTATCTGTACCAGGAAAGTAGAGAAAAATTGTGCTACCAAGAACATGTGCAGTATTTGTATTTGTAAGAGAAAATAAACATGTGTGAGAGAGGGGCAAGGGGAAAGGTTTGTCAGGTAAACACAGGCAAAACAGGTGTGTCTCTCTATCCCAATTTTCCCCAAATGGAAAGTTTACAACAGGTTCATGTTTCAAAATTGACAACAGTAAGCACATTGCGACTAAAAAGGATGAAATACTGTCTTTTGCATAATGTATAATTAACCTGTGGAACTAATTCACTACCACATGAGATTACTGTAGCCAAGGGCTTAATAGGATTATATAAAAAGAAGAAAAATGCAACATTTATATGGATGAGAACATCAAAAGCCACGTGGCTAGCCAAAACAAAAATCCTTCATGCTTTATAAGGATAAAGCAATCACAGAGCGACAAAGGTTAAGTTTTTCCCCCCATTATGAACAAATCCTCTGTGAACATAAACATTATTGGAAGTAGGAAGTAGGAAGTAGGAACAACAGTTGGAATGAACTGTGGCACTAATCCGGTAGAGATTTTCTGAATATGGGGGCCAAGCAACTCATCGTTGAAAGCTGAATGTTGCCCTTTTTGCAATGCTAGTGTTTAACTGTTTCATTTACTTGGAATGAACAGTTGCTGTTTCCTTAAATAACCAAAGGATCTGTACACAGAAACAGCACTGTGGCTGGATTTCATGGTGTCCTGCATTGATTGTAGCCTATTGATTTTCTTTCCTAGAATTCCATGCGAGCTATTTAAAAAAAACATGGCCCATGTTTGTCCATGTTTTCTTTCCCCTTAACCGTACTGAAGTATATTGCATTCAGGAATATGATTCCAGTGAATCTTGACAGGTTGTGAAGTGACTGCTATTTAAACCAGAAAGGCTGAACATAGAATCCTCTGGATGTTTTGGCTTGCAGAGCTCATCAACCCTAATGGTACGGAATTGTTAGGAACCCAATGTATTGTAGTGGACAGAATAATGGACTAAGATACAGGAGACCTGGGTTTGATTGCCCGCTCAGTTATGGAAACTCACTGAGGGGTGGAATTGGTAAAACCACTCTTTAATTAATTAATTTAACATATTTTTACTTCACCTTTCTTCCTTAAAAGGACCCAAGCTGGCTTACATTATTAAAAGACAATATTTAAAAACTAAAAATAGTAAGTTTCCAATGATTTAAAAGAATCAAATAAATACTGCCCCACAAATGCTAAATAAAATCAACACAAAAAACACATTCAAAGCAACAAGGCACAACACTCCATTTAAAAAATCCTCCCAGACAGTTAATCACAAAGAGAAAGCATGTCTGAAGAGGAATGTCTTTGCCTGCTTGTGGCTATCTTTTGTATCTGTACCAACACAATTTTTATTATTTATTTATTTATTTATTTATTAGATTTTTATCCCGCCCTTCTAGACTATGTCTACTCAGGGCGGCTCACAATATTTCAAATGACTTGATTTTTTGCCCCTGTCTTTCTTCACTATTTTCCTTTCATCTAGTATGCATGATTTTGACCTTGGTTTCCAGTGGCATTCTTTGATAACCCCAACCTCTTCCCTTTTTTAAATTTCAAAAAGCAAAAGGACATATTTTGGAAAACATGCACACAACATGTCTGTAGAGTTTTTGGTCCAACGCAACTTTTCTTCCTCACCTTGCCTAATTCAAATACAGGGATCTCAAATTAGAACATAGCTTTCCAGTATGCATGTGATGGAGTGGGTGTGGCAATATTACTTTAACCGAGAGGTTAAGGGTGTGTGAGTTTCTCCACTGTATGTGTTATACCTACTCACATCTTTGCTTCACTATTTTCTTAGGTCCAAAACAGCCCTTCAAAATATTTTGGCACAGAGGGAATATAGCCACATACAAGCAATTCTCACTTTTGTCTTCTCTCAATAACCATAGTACAGATTATATGCTCATCTTCGGGAATCCTCTACCACTGGATGATTCTATATGAGGGAAATTTCTGATTGAATTTGTGCCTAGCATATGTATATTTAAACTCCCATTTTAAAAAGCCAGGAAATTCAGTTCTTCAAAAGACCTCCAGTTTATGAATGTCGTATATGTGCTTCTGTACCCATGATTCAAAAAGTCAGAAAATGGTCCAATATTGCTGCACAATATTGTGCCCATATTGCCATCAGGCAAAAGGATGCCAAGCTTTAGATATCAAAGAGCTGCCTGAATGTTGACAACACTAAGGTCTACAGTCAAGATGGTCTACAAGATACCCTGTTCTGCTCACTACCATTCAAACTTGTTGAAAAACAGCCCTGATGATTGCTTTGTGTTTGGGTGAGAAGTGGTGAACTGATGAAAAAAGGAGTCAGCTTCTGGGATTTTCCCTTGTGTGGTGTAACTTTGGGAATGCTAGTGGTCAATGTTCCCTCTAAGCTGCACACACACACACACACGCACACACACACACACACGCACACACACACACACACACGCACACGCGCACACACACGCACACGCGCGCGCACACACACACACACACACACACACACACACACACACACACACACACACACACACACTTGCCCAGAGCTCTGTTAGGGTTTCACATGGGCAGCTAGCAACCACTTTGTTTACTTCCTATTTCAAATAAATCACATAGTGGAACCTGAGAGACTGAGAGAAGGGTCACCTGGAAGATCTTAAAAAGCAGATAAAGTTGGGTGTCATCAGCACGCTGGTGGTACCAGACCACAAAATTTTGGAGAGCCTCTTTCAGGTTTTTTATGTATATATGGAATAGTATGGGGAATCATAGAACCTTGGACACTCCATAGGCTAATGGTCAAGGTGTTGAACACGAGTCCCCCAGCACCACTATCATTCACAAAGTGACACCACATGAAGGGAAAGTCCCAGAAGCTGCTGCCTTATTTCATCAGTTCACCAATTCTCACCCAAACACAAAGCAATTGTCAGGACTGGTTTTCAATGAGTGTGAATGGTAGTGAGCAGAACAGGGTTTCTTGTAGACCATCTTGACTGTTGCCGTTGGTGTTGTCAACATTCAGGCTGCCCTTTGCTGTGTAAAGCTTGGCATCCTTTTTTTCATGGGCACAATATTGTGCAGAAATATCGAACCAGTTCCTGACTTTTTGAATCATGGGTACCGAAGCAATA
This sequence comes from Pogona vitticeps, assembly GCF_051106095.1. Lineage (NCBI taxonomy): Eukaryota > Metazoa > Chordata > Lepidosauria > Squamata > Agamidae > Pogona > Pogona vitticeps. The sequence goes on from NC_135784.1 coordinate 213,227,308, forward strand.
TGCCACATTCATAAACCAGGGATATTTTTTTTTGAAGAATTGAATAAATATATCCTTTCTAAATGAGACTGTAATATTACCTTACAAATAAACTTCTGGCAAAGAACTCTTCTTTGGTTCCACTGCTGGAAAGATCCCACCACAGCTGTCTGCTGACATTCAGACCTCCACAGGTTCCATGCTTTGTGAGTCTTCAGTGCTCAGAAAGGCAATTTCACACCGGGCTGCCCTTTTAATGCCTGCACCTTTGGATGCCTTTCGCTAAGTCTATAATCTTTTAATTAAACTCTGCATGACAATAAGGCAACTTATTTGCTCGGTTTTACTTGCGGCTGCAGCTTGATGGGGTTGTCAATACTGACCTGTCTTGACCTCTCCGCAGACACAGCCACTTGTAAGATTGCTTTGCAAAATGTTTCTTTAAAAGACATGTACACAGCCTCTCCAATAAAAGGGCATTCTGAAAGATTATTAAGGTTTGTGTTTATGTTTGTTTTTGTGAGATGTTGCAAAATTTGGAGGCTTGGCTTGTAGTTCTTCCCTCTTTTATGGTTCTACATTTTCCCCAGAAACATGACAGCTAGTAAACAGACTAATGTACCAGTCAGGAAAGTTGAATAAATATATCCTTTCTAAATGAGACTGTAATATTACAAGCCTTACAATAAATACAACTTTATACCCCCAATGTACTGCTTTGCACCTTTATCATATTTATTTTTACTCACCCCCTTGCTTAAATCTGACTCCTCCCTGGATGAAAAGAGCTTATCGTAGATAGCCTTGGCACCAGGCCTCTGATACAGCTGAAATGTAGTGAACTTCTCGGGGCCGGTTCTTGGGCCATTTCCCCTGTTGAACAGAAAGCATTGTGACACTACACATTACCTTGTGATTAAATAGATGTGGTGGGGAAAAAGAAAGCAATGAAACTTCCCCAAGGAGGTGACTGACATATAGTTGGCATTGGCTGTGGTCACATTGGCAAAAAGAACTGCATTTAAGAGTAATTTAAATTGATTTAGGGGACGTGGTGGCCCTGCGGGCTAAACCGCAGAAGCCTGTGCTGCAGGGTCAGAAGACCAAGCAGTCGTAAGATCGAATCCACGCAACGGAGTGAGTGCCCGTCACTTGTCCCAGCTCCCGCCAACCTAGCAGTTCGAAAGCATGTAAAATGCAAGTAGGTCAATAGGGACCACCTCGGTGGGAAGGTAGCAGTGTTCCATGTCTAAGTCGCACTGGCCATGTGACCACGGAAAGATTGTCTTTGGACAAAAAAACCCGCTGGCTCTATGGCTTGGAAACGGGGATGAGCACCGCCCCCTAGAGTCGAACACGACTGGACAAAAATTGTCAAGGGGAACCTTTACCTTTACCTAAATTGATTTGGATTTTATCATTCACGTGATGCAAGGATGAAGCTGATTTATATGGGCTGCAAAGACAGTTTTTTTCCCCCCAACTTCTGGCAGGGGCTTTTTAAATTTCCTTGCTTTTAAAATCAATCCAATTCAATGTGGTTTTGTGGATGTGAACTCTGCTGTTTATTCCTATATGGATTTTAGGTGGCAGAGGCACCGTTGTTTGACTTCTAAATTTTGCAAAATTCTTTCTTAAAATGTTTATCACTGCACCACTTTATCTACATTTGACATTACAATCCCCTATCCCATTCTCTCATTTGGCCCATAAAGGAGCTGGTGGAGCAGCAGAAGACCAATGGATGCAGAGCCAGCACAGAATAGGTATGGCTGGACATGGAGGACAGTCCACGTGCCAATGACATTGCTCTGTAAGGGAACTGGAAGCCTTCCCCCTCATTCTCATTTTTTTCATCATTAATCAGCTGAGATCACATCTCCAATGTTTCCCATGTGGTTTCTAGTGACTATTATGACACTAGATGACATTTCCTAGACACTTGATTTATCAATGTATCACTTACTTTTTTTCTGGAAAAAAAATCAAAGCTTTTACAAACAGTGTCCTCCTAAAACAAAAACGAAATGAGTTGATTTCAGCAGTGTAGGCATCAAAAACAGTTTAAATCACCAGAAATAAACAAATTTCTTTCTATTCAGTGCATGTAAATGCACTACCTGGTTTAAACACTGGACTTTGAAGCTATGGGAAAGAAGCTTAAGGACTTTGGAGCCCAGATAGTTTTCTCATCCATCCCACCAGTACTTGGAAGAGGACTAGAAAAGGAAAGGAACATACTCCAGGTGAATGACTGGCTACAAAGGTAGTGTCGATGTAAGGGATTTGGTTTTTGGGACCACGGGCTAGGCTTCCTGGAAAATGGACAGCTAGGAAGAGATGGCTTGCATCTCACAAGGACTGGGACATTTTCTTTTGCATTTTCATCTGACAACAGACTCCAAGAACATGATTTCTGCAAATCCCATGATGTTTTGCTCTAAGGAGGACAAAAGTAGCTGGAACAAGCCAGCACACATGCTCCATATGGAAGACCCTTATTTGAACACAGAAGAGTGGGATCAATATTCTGAGGGGAGCTTTCCACTCAGGGCTAGTAACAAAGGTTCATGTCATCAGTCTCCTGCTGAGCCAGTGATTCAGCACCACAACCACCACCACCACCACTGCACATCACCTAAGCATCCCGATCATGTTGTTGCTGCTCTTACCATTGTCTCTTGCTCTATTAGGGTGCAGATACACATTACCAGCAATGAGAATGAACATAGCAAGCTATGGCTGTTGCTGCTTCCCTTTCCTCTCTTTACAGTGATGAGAACAAACTGGATCACATAAATCCCCCCCCAAAAAAATCTAGTCTAACTTTTTCTGCCAACTTCCTGCAAATGCAGGAAGTCCACAGCTAAAATGTCCCTGACAGAAGGCCATCTAAACTTTGTGTGAAAACCACCAAAGACAGAGAGTCTATCAGCTACTAAGGTTGTCCATTCTACTGTTTTGTGATCTGGAGTTCTTCCTAATGCTTAATTTAGTTCGTCTTACACATAACTCTTCAGTCATTGTACACTTACATGGGCAGAGAAGAAGTCCTGTATGCTTACTACAGGGCAGAGGGAAGTAGTACAGTCCTTCCCCCTCTCTTTTTGGTTTCACTTTTCTCCTAAGCATAGGAGTCACAGATCTCTGCATGAGTGGAAATTTTGATTTTCCAGTGTCCTGAATAATGCATACACCATCATGGAGGAGATTCTCAAGCCCCATCAGTGCATGTGTAGGAGACTGAAGCACATTACCTTCTGAGGAACATTACAAGGTATCTGGGAAGATTGACAGATCACTGAATAACTCAGTGAAATGACACAGATTGTATGGTAGACCATATAATACAAAACATGTTTTATACTAGTGGTGGTCTTGCTGTACTCTAAGAGGCCATTGCTAGCGAGTGTCGACCATTACGAGACAACATGTTTTGTATAGATGCCCTCTCTTCAATTGATCAGAAAGTCCACCTCATTGGAAAGCATGAAACCACTGACTGAATTGCCAGTTCTTCCCTGTTTCTCTGTTCAGAAGGTAAACAAGCAGATATTTAATTTACTCTGGATTGTACTAAATTGACCCCCTCCTCATTTATATTCATTTTTTAAAAAAAGAAATCTAATATTTTACCCTCAAACAGTGATGAGCAGCAAATTGTCCTCCAGTTGTTGTCAGACTGGAATTCCAGTGCTTCTCTGCCTATTCCTTCCACAATCTAGTTTGGCCAGTCGATTTCTGTTAACAAAGTCTCTAGAATAGTCTTTTTTTTTTCTTGTTCGCTCTTTGTAATAATAACTCTGGATGCACAGAGGCCCGGTTCTGCTTCATAACAATTAGTTAATATGATTAATTTCGAAGTTCTTAGCCATGATGAATGATTAATGACTAGGCAATCAATAGGTGAAACCTACCTGTTATTTTAATGCCTTTGCCAATCCCTCATTTGTTGTGGTAATTGTGTTCGTGTTCATTAACTTCCAGATGATGCTGATTACAAATCACCATTTATTTACTGATGTGTTTAGGACTTGGAAGTTGTAGACTCATTTTAAGTGTTGATTTACCATTGGCAGAAGTTCAGTAAGCCTGCATTTAAGATAATGATTTTTTTTAAAAAAATAACCATTAATGTTACATTATTTTTAACTTTGAACCTGCCTTCAGTGCACAACTTTGTTGGGATTAACACTACTTCTGGTTGCTTTCTTGGTTCAAACATAACAGCTAACCTGATTTTTTGTCACCCACCTATGCTATCAGGAATCTTGGATTGCCACACTCCTTGCCCCTCTTCACATGTGAGAAGAACTATCAAGTTGATTGGGAACAAACTGTGGCCTGTTGTTATGAATGACAGAGAAGAAGCCAGTCTTTTAAAAAAAAATTTAAAAATTCAGCTATTATTAAAAGGTCCCAAAAAATCTATACAAAATAAAAACACTTTCCCACAAGTCTCAGTTCCAAGCTAGTAATAATGTACAAGTATGTCCATCATACTGGTGTTACCATGATTATTCTGTACTCACATCGCTCTGGCCTTGTACTCCTCCACACTTGCTTCAGATATGCTTAGCATTTGCTGACATGCAACCTCGATTTTCAAATCCTTTCTGAGGTACTCAAAACAACCAAGACACTCCTTTGGTTAGTTGCAAGGATTGATTTTGCTTTCATAAGGAAGATGATGCTGTAACTGCAGGCTTCGTGCCCTGGAGAGGACACTCCAGCTTCACGTACAGCGTGAAGGATCTTGTGACACAAGAGTTTTCTGTCACTCTTTTGTTGAAATTACTGAGCAGCCTATATATCAAATGGCCATGTGTGTTGGAGGATTCTGGGAGATGCAGTCCTGTATCTTATCCTGATAGCTCTCTAGAATGTTAAGAACTTAAAACACATATTTTCAAACAGATAATGGAGTTGCAGCCAGTTGTGGAGTTGCAGCCAACTCACCAAGCAAGGAAAACTGTTAACCAAACAGTGAGCTGGAGACTGATGCTACTAATTTTAGAACTTAATTTCCTAGTAATATGGAATACTTCATCTTCTGTATTCTATTACTCTCACCACGGATGCAAAAGTAACTGGGATGGTTAATCTACTTGATGTACTTTGTTCATCTCACCTTCAGCTGCATTTTCACTGGGCCAGGGAGGGAGCATTATAAAAAAATAAAAAAATGGGGTGGGCAGGAGAAAAGACATGGCCCAGGAGGCGGAAGGAATCACGCATTTTAAAATAGGGTAAAGCCAGATACATCTGCCAGTAAATTAATATATTTGGAAAAGAAGGAAAAGTAAGGGTGTGCTCAGGAAATGGTGTAAAAGAAAAGTCATAGGATACCTTTCCAGCTTCATGAAGAGTTCTGTTAAACTTAAAATATTGCATATATTTCATTTATTTATTTATTTATTCGATTTTTACCGAGCCCCTCTAGACAGTGTCTACTTGGGGCAGCTTACATAGGTTAAAACACATCAAAATAACATACATAAAAATGCAATTCTTACAATTAATTCTAAACAACACATTTCCAAGATGGCAAGACTCAAGAAGAGGGGGGGGGGGAAATCACTTAATTGACTGGAAGGAAGGCCTGTTTAAATAACCAAGTTTTTAACTGGCTTTTGAAAGCACCCAGCGAGGGTGCCAGCCAAATTTCAGTATCAAGATTGATCAAGCCCACTGACTGTTTATGCTTACTTTTGATCCAGGTGACAACATAGCTCAGTGGTTTAGGTTTCTGACAGTGGAGCTAGAGGTGGGGAGTTTGATTCCCCACAGTTCCTCCCTGACAGAGGCTGAACTTCATGGTTCAAAGGATGCCTTCCAAGTCTGCAGTTCTAAGATGATGATGATTGGCTGCAAACCATACTTATTTTTCAGGTGTCCTATTGAATGGAAGGAGTGGAGTATGTCTTAAATTTTTAGTTCTGTGGCAGGAATAATAAGGGCTGAATCATCTCAGGACTGCAAACGTATAAATTTCTGGAATAATTGGTTAGGCAGTTTCTAATTCTTTTGACCATCCTTCTTTCCAAAGGAGAACCTTGAATGAAACCAGTTACAGGCATTCACAGAGAAGTATATTCATTATAGGAGGCTTCTAATCACTTATTTCAGCTGGCAACGCTCCTCTACATTTCATCTCTTGCATATTCTGGAAGGGATCAAACAGGACTTCCCTACAGGGGGTCCATTTATGTGCAGACACTCACCACAGAAATTGCCTCTCATACATGATTTTTAGCCCTCTGGTGCTGTGGAACAAAGCCAAGATCAAGATTTAAAGGGAAGAGCATTTCAGATCCTGGAATAAATGCATTACAAACATGAAAATCAGACTCTCAGCTTGCAATAGAGTGAAGAATGACACAGCCGTTAACCTTTCAAATACAACCTTATTAAGCATAACATTTACCAAGAACTACTGTGCCAACAAACCTTAGCTGTTCTTTTGGCTTCCATGTTCATGCACAGCTTCTAACTTGACTTGATTTTAATGAAATTATAAGATATTCATGCAAAGGATGAGCGAGTGAATGTGCTCTAAATAACTTACTGACATGACCAGTTACCCTGGTGACAGGGTCTTCATGTAGCTCAAGTTCTGTTCCATTAACACCACTATCCTAACTCTGTGTGTCAATGTGATGAGACTGGAGTAAGCTGAAACCCTTGAAAATGGAGCTCCCGGGTAATTTAAGGGTATTAACATGACAAGTTCATGTCCATGTCCTGTATTGTTTAGTTCACTAGGCTCTGCATACTTCTCCCCATGGAAGATACTCCTGTTGTTCTAATTGTAGTGGGCAACTGTTTTATGCATACTGTAGTGATGACAACAAATAGAGATGTGACTGCCTTTGGAGGGAAGGTGAGATGCACACATAATCAGGGGAAAAACTTTAGGCCCAAGGGCAGAGTGAGCAAGTCTGTGTACAAATTCTGGCAGGATTGGGGTTAAAACAGAAGCACAAGGACGTGTCATGGGAGACATAGACTGACAAGTCCACCATCAGTGAACTACCAGGAGAGACCCTCAGGCCAGTTTTGAGTGAGATTACCTGAGTATATGCATTATATATATTCCCCTGAAGCGCCTTGGGCAGCTATTTCACATGTATACAGGGTGGAGGGAGGGTACATAGTCACATCTAGGCTAGCTATTGCTTCCTGAAGACAATTTGTATTACACTTTCAGGACCTGGGGTGGGGATATGGAGGGATCAGCATGTTCTTTCTCGTGTGGGCTCTGATTTGATAGACCACAGCTGTGTTAAGGGTCTATCTCTCCCCTTCCTTTTCTACTTTTTCTTCTTCTTTTCCTCCTTGTTGGCATACCTCAGAGAAATGCCAGTACCTATTGTTTGTGTACCCTCTTGGCATAAATAAGAAGAACCCTCTTTAAAAAAAAACAGATCCGGATTTCTGTTCATATTAGATCTTTGGTGCTTTGTGTCTTTACCAAGAACAAAATCCTTTGGTGCCTTGCCTAGGCATATTTCTGGAAGTAGGTTATGGATTGGAAAAAATGCCCATACAGCATGTACTTCTCTGGATTTTCTGCCAAGCATTTTTGCCAAATTGCTATTTAGAGTGGTCTGACATGATATTCCTTCCCTGCTATAAAACATTACAGTGGTGCCTCGCATTGCAACATTAATTCGTTCCGCAAAAATCGCTGCAGAACGAAAACGTCGCTATGCGATATTAAAAAGCCCATAGAAACACATTGAAACCCCTTCAATGCGTTCCTATGGGCTTAAAATTCACCATTCAGTGAAGATCCTCCATTTTCACTGCCTCTTAAGCAAGGAATCTGTCCCTAAACACAGCGGGCGCCCAGTTTACCTGGCGGCCATTTTGAAATCGCCGATCAGCTGTTTTAAAATCGTCGCTTTGCAATGCTTGGTTCCCAAAGCAGGGAACTGAGCATCGCAAAGGGAAATTCCCCCATAGGGAACATCGCAAAGTGATCGCTTTTGCGATCGCAAAAAAATGTGTCGAAAAGTGATTTCATTGCCAAACAGAGCGATTGCTATGCGAGGCAGCACTGTAGAGGTGATTCTTCCCCCTTATTTAAAAATGTAACCCTCTGAAGAATAAGCACGCCAAACTTGCTATTTAAGGTCCATCGTATTCCCAAAATTTATGGCACTGCACAGTGCTCTCTATCCTAGGTGACTGCTTCTGTTGTCTCCCTTTGCAGTTTAATTTCTTTTTCAATGCTGATCTTGAAATGTACTGATACCTGCATGAACGCAACTAGAAATCAGTTCAGGCCACTTCCAAAACCACTCAGAGAGAAGAAATGTTCTTAAACAGTTCAGATGCCAAACAGAAACATACAACAGAGGTTTTGCTCATGCAAGGTGTCTGGCTTATCTTTTTCCCCTAAGGGTGGGGGGAGAAAAAACTCCAGGAGGTTAAGGCTTTCCCCTCCAGTCAAATTTAATCAAACATACAATAAAAGATGGAAACATTCCATGCAGTATACAGCAAAGATGGAACAGTAGAACAAACACAGGATTAAACAAATGCATATACTGGTGAATATTATCTGCTCAAATTCCCTGTCAAAACCAAGTACCATTATATCAGAAACATGCCACAGTGAGAGAAGGGGGTCAGAGAGAGTGGCTCCAGAAATGGCATTCTGTTGGTATGTATTTTTCAGCTTATGGAGGAGGCAGGTTTCCTATGAAAAACACCTCTACTATAATTTTCTGCCAAGAACCTAGTTTTTTAAATCTCCACACATATTCTTTTTTCCACCTCACTTACTCCATTATTTTGTTGTTTTGAGAGCGGCAAGTGAAAAAAAAAACTTACATTCAAAGGAAGGAGAAAGAGATGCTTGTGAGGTAAAGCTCTCACAAACTAATTTGCTTTTGGTGACAGTAAAAATTACTTTCCTCTTCAAAAGCTATTAGAAAACTCACAGTAGTTTTGATCTCAGATGTTTTCCCCATCACTCTGAAATTTAGTTCTCAAGCCTCTTAAGAACATACCAACATGAACCCAGCGGTGATGTACCCTTCAAACTTCTGGACTTTGGTCAAAATGAGGTGTAACGAATACCCTGTACAAAATTCTTGAAAACAAATTTTGATTTTAAATAGTCATTTGATGCTCCCTGCACACTGACATGCTTTAGTGTTTTTATATACTAAATATTAATTATTTGCTATGGCATTTAATGTTTAGTTTCATTAAACTAAACATTTAGGGCAGCATCTAATGGCATATCTTTGCCAGTGGAAGCTGGGTTCAAGTGCTTCCTTGACCTTAATTTGTGCCTTGCATTATTATTGAGCCTCGTGGTGCAGTGGTTAAACTGCTGTACTGCAGCCAAAACTGTGCTCATGACCTGGGGTTCAATCCCAGGTAGCCGGCTCAAGGTTAACTCAGCCTTCTATCCTTCCGAGGTCAGCAAAATGAGTACCCAGTTTGCTGGGGAGGCAATAATTAACTTGTAAACCGCCCAGAGAGTGCTTGAAGCACTATGGGGCGGTATATAAGCAGCACACTTTGCTTTTGCTTTTTGCTTGATTGGTTGACCTAATAAAAGTATTGATTTTTGGACTTCATTTGCAGCTACCTCTTTGTACATTTCTGTAGCATTCACCCTGCTCCTTAATATTTATGTTGAGATTTGCATGCACCAATAGGAGTTGATGAGGGGCGGAGTTAAGTGGGATGAAGGAAAGGAGGAAGAGAGACGGTTAGAAGAAGCGGTTGAGAGTGGAGAAAGAAGATTGTTTAGTTCAAAGTTAACGACATTGACTGAACTTTTATCATTTGTAATAATAAACAATTTCTACCTACGTCTTAAGTGACACATTGCCTGGATCCCTGTCATTAATAGTGAATAAAGTTGATGTAATCAACCAGTGGCAGCTGAACAACACATAGCTTGTGTCTTTGCTTGGTGAAACAACCAAGGGGCAGGCGGGAACGTGACAATTACTTATGATCTTGACATAGAACCCTAGAATACCCATTGCTTCTTCAGGTGCAATCCTTACATTATTATACTATGTGCCATTCCTTATCAAGACTCACTGAAGGCTCTATTACTTTCTCTCATATCCTACTGAGCAAACTTCTGTTAACATTGCTTTAATAAACAATGAGGAATGCATTAAGACATAATTAATATTGTTTTAATCAATGGCTGCAGAGGAATCAATATCCAGCTTGGCATTGCTGCACATGTCAACAATGAAGAACAACTTTGTCAGATTTGTCTGTAAACATATCTAGTATCTATTAGCTTATGACTAGAGGAGGAAATGAGTATAATAATATGTTAATATTAGACATGGATTGAAAATTTGATGTAAAACCTGAGACACGCATTTCCTGAGTGGAGAATCACTGAAAATAAGTTGTGGGGTTTTTTTGTTTTGTTTTGTTTTGTTTTGGGAAGGGTAGCATAAAAGAAACCTGAGATAGGTATTAGTAGTCTGCCTTCAGGTGTTCAATGCCAAATAGTCCAGAGTGATGCCAAGACATTAGATGCATTTGAACAACCATTTGCTGCCTCTATGGACTGGCACTGCACAGCACAAGATTTCTAGAAATTAGATAATTTGCAAACCACATAGCTGTTCGAGATGGGCACAAACTGAACTATGAATAGAAAAAAGCCACCAACAGGGTTTGATCATGGTTCCATTTGTTCATTCCATTTTGCCAAAATGAATGAAGTACTAAACTCTTTTATTTATTTATTTATTTATTTAATTTATACCCCGCCTATCTGGCCCACCGGACCACTCTTTTCCACCTGGTGCTACATTTTGCTTTGGCAAAATCGGTGCCCCGCCCCTTTACCACTGGCCCTGTCTCCTTCTCCTCCTCCTCTTCCTTCTCCACCACCAAAAACTTCAGAGACAGTAGCTTGGCTTCCCTTCCAAGAGCCTGGCCTGTTGCCTCTGCACATGCCTATCAGTATTCATATATATGCAAATATTTAGGCATATTCCATACATTACATAGCTAAAAGTCTGGATTCACTCCACAGAGAATTGTATCCAAATCCTGCTCTTTTGTTGTTGTTGTTTAGTCATTTAGTCGTGTCCGATTCTTCATGACCCCATGGACCAGAGCACGCCAGGCCCTCCTGTCTTCCACTGCCTACTGGAGTTGGGTCAAATTCATGTTGGTCGCTTCAGTGAAACTGTCCAACTATCTCATCCTCTGTCACCCCCTTCTCCTCCTGCCTTCACACTTCTACAACATCAGGGTCTTTTCCAGGGAGTCTTCTCTTCTCATGAAATGGCCAAAGTATTGGAGCCTCAGCTTCAGGATCTTTCTTTCCATTGAGCACTCAGAGTTGATTTCCTTTAGAATGGATAGGTTTGTTCTCTTTGCAGTCCAGGGGACTCTCCTCCTCCAGCACCACAATTCAAAACCATCAGTTCTTCGGCAGTCAGCTTTCTTTACGGTCCGGCTCTTACTTCCGTACATCACTACAAGAAAAACCATAGCTTTGACTATTCGGACTTTTGTTGGCAAGGTGATGTCTCTGCTTTTTAAGATGCTGTTGAGGTTTTTCATTGTATTCCTCCCAAGAAGCAGGTGTCTTTTAATTTTATGGCTGCTGTCCCCATCTGCAGTGGTCATGGAGCTCAAGAAAGTGAAATCTGTCACTGCCTCCATATCTTCCCCTTCTATTTCCCAGGAGGTGATGGGACCAGTGGCCATAATCTTAGTTTTTTTGATGTTGAGCTTCAGACCGTTTTTTGCACTCTCCTTTTTCACCCTCATTACAAGGTTCCTTAATTTCTCCTCACTTTCTGCCATCAGCGTGGTATCATCTGCATATTGGCAAAGCTTAAAAGGAACTTGATAAAGATGTAGTCATTACTACTAACCCATGAACATTCTCAAGCATTTCATAATCTGTTCTGTAAATTGTTAATGCCAACAATGATATTTTGAGTAATGACTACTGATTACTTTAACTCATTCCTGCTTATATTAGTTTTTTTTTCTTTTAAACTTAATGAATTAACAAATCAACTAATGTTATTAACTTTTTAACATTTTATTGTTGGCAAGTTAATTCACTTCAACAGTTTATAATTAACACATTAGCATAAACAGTAACATTTGCAAGCACTGTTCTTTAGCAAATGTATGTGTATGGTTGTAATGAATCCAGCTTTCACATCTCCTCTGAAGGTGAGGTCTCCAAAGGGGTATCCAACCAGCCTGGTGAATACAGACCCCATTTCTGTCCAACTTCTAGGCATTGCAGAAAGCATCTGAATGGCCAGCTCATTGAGAACCATTGACTTTTAATTTTAATTTTCCTCTCTAGGAGTTGCCCAGGCCCTCATCAAATATATATAAAGTAGCCTTCGAGAATACATATATAATACATATATATTACATATGTAATGTAAAGCCTTTGAGAATACATATATAATATACCTTGTAAAAATTGTGTTTGTGTGGGGTGAATCATCTGTAGATGCCAAAACTACATAGATGACAGATTCTGGCTAGATCTACCACTGCTAAAATCAACTTTCTATTAACATGTTAGCAGAAGCTGTTATGCCCATGCCATGATGTTAGTTTGGCGTATTCTATAAGAGTTGGGTGTGCAAATAATGACGATTCTAATTTATATCCACATATTTACCACAGAAATGGGGACTAATCCATCTTTAGATGGTTTGAGTTTCTCAGCATACTTGTTGGTATTTGGATATTTCCAGATCAAGAAGGGGGAAAAAACTGAAAACGTGGGGGAAAAGGGCCATGGTCTGGGCTGTGGAGTGCTACATGACATCATTCACTTTGGGAATGTGGCTGACCTTCAGTGTATAGGCAAAGTTCCAACCAGCTGCCTTTCTTCTGTTCTCACAAGACCTGTGTTCTGGGGGAAAAAAGGTACTGGGGATATGGAAGATGCTTTGGTATTCACCAACTCTAGATCAGCCATTCTTAAGGGAGGGGGTCATATAGGCCCCTGGGGGTTCCTGGTACATTTGAAGGGTATCACAGACTGAAAATATTTCTTCACATACCACCTTAAAAGATTCATTATGCAACCTATGCAAACCTGATTTGGCCTATGTTTCTTTCGTATTGTTACGTTTCTTTCGTATTGTTTTTTATGGCCATGGCCAAAAAAAGGTTGAGAATGGCTGGTCTAGATCTTAGAGTGGCACCCATAAGCGGAAGGAGGGAAGGATTCAGGAAATAAAGTGCAGCAGCAGGTGTTTAAAACAAAAGATAAGAGAAAGCAGAAAACCCAGGGGAGGGAGGAAAAATAGTCCCTAACTCTATTTTGACCTACTCAATCAAAGCTGATGCAGGACAGCCAGTCATCCACCCCACATTTACACTTATTCTAAGAATAAAGAAGACTCATTGTCCACCCAGCTTGGAATCAAGAGGTGAGAACAGAGGCTGGGTTAAACTAGGGCCACAACTTTATTAATTATTTAACTTTCAATTCCCCTTTCACAAAGGGGCCTACCATAGTGCAAAATTGAATCCAGTGTACCTTTTATCCAGACCAGACCACCCAGGGGCGAGTTTTCTGGCCCTGAAGCGTGCTGCCCTCTGAACAGCACGTCTTTGGCTACCCAACTGTAGGAATACTCCCGAAGCTGAAGCCCAACCAAGCCTCCTGACCCTAGGTGCATTGTTCCCTGGGAGAATATTTTAAATCCCACCTCCCTTTACATGAACTTGTGGCTCTAAATTTAGGGAGGTGGTCTGTCTGGCACCGTCCCTGTAACTTGCTCCCCTCTCTTACCTTCACACTACCCGTCTTGGCATAGGGCTACTCGTATGCCCCATGCCCACCACCACAACAGAAAACTTTGGCCCTAAGGCCTCCTTGTAAGTCCTGCAAAAATATGTCAACCCCCCATTTGAAAAAATGTACTCCAACTGGTCTGAATAACTCAGGTTGGCTCACTTGTATATCAGGATGTTTGACCACTGACTCCAGGCCAGCCTTTATGGCTCTGCCCACTTCCCATTCCACTCCGTGCCTCTCATGGTTAATAAATCTGGGATCACACTCAGCCCGCCATACCCTTCTGGGTATTATGTTTGACTAAACAATCTATGTCGTTGGAACCATCACTGCAATGGCTCTCAACTTGTTAATCACCTGTATAATCAGTGAATTTCCTAACCTTAGGGTCAAGTCATTTCCTCTCAGGTGAACAACCAAAATGTCAAGGGGCACATCCAGAGTACCCTGGGGTGCCAGTTCATTGAACCCATGCCAGAGCATACCTCTCCATCCCCTCCACTTTAGCATAGCATGAGCACCCAGGCCCAAGTTGCAACCCCAGCCAGTCCTGGAGGCAAACCTGGCTGCCCACAATATTAAACTATGTCCAACCAGTAGAATTTGCATCCAGGTCAACAGGAACTCAGAACCTGCAAGATAAGAGACAAACGACAGCCCCTACTGCAGAAGAGAATGAACATAAGTCCGCAACCTTTGGGAAGATCACCTTCTCAATTGGCTCCTCACCATATCCCTATGCCACCACTGTAGACACTGCCCCTATGTGAAATGACGTGTACTGCACAGTACAAAGCTCTTATGGAATCCTATCATTGACTGATTCACCTGCTGGGTAGGATAGGTGGTGACTCAATCTAAATTCACCTGGTGCCTTTTTGGGCACTATTCCCAATGGTGAAACCCTCAACTTTTGCACTGGCAGGTCACGGAACAGACCCACTAATTGCCCTGCTACCACCTCCTTCCTAATTTTTTCACACACTACAACTTCCATTCCCTACACAGATTCCAATTTTCCTGTCATGGTTGGTTGCCTTTTTCCCTGCACTGTGATCTAAAGCCAAAATGGAAACCCTCACTCAAATAACTAGCGGTTACCTTGTCAAGATATGACTCAAACCATTTACTCAGTACCTCCAGTTCTAATTGGACTGGGGCTCTTTTGTAGTGATTGCCAGTCCTGGGGCAGCTTCCCTTCCCCTCCGATATTCTTACCTCCAATGGCACTTGGCCGTCCCCTAGAGCAGTTGGCTGATTCATGTGGTACCCCACAAATGGAACACTGATGCCTAAATTTGCACAGTTTCCTGCTACACAACCCCTTAGCATTAAACTCCCAGCAGACCAAGCGGGGTTGAACCACCTGGCATGCTAATGCATGGGGAAAGTTAGCTGTAGTCTGCTGCTGGATCAGATGGCCACTATCAAATCGGTCTCCAAGGTTGGAACATGAAGGCATAATCAATTGCAGCCGTAGGCCATGATGATGCACATCCCAGAGCATGTTGGAGTGAATTGTCACACTCATCCCTTCATTCATAAGAAGCTAGGCATGTCCCAGGAAATCTACATATGCCTGGTAAATCAAGTCCATGTACTGTATCAGTGACAATGCTCAATAATGCTGTGCCTTCACCATGGTCCTGCATAAATTAAAAAACCCTGGGAGCCAATTGGCCCAACACCATTCTGGCTTCTTCCTCTTAAACCTCTCCTTTCACCTATCTTCTTCTTTGTCTCCCTTCTTTTCTTCAAGCTCTCTGTTCAGGAGCTGAAAGACATCCACATATTCTACCCACATATCTTCTCTACTATAGCCAACACTGGTTGTCACCCAGTGGAAGGGACTGATCCCCGTAAGGGAGAACATTGATAGGTACAAAGTTGTACTCTGTATTTGGAATGGAAGGAAAAGCTGTAGCCCTTGACCCTTCCAAAAAGCCTGGATTCTGACTTGGAAGGAGCCATTGCAGATAACGTGCCATCCAAGGCTTCAAAGCTGGTCCAGTTTCCACCACATGTGTTATACCCCCCATATGAGGAGACTGCTGCAGCCTAATTATGCATGGTGGCAGTGTGCTGTGTGAGTGCTGACTTACTTGGATTAGGTGCTACAACCACCATTGCATGCCTGCTGTCTGCCACAACATTCCTGCACACCGATCCTGCACCGCTGCTGCTGGGACAGCTGTCCCCACTGCCACCTTCCTCCATCTGTGTCTCCACTGCCACATGCCCTGGTGGTCATTCATTGATAACCTGGAAACATATATCTCTTTGAGAACAGGGCAAGGCAACTGCTGAGGATGCTCCGGAGGGGCCCAGATGCTCACTCTCTAAAATGGCAATGCGGGCCAGCATTATGTCTGCTAGCTGCTTCAATTCAGCCATCTTATGTGCTTTGGGGTCCCTCTGAGACCTTCTAGGTGTGGTCATTCCATCGGTCTCCTTAGCAAGTGACCATTCCCACTCAGCTTCACAAGAATAGCCCCATAATCAGGCCATTGCTCATCCTCCTAGGAAGAGACTGCTGAAGGCAATCTGGCTGGGGCCTTCCATTTCACAGGCTGCTTGCCTTTTTTAATTGCCCTGACCCTTTTTAGGCCCCATGACTCCCCCTATACTTTATACTTTATACTTGCAGTCCGCCCTTGACTTAATTACATTTTTATAGAGCCAGCCACACATTGTCTCTCCCCCTCCCCTTCTCTTCTTTTTTGTTAATTCCCTCTTTTTTTGGAACTGTAATTTCTTCTTCTTCTTCTTCTTCTTCTTCTTCTTCTTCTTCTTCTTCTTCTTCTTCTTCTTCTTCTTCTTCTTCTTCTTCTTCTTCTTCTTCTTTAAAACTCTGAGTGTGAGTGGTTGGGGCCCCAACCCACCCTATGGAGCAGCCCCTTCACCAGATATCTATTTTCCTTCTACTACTGCAAACCTCCCTTTCTTGCCTTTCCTCCTTTTTAAAAATATTTTTCTTTTTTTAAACTACTCTAGTCCCTCGATTGTGAACCCCCCAATTGCTTCTCCAAACCACAGGGGTGAGCCACTGCACCATCCCACTTCAGCCTTCCATGTGGCCACATCCCAAACCACTATCTTGGATCATATAGCCTCTCCCCATGCGGTGGATGGCAAACAAGAGGCTGAGGCAGGGAGGCTCAGCCTTATAAAGGCTGGCTTGCTCGCCCACTCCCTCGGCACTGATGTCATCAGCCTGTGCTCATCATTTCCAAGTGGGCAGGCAAAGAGTCCCCGCTTTGGGAGCTCCGCACCTCATGGAGCAGCCTTGCAACAGCCTAAAAGAAAAAGCAAAGACATTCTAGAATGTGGGCAGTCCAAGAAGAAAAGCCCTATTGTCTCATTGCCATGCCTGCATGTGTAATATTTTCAGAGTCAGGTGCCTGAAATATAAATAAAGCTCAATTATGTCAATCTAAGCCCTTCCCAGGGCTCAGTGACAGGTGTTTCCAGGAGAGGTTTTATCTTTCATCAGAACTTCTGTTATCAATCTCTTTCTGCTTTGGCATATCCTCCTTTTTGCTGCTGCAACTGGTGCCAAGTAGTTTTGTTCAAATCTCTCCTTTTTTTAGCCTTCAAAACTCCAGAGCAAATCTTAGTGATCTGTAGGGACATTCTAAGCAACCTGAGTGCTACTGGAGACCTCTTGGTCCACCCCATATTGTACAAATATCCCTGCTTTGCCTCATTTTGATACTTTTTTCCTAAAGCTGGAGCACATTCTTATTTATTTATTTATTTATTTAATTTATATGCCGCCCACACTACCCAAAGGTCTCTGGGCGGCTTACAGCATTTCTTGCTAACAGCAAACCCATTCTCTGAGTGTCATTCCTTGTATACCCCAAACAGCACTATTACATGAAAGTAACTACACGTTTGTGAGAAATTCAAGATGTGCAACCAGTTGCAGGTAGAGGGTGAAGAGAATAAAGCCCTAAGGGAGGCACAATCTCAGCATAGACAGTGGAAGCTCCTTGAACATGGAATGGTGGAAAACTGTGGGAGATAATCAGAAGACAGGGTGGTAGAATGGTTTATCTTGGAAAATGGCATGACTGGTTGGAACCATGAGGGGTATCCAATATTGTCTTGGTTTTTTCTTTTTCTTTTTTGCAAGCCACTCCTTCATGACATTAAAGTTGGTGAGGCTTTCCATTTTCCTGATGAAGCCTGTAATATATGAAGATTAGCTTCATAACAACATCAGAAGTCTCTGGCATGAAGGGGAAAAAAGGGTCCCACCTCATGCTTTCATTCTCAATTTGACTCCTTTTTTACACATAAAGAAGTATACCTGCATATTTCATCAATCAACCAAATTGACTTCCGAAAACAATACGAAGAAAACCCTTGCCAAAAGTCAGCCTAATTAACCTTTTTAATTAAATCCAACCTCCAGGTATGTGCTAGGAAAAATAAGATAGGAGAGTGTAAGAAATTGAGAGAGAATATGAATGTGCTTATGAGGAGACACACTCTCACTGTACTCCAAGGGTGATGTCAGAATGGGGCATTAATTTATGGTCCATATATTGGACTTCATGCTGATAGCATCTGCAAACACTTTCATCCTTTTTCTAATGTCCCTTCTGGGGAAATAATGAATGTTTCTAATCAGACCTTTAGAGCCATAGGAGGAAGGATGGTATTGCTTATCCCAGAGTACATGGTTGCAGCTAAGCTGCTAGACTTTCCTTCAAGAACACTTCTATCTGGAGTTTCCCCAATTTCAAACTCAACTCTTTGGAACAAAATGATTGTTAAATTTCATGTGACCTAAATCTCAACAGCAAGCCTGTTAATACATTTCCCTTTCCTCTTTGTTGGGAAGGGAGAAAGAGAAGTTTGAAGAAAATGCAGGGGACTAAGGAGTCTTCTTCATGGATTGCTGCCTTGTCGTGGCGAAGGGGCTTGAGTAACTCAGAGAAACTATGGGCTATGCTGTGCAGGGACACCCAAGACGGACAGGACATAGTGGAGAGTTCCGACTAAACGCAATCCACCTGGAGTAGGAAAAGGCAAGCCACTCCAGTATCTTTGCCAAGAACGCCCCATGATCAGAAACAAAAGGCTAAAAGATATGACGCTGGAAGATGGGCCCCTCAGGTCGGAAGGCGTCCAACATGCTACTGAGGAAGAGCGGAGGACAAGTACAAGTAGCTCCAGAGCTAATGAAGTGGTTGGGCCAAAGCCGAAAGGACGCTCAGCTGTGGACGTGCCTGGAAGTGAAAGGAAAATCCAATGCTGCAAAGAAAAATACTGCATAGGAACCTGGAATGTAAGATCTCTGAACATTGGGAAGCTGGAGGTGGTCAAACAGGAGATGGCAAGAATAAACATCGACATCCTGAGTATCAGTGAACTAAAATGGACAGGAATGGGCGAATTCAGCTCAGATGATTATCATATCTACTATTGTGGACAAGAATCCCGTAGAAGGAATGGAGTAGCCCTCATAGTCAACAAAAGAGTGGGAAAAGCTGTAATGGGATACAATCTCAAAAATGATAGAATGATGTCAATACGAATCCAAGGCAGACCATTCAACATCACAATAATCCAAGTTTATGCACCAACCAGCATTGCTGAGGAGACTGAAATTGAACAATTCTATGAAGATTTACAACACCTTCTAGAACTGACACCAAAGAAAGATGTTCTTCTCATTCTAGGGGACTGGAATGCTAAAGTAGGGAGCCAAGAGATAAAAGGAACAACAGGGAAGTTTGGCCTTGGAGTTCAGAACGAAGCAGGACAAAGGCTAATAGAGTTTTGTCAAGAGAATAAGCTGGTCATCACAAACACTCTTTTCCAACAACACAAGAGGCGACTCTATACATGGAAATCACCAGATGGGCAATATCGAAATCAGATTGATTATATTCTCTGCAGCCAAAGATGGAGAAGCTCTATACAGTCAGCAAAAACAAGACCTGGAGCTGACTGCGGTTCTGATCATCAGCTTCTCATAGCAAAATTCAAGCTTAGACTGAAGAGATTAGGAAAAACCACTGGGCCACTCAGGTATAATCTAAACCAAATCCCTTATGAATACACAGTGGAAGTAAAGAACAGATTTAAGGAACTAGATTTGGTGGACAGAGTGCCTGAAGAACTTTGGATAGAGGCTCGTAACATTGTCCAGGAGGCAGCAACGAAAACCATCCCAAAGAAAAGGAAATGCAAGAAAGCAAAGTGGCTGTCCAACGAGGCCTTAGAAATAGCAGAGAGGAGAAGGGAAGCAAAATGCAAGGGAGATAGGGAAAGTTACAGAAACTTGAATTCAGACTTCCAAAGAATAGCAAGGAGAGACAAGAGGGCCTTCTTAAATGAACAATGCAAAGAAATAGAGGAAGATAACAGAAAAGGAAAGACCAGAGATCTGTTCAGGAAAATTGGAGATATTAGAGGAACATTTTGCGCAAAGATGAACATGATAAAAGACAAAAATGGGAGGGACCTAACAGAAGCAGAAGACGTCAAGAAGAGGTGGCAAGAATACACAGAGGAATTATATCAGAAAGATTTGGATATCCCGGACAACCCAGACAATGTAGTTGCTGACCTTGAGCCAGACATCCTGGAGAGCGAAGTCAAGTGGGCCTTAGAAAGCCTGGCTAACAACAAGGCCAGTGGAGGTGATGGCATTCCAGTTGAACTATTTAAAATCTTGAAAGATGATGCTGTTAAGGTGCTACATTCAATATGCCAGCAACTTTGGAAAACTCAACAGTGGCCAGAGGATTGGAAAAGATCAGTCTACATCCCAATCCCAAAGAAAGGCAGTGCCAAAGAATGCTCCAACTACCGTACAATTGCACTCATTTCGCACGCTAGCAAGGTTATGCTCAAAATCCTCCAAGGTAGGCTTCAGCAGTATGTGGACCGAGAACTCCCAGAAGTACAAGCTGGATTCCGAAGAGGCAGAGGAACTCGAGACCAAATTGCTAACCTGCGCTGGATTATGGAGAAAGCCAGAGAGTTCCAGAAAAATATCTACTTCTGCTTCATTGACTATGCGAAAGCCTTTGACTGTGTGGACCACAGCAAACTATGGCAAGTTCTTAAAGAAATGGGAGTGCCTGACCACTTTATCTGTCTCCTGAGAAACCTATATGTGGGACAGGAAGCAACAGTTAGAACTGGTCATGGAACAACTGAGTGGTTCAAAATTGGGAAAGGAGTACGGCAAGGCTGTATATTGTCCCCCAGCTTATTTAACTTATATGCAGAATACATCATGCGGAAGGCTGGACTGGAAGAAACCCAAGCCAGAATTAAGATTGCCGGAAGAAATATCAACAACCTCCGATATGCAGATGATACCACTCTGATGGCAGAAAGTGAGGAGGAATTAAAGAACCTTGTAATGAGAGTGAAAGAGGAGAGTGCAAAAAACGGTCTGAAACTCAACATCAAAAAAACTAAGATCATGGCCACTGGTCCCATCACCTCCTGGGAAATAGAAGGGGAAGATATGGAGGCAGTGTCAAATTTTATCTTCCTGGGCTCCATGATCACTGCAGATGGAGACAGCAGCCCTGAAATTAAAAGGCGCCTTCTTCTTGGGAGGAAAGCGATGACAAATCTGCACAGCATCTTGAAAAGCAGAGACATCACCTTGCCAACAAAAGTCCGAATAGTCAAAGCTATGGTTTTTCCTGTCGTGATGTATGGAAGTGAGAGCTGGACCATAAAGAAAGCAGACCGCCGAAGAATTGATGCCTTTGAATTGTGGTGCTGGAGGAGGCTCTTGAGAATCCCCTGGACTGCAAGGAGAACAAACCTATCAGTTCTAAAGGAAATCAGCCCTGAGTGCTCACTGGAGGGACAGATCCTGAAGCTGAGGCTCCAGTACTTTGGCCATCTAATGAGAAGAAAAGACTCCCTGGAAAAGACCCTGATGTTGGGAAAGTGTGATGGCAAGAGGAGAAGGGGACGACCGAGGATGAGATGGCTGGACAGTGTCTGTGAAGCAACCAACATGAACCTGACACAACTCCGGAAGGCAGTAGAAGACAGGAGGGCCTGGCGTGCTCTGGTCCATGGGGTCACGAAGAGTCGGACACGACTAAACGACTAAACACACACACAAGGAGTCTGTATTCTATTGTTCAGTCTCCTTCCAGATGTGACAAGGTGCAAGCAGAAGCTGGATCAGGAGATGACCACACTTCTGCACTTCACAGTTTAAGTAGTATTAAACTGGTCTTCAGGCATCCTAATTCCTCTGCTTCTGCACTCATCCTTCAACATTTCAGGAACATTGTTTATAACATCAGCTTGGCCACATTTGGCAAGAAGACCAAAAAGATGGCAGACTGGTTCGAAGCCCATTCAGAGGAGTTGATGCCAGCCATCGAGGAAAAGAGGAGAGGTCTATCAGCATATCAAGCCTGTCCTAGTGAGTACAACTTGCAGGCTCTTTGAGTTTCTCATAGCAAAGTCCAACAGGCTGCTAGGAGATGTTCTAAGGATTATTGGCTTCAGCTCTGCACTCAGGTACAGATAGCAGCGGACCCAGGTAATATCAAGGGGCTGTATGATGGTATCAAGCAGGCTTTAGGTCCAATACAGAAGAAATCTGCTCCCTTGAAGACTGCTACAGGCGTGATCATCCAGGACCAAGCACAGCAGATGGAACACTGGGTGCAGCACTACTCTGAGCTATATTCTAGAGAATGTAGTAACTGAAGGCATTAAATAACATTGAGTGCCTGCCTGTCTTGGAAGAGTTGGACAGTGAACCAACCTTAGCAGAAATAAAAGCGGCCTTGGATTCCCTCTCCTCCAGCAAGGCACCGGGGAAGGATAGCATTCCTGTTGAAGTGCTGAAGTGTTGTAAAGAGATTATCACCACTGAGCTGTATGAAATGTTTTGTCTTTGCTGGAGAGAAAGTGGGGTACCACAGGATATGAAGTATGCAAAATTTGTCACATTGTATAAGAACAAAGGAGACAGAGGCAACTGCTATAACTAGCATGGCACCTCTCTTCTCAGCATTGTAGGGAAGTTGCTTGCCCGTGTTGTGCTGAAGAGACTCCAGGTGCTTGCAGACAGAGTCTATCCAGAATCACAGTGTGGATTTCGAGCTAATAGATCCACAACTGACATGGTAATTTACCTCAGACAGTTGCAGGAGAAATGTGGGGAACAACAACAGCAACTCTTTGTGGCCTTCATAGATCTCACAAAGGCCTTTGCTTTGGCTAGCAGGGATGGCTTTTTTAAAATACTTCCCAAGATTAGATGTCTACCTCAACTCCTTAACATCACCAGGTCCTTTCATGAGGAAATGAAGGACACTGTAGTTTTTGATGGCTCAACATCAGATCCCTTTGACATCTGAAGTGGATTGAAACAGGGCTGTGTCCTCACTCCGACCCTGTTTGGGATCTGTTTTGCTGTCATGCTGAAGCACACCTTTGGAACTGCAATTGAAGTTGTCTATTCAGATGGAAAGCTCCTTAATCTCTCTAGATTGAGAGCAAAAAACAAAGTCCAGCTGAAATGCATGCGGGACTTCCTGTTTGCCAATGATGCAGCTGTTGTTGCCCATTCTGCTGAAGACCTCCAACAATTTATGAATCATTTTAGTAAGGCCTGCCAAGACTTTGGATTAGCAATCAGCCTGAAGAAAACACAAGTCATGGGCCAGGGTGTGGACTCACCTCCCTCTATTACCATCTCCACACAAGGTTGTTGTGTGTACCTTGGCTCAACCATCTCTGACACTCTCTCTATATATGTCAAGCTGGATAAAAGCATTGGCAAAGCATCTGTGAGCCTGTGTCCTGAGCACACTCCTGTACTGCAGTAAGTCCTGGACCCTTTGGGCACAGCAGGACAGGAAGCTGAACACCTTCCATATGCATTGTCTCCAACGCATTTTTAGTATCACCTGGCAGGATAAAGTTCCAAACAGAGTAGTCCTAGAACAAGCTGGAATTTTTAGCATGTATACATTACTGAAACAGCGACATCTACATTGGCTTGGGCATGTCCTGAGAATAGCTGTCAGTTTAGATTCCAAAAGATCTCCTGTATGGAGAACTAGTGCAGGGAAAGCGCCCCAGAAGGGGACCACAGCTGCAATACAAGGATATCTGCAAGTGGGATCTGAAGGTCTTAGGAATGGACCTCAACAGATGTGAAACCTTGACATCTGAGCGTTCAGCCTGAAGGCACACGGTGCAGCATGGCCTTTCCCAATCTGAAGAGACACTTGTTCATCAGAACGAGGCAAAGAGGCAGTCCCGAAACCAGCAAAATCAGGGAGCTGGACAGGGAGGGATTGTCACTCTCGAATTGGCCTTCTCAGCCACACTAGATGCTGTTCCAGGACCTTTATTCATAGCACATTACCATAGTCCCTCGAGACTGACGGATGCCTATTAAGATGATGTTGTCATCCCTATGTAGCATAAAATTGAGCAACAGGATTTCAGATACAGAATCATAGGATTATAGAGCTTAAAGGGACCCCAACAGTCATCTACTCCAATCCCTTCCAATGCAGGAAATTCTCAGTGAAAGCATCCTTGAAAGATGGCCATCCCATCTTTGTTTAAAGCCAGTAATAAGGAAACTCTATCCCAAGCTAATTGAGAACATCTTCCTAATGTTTAGTAAAGAATCACCTTTCATCGAATTTGAATCAATTCATTGGCTTTTTGTTGACTGAGATATACACAGTCTTTTAAGTTTCATAACATTCTTCATGATGCTGAAAAGCTATTTCACTGCTTTGCTTTTCTATCCCATTGGTGCAGAGATTCTCTTTTTTTGTTTTCCAGTATATTTCTTTATACAGTTTCTATATTGGGCCATATAAGGAGATTAAAATAGCATACTGGGAGGAGACTGGATTGTACAAAAGAATAGTTGGCAAAATCCAGGGTTAGTCCCAGCTAGCGCAAACACACTGAAATAAATGCCACATGCATTAAATTGTGACTTAGAAGTCCCATTCATGTCAATGTGTCAACTTTAGCAGAGGCTAACTTTGAGTTTAGCCCAATTATATAAACCCTATTTCCACTAATATTATCAAAAAGAAGAGAGTGTGGCTAGTTGTAGTGGGTTGCATCAACCTCTTCCTCAGTCATTCACATGTTGGGAAAAAATATTTGTTGAAAACCATCAGGTGTATGGGATTCAGAACTCAGTATGATCTGCACGGTCTCCTTTTCACCTTCCATTAATTATTATTTGCATGAGTGGATGTCATAAATCTGATCCTTCATTTTGATGGATGAGTTAATAAAGGGAATGCCTGTATTAAGCAAAGTGAATAATTGGTCTGCTTCCATCCAATTGGTAATCAGCCATTTAAAACACCCAAAGTACTCATTTTAACAAGCTCAATGTGCTCATGTTAATGTTAAGATGCAAGTCTCATTCTGATACATTCTAGCTGTGTACTTTTCTTACTACCTTAGAGTCATTATTTATTTCCATAGTTCTCATTATCGTATTGTATGCAGATCATATGACTTTATTTTTTTAATGAAATCTAAAGAAGATTCTATACAAAATAAGATACATGTTAGTTCAACTTGAACTTCACATTAATGGAAGTGCTATGTGATTCATTAGACGAACATATACACACAGAGTATATAAGTCTGCTAATAGACAAAATGATCCCTCATAGAATCAGATTTCTTATACTACGTGAATGTCATTATTTCCCACCTAGTCTTATTTCATTAAATCAGTAACTTCAATAAATGACACTCCTGTATAATAATACCAATGCCAAAATTAAATAATGTTTCTCTAGAGTATTTATTTTCTGAGAAGTGGCTTCATTTTCAAAATTGGCTTCCATTTTCAGAATGGACCTAAAAATCAATCATCTTAGAATATGTGCAGAAGGCTCCCCTTCCCTTGGCATAAGTTACTTTCTTTTAAAAAAGTCAGTTAACAGTGCAGTACTACAAATATCTACTCAGAAGCAGGTGTCTGGGTGATGAGCTGTACAACAAATAGACTTGGGTGCCACAAGAGTTGTTTCTGGGACAAGTGATAGAATTTGTCAAGGAAGACAAGTATTTTATATGCATAAGGTATTACAGAAAGCTGGATTACTAACACATATAGTGCACTAAGAACCCTTGATCTCTATTTAGGCCTTCAGAGATGCTCTAGAACTTGTTTATGTAGCCAGTCTCTGTTGTCTTCCTCTCAAAATTCCTTTGGTAATTCCTCTTTTCTACAACAGTGACTTGGAGATCTATAACAAAGTACAGTGGTGCCTCGCAAGACGAGAGCTCTGTTTTATGACGAAATTGCATTACGACAAAGTTTTTGCAATTGCAAAAGCGATTGCAAAACGATGTTTCCTATGGGGGAATTTCGCTTTCAATGATCGGTTCCCTGCTTCAGGAACCAATTCTTACAAAATGACGATTTTCCTACAGCTGATCAGCAGTTTCAAAATGGCCACTGGGTAAATAAAAAATGGCTCCCCGCTCTTTTCTGGGACAGATTCCTCACTGCATGGGCAGTGAAAATGGCTGCGCTATGGAGGATCTTCGCTGGATGGTGAGTTTCAAGGCCATAGGAATGCATTAATCGGGTTTTAATGCATTTCTATGGGGTTTTTAATTTCGTTTTACGATGTTTTCGTTCTACAGCAATTTCGCTGGAACGAATTAACATTGTAATGCGAGACACCACTGTATCCTGGGAGGTCAAAGTATTCTGCAACTGAATTCTCTGTGTTGCTGTTCCTAATGTTAGATGTGTCCATTTATTCTTTTACACAGAGATTGCCATGCAGAAAGCAATGCTGGCAGAAGATGACATAAGGAATGAACAAGCAAATGAGCCTTTGAGGTTGTATATTTAGGGGCACAACTGTCCTCTAGGTTTGTTCCGATTTCCATACTCTGTTGCCTGTTGTGTGTCATTCCTGTGTTATGATAAACAAATCTTATTCCTGTTTTAGGAAACCATTGCCATTTTGTCCGTTATGTGTATTCTTACCTGGTCATGGGCCTATGTATAAATACAGAGGACTTGTATTTCTGCACCATATATTTGAAGAAGTAGATTCTGATCCACAAAAGCTCACAGTAAAATTGTTGGTATTTAAAATGCTACAGTTATTATGTTATTTTTTCTCCTTTAACAACATGGAAGCTCAAAGTGACCCTTCTTCCTCCATTCTGGCTTCCCAGCATCCTATACTCACTTTAGGTTCCCTCTTCCCAGTCCAGGTAGGATGCAGAAGGCAGCTACAAAACACAAAAGCTGCTACCCTTCCAAGGAAGAAAAGACAAGGAGCAGACTGGCTAAACACACTGAAAGGCTGTATGAGGTCCGCTTCTTGAAAAACAATTGGAAAGAACAGTGGCCACATGCTTTTGCTCATATTTGAGATTCTACAAAGCTTAAATGCTCTTCAAAAAAAAAAAAGAGATGAAATCTGGGAATCACTGTCATCTAATAGAGTGTGCGCAATCACCAGGCAGCATGACTAGAATTCAAGTGAACTGGACAGTGTAGATTCAAGTAAACTCTACCTTGCATTTGGTTGTTGTGGGTTTTTCGGGTTCTTTGGCCATGTTCTGAAGGTTGTTCTTCCTGATGTTTCGCCAATCTCTGTGACCAGCATCTTCAGAGGACTGGAGTAGGAACTCTGTCCATGCTCTGTTGCTGTTTGTTAGATAGCTGAGTATTTATAGCTGTGGGAACAGCTTTGTCTTTTTTCAGGAGATAGGGTGATCAACATGTTTTTTGTTGTGATAAGGAGGGGGAGATTATTTGTTACTGTGATTGATGGGTGTCATTAGCAAAAACAAGTCCTCTTGTTTTTGTTTACAATCATTTCCATCCAGAAGCCAGCAACCCTAACCTTGAACATCTCTGGCTCAACCCAACTCTATCTCCCACCCTAACTCTAACTCTAATTCTAACCCTATGTGGCATTTGACGTTGTTGCCCCTGTTTATTTTGGCCCTCACAAAGGCTCAAGCCCTTTTCTCTTCTAGCTGCCACCAGGTATTATCCTCCTAATACCGATTATGTAGGTGATACATGTGTGCTGCCAAAGCTAAGGTTTATTGAACTTAGGAATCAGAGGTTTGAGTAGCAAATATTCATTTATTGTCAACTAAATCACAAAGGTAAATCACGTATGAACTGTATCAGGTATTACCAAGGATTTGATTATGCATGGGGTTGCAAGTACATTTATTCCGAATTACTATATACTTTTAATCAATATCTGTCTTATAGTACTTATAATTTCATTCCTGCTTGTTCAATATATTTTAACTTTCTCAATTCACTCTCTTAACTCTCTTCAGTTCAATTCACTAACCCTCTTCTTCTCTCTCCTAAACCCTAACTACTATTTCACATCCCCAACTGTCTCTCTGACTCTGCCCCTCCTGCCCTTTCCTTGGCTCCTTCCTTTTGAGTTTCTGTGATGGACAGGCAGGAATGACATCATCTGTTGGCATTTCGCCACACCCTAATCTTAATTGTGGTAGATATATGTACATCTTTTTGGTAAGCAGGCATTTGGATTCCTTAAGTTAGTCGGAGTGGAGAAGATATTGGATCACTTTGCAATTTATCATTTAATGCACTTTATTCTTGCATGAAATCTGCCCACCTCTTGACTATATAATTCTGCGAATATTTGTAGCCCTGCTGTAATTCCACCCTGCATCCCCTGTATTGCATTTGCATGAAACACCTCCAGCTCAACTCATAAATCCAAGTAGAGTCCAAATCCCCTTAGAACAATTGCAAAACTGTGTGAATCACCTAATGTCAAAACCTCTTTCGCAATGTATACACATTTCAGTGATTATGGAATAAAATTAATTCTTTTCTTTTTCTTTCAAAAAACACTAAATATTTCATAGTTTCCTTCACTAATCGCAAGCAGTTTTTGTCTGACATGGAATGATTTGACCTTTTCTTCTGTGCTTTTAGATCCATTTCTGAGCATGCTCTCATACCTTGTTTGTTTCTTGCTAAATCCCCAGATGTCTTGAAATGGGCCCATAATCATGGAAGCACATCATAGCATCTTTGCGTCAAAAGCTGAACATTCTGTTCTGGATTTCTACTTATGAAAATATGACTCTCTCTATATAAAACATATATAAAAGGTTAGTAGCTTCAGTTTCATTGGGAATCAGTTTTACATTCATTTCATTTCTGTAGTTACAATGCAACACTTACCTCATTTGAAAATTGTTATCTGTTGGCAGTTATCATTTGCCCATCAGTCATAAAAGAGTTGGACATGCTCTGTTAAATTTATTGTAAAAAATTAGGAATTACGCCTGCTTAATTGCTCTGCTTGTAAAAAAAGGAGACAGAATATGACATATAAATCATGGCAAATATTTGCTATAAATATGGTTATAGCAAGATGCAATGAGTTTCTTTCTCTTTTACTCACAACAGCCACTGGAAATATTTCTTTTATGAATCCCTCAGCACCAATGTTCCCGTCTCTCTGGGGAAAAAAAAATAGGTGTGAGCACTAAATATTAAAACAGGAGGTGGGATATCTGTCTATTCCCTGCCCTGCCCAAGCAGGCCAGCTTTAGAAGTTCATCCCTACACTGAAATATTTCCAGGAAGTTTCACTGCTATCTGTACACCTCTTCCTTGCCACACTTTCCACGTCAGGACACCATATGTGGACCTGGGTTCTTTGAAGGAGAATTCTTTAGAGATATCTGGAGGCCTAGCTGAGTGATGTCAACAACAGTCTCCCTTAACTAACTTGATGTCCCTCCAGATCTGTTGGATTAGAATTCCCATCATCTCCAGCCAGGGAGGTAGGAGTTGTAGCCCAATACATCTGAAGTAATGTTGAGGCTGATGGAAACTATAGGTCAAAGCATGTGTTGTTTCAGTCATGCAGAAGTCTTCCTCAATGCTACCTTGGATGGAACCTCTGCCTTTTTTTCATACTCCAACTCTTCCCTAGAAAGGATTGTAAAACAGAATGACAGGGTATCCAACTTACCTTGCAGACAGACCAAGTCAATGTGCTCCCTGGACTTTGAATTTGTTCTGGGTTTCAGTCTAAACTGTATAGAAGATCTCAAAGGTACTGAATTGATTGGAGAATGGGTTCAGCATTTTTGACAGCTTCTATAAAGTTCAGACTAAAACTCAGAATGGGTTTGTTTAGTATTATTTATTTATTTAAAATATTTTTACCCCACCTTTCTCCTTAAAAATGCAGCTTACATCATTAAAAGATAACATAAGTCCCATTGATTTAAATGGGCCTACTCTAGTTGTTACTTACTTGAGTGCAGTAAGGTGCAACTAGAATATGCCCAATAGAATCAATGGAACTTATGAAGGAGATGACTCATCAAACCTCCACTGATTCAATTGACTTACTATAGTGCAATTTACTATGCCAAGTGACAGGATTTCAGCCATTGACTTGCACTGAAAAATCTGAACAACTATAATGACATTGGTTTTGCAGTGATGCATAATAGATCCTAAAGTGGAGGGTAAAATCTGGCAAATCTACATTCAATTAGTGTCAGTGGTTTGCCAACTAAGAACCTTTCCATTTTGCACTTTAAAAAAAATGCTAAAATGATTTGTGCCCAGTTTGATTTGTGAGCTGGGCACACAATGATTTGTAAATCTCCTTCACTTTGCCACAGGATTAATCTGAATCAGGCCAATTAAACTTGGCATTCATCCAGCCCTGGTGAACCACCTAAATTAAAAATAGTTTCAGTCTTATTTAAGCATGATATTCAGATATTCTTTCAACTCCCTACTACTTAAACACAAACAGCATTTGCTGTACATAATTTGCCTTCAAAAAGAAAAATCGCTTGAACAACCATTGTTTAAAAATTATTTACTTCATCCAGTGTAATAAATTGCTATCTCCAGTAAATATATGTGGCATGAGTGGAACATATTACAATGGAACATCCACTTTAGGCTTTCAGAAACATTTTCCCCTCTATTTTGTCTTTTCCATTTGAAAAGAAATATCATGATTTGCTTATACATATTAAGCAAGTCAGAACTCGCCTGCGAAGTCAATAAACTAATCATTGTTACCATACCAACTATGTGCTGATTAGATCTCTATAGAGCACACTAAGAGAATGCTCATAAGCCTTGATATTCATGTCATGCTGTGTCCTCAACAGAGGGTGACTATTTTTACCCTTGTCTTGAAGTGCTCATAGAATGAATGTGTAAAATGTTACAGATAGCAAAATAAAACTATAATCCAGGTTCAAGAGTAACATAGGGGAGTCAGAACTTATATGTCCTTCATTAAGGAGGAAATATAAGGAAAGGGTTGTGTAGGAATGACTCCTATTAGGTTAGGCAGAACAATGTTGTTGCTGTTTAGTCGTTAAGTTGTGTCTGACTCTTCGTGACCCCATGGACCAGAACACGCCAGCCCTCCTGTCTTCCACTGCCTCCCAGAGTTGGGTCAAATTCATGTTGGTAGCTTCAGTGACACTGTCCAGCCATCTTGTCCTCTGTTGTCTCCTTCTCCTCTTGCCTTCACACTTTCCCAAAATCAGGGTCTTTTCCAGGGAGTCTTCTTTTCTCATGAGATGGCCAAAGTATTGCAGCCTTAGCTTCAGGATCTGTCCTTCCAGTGAGCACTCAGGGTTGATTTTCTTCAAAATTGATAGGTTTGTTCTCTTTGCAGTCCAGGGGACTCTCAAGAGCCTCCTCCAGCACCACAATTCAAAAGCATCAATTATTTGGTGGTCAGCTTTCTTTATGGTCCAGCTCTCACTTCCATACATCGCTATTGGAAAAACCATAGCTTTGACTGTGCAGACCTTTGTCGGCAAGGTGAGGTCTCTGCTTTTTAAGATGCTGTCTAGGTTTCTCATTGCTTTCCTCCCAAGAAGCAGGTGTCTTTTAATTTCATGGCTGCTGTCCCCTCTGCAGTGATCATGGAGCCCAAGAAAGTAAAATCTGTCACTGCCTCCATATCTTCCCCTTCTATTTGCCAGGAGGTGATGGGACCAGTGGCCATAATCTTAGTTTTTTTGGATGTTGAGCTTCAGATCATTTTTTGCACTCTCTTTCACCCTCATTAAGAGGTTCTTTAATTCCTCATCACTTTCTGCCATCAGAGTGGTATCATCTGCATATCAGAGGTTGATATTTCTTCTGGAAATCTTAATTTCAGTTTGGGATTCCTCCAGTCTGGCCTTTTGCATGATGTATTCTGCATATAAGTTAAATAAGCAGGGGGACAATATACAGCCTTGTCGTACTCCTTTCCCAATTTTGAACCAATCAGTTGTTCCATATCCAGTTCTAACTGTTGCTTCCTGTCCCACGTATGGGTTTCTCAGGAGATAGATAAGGTGGTCAGGCACTCACATTTCTTTAAGAACTTGCTATAGTTTATTGTGGTCCACACAGTCAAAGGCTTTTGCATAGTCAATGAAGCAGAAGTAGATGTTTTTCTAGAACTCTCTGGCTTTCTCCATAATCCAGTGCATGTGAGCAATTTGCTCTCTAGTTCCTCTGCCTCTTCGAAATCCAGCATGTACTTATGGGAGTTCTTGGTCCATATACTGCTGAAGCCTGCCTTTTAGGATTTTGAGCATAACCTTGCTAGCATGTGAAATGAGTGCAATTGTACAGTAGGTGGTGCATTCTCTGGTGCTGCCCTTCTTTGGGATTGGAATGTAGACTGATCTTTTCCAATCCTCAGGCCACTGCTGAGTTTTCCAAACTTGCTGGCATATTGAATGTAGCACCTTAACAGCATCATCTTTTAAGATTTTAAATAGCTCAACTGGAATGTCATCACCTCCATTGGCCTTGTTAGCCATGCTTTCTAAGGCCCACTCTCCAGGATGTCTGGCTCGAGGTCAGCAACCACACTATCTGGGTTGTCCGGGACATCCAGATCTCTCTGGTATAATTTGTGTATTATTTCCACCTCTTCTTGATGTCTTCTGCTTCTGTTAGGTCCCACGCATTTTTTTTTCATGTCCATCTTTGCACAAAAGGTTCCCTTCTTATCTCCAGTTTTCTTGAACAGATCTCTGGTTTTTCCTTTTCTATTATTTTCCTCTATTTCTTTGCACTCTTCATTTAAGAAGGCCCTCTTGTCTCTCCTTGCTATTCTTTGGAAGCCTGCATTTAATTTTCTGTAGCTTTCACTATCTCCCTTGAATTTCTCTTCTCTGTTATTTGTAAGGCTTTGTTGGACAGCCACTTTGCTTTCTTGCATTTGCCTTTCTTTGGGATGGTTTTTGTTGCTGCCTCTTGTACAATGTTACGAGCCTCTATCCAAAGTTCTTCAGGCACTCTGTCCACCAAATCTAGTTCCTTAAATCTGTTCTTCACTTCCACTGTGTATTCATGAGGGATTTGGTTTAGATTACTACACCTGACCAGCCCAGTGGTTTTTCCTACTCTCTTCAGTTTAAGCTCGAGTTTTGCTACGAGAAGCTGAGTATCAGAGCCACAATCAGCTCCAGGTCTTGTTTTTGCTGACTGTATAGAGCTTCTCCATCTTTGGCTGCAGAGAATATAGTCAATCTGATTACGGTATTGCCCATCTGGTGATTTCCATGTGTAAAGTTGCCTCTTGTGTTGTTGGAAAAGAGTGTTTGTGATGACCAGCTTGTTCTCTTGACAAAACTCTATTAGCCTTCGCCCTGCTTCATTTTGAACCCCAAGGCAAAGCTTACCAGTTGTTCCTTTTATCTCTTGACTTCCTACTTTAGCATTCCAATCCCCTAGAATGAGAAGAACATCTTTCTTTGATGTCAATTCGAGAAGGTGTTGTAAGTCTTCATAGAACTGGTGGATTTCAGCCTCTTCAGCATTGGTGGTTGATGCATAAACTTGGCTTACTGTGATGTTGAAAGGTCTGTCTTGGATTTGTATTGAAATCATTCTATCATTTTTGAGATTATATCCCATTACAGCTTTTCCCACTCTTTTGTTGGCTATGAGGGCTACTCCATTTCTTTTACAGGATTCTTGCCCACAATAGTAGATATGATAATCGTCTGAATTGAAGACGCCCATTCCCTTCCATTTTAGTTCACTGACGACCAGGATGTTGATGTTTATTCTTGCCATCTCCTGTTTGACCACATCCAGCTTACCAAGGTTCATAGGTCTTACATTCCAGGTTCCTATGCAGTATTTTTTTTTTTTTTTTTGCAACATCAAATTTTCATTTCATTTCCAGGCACATCCACAGGTGAGCATCCTTTCGGCTTTGGCCCAACCACTTCATTATCTCTGGAGCTACTTATACTTGTCCTCTGCTCTTCCTCAGTAGCATGATGGATGCCTTCCGACCTGAGGGGCTCATCTTCCAGCATCATATCTTTCAGCCTTTTGTTTCTGTCCATGGAGTTTTCTTGGTACAGATACTGGAGTGGCTTGCCAGTTCCTGCTCCAGGTGGATCACATTTAGTCAGAACTCTCCACTATGACCTGTCTGTCTTGGGTGTCCCTGCATGGCATAGCCCATAACTTCTCTGAATTATTCAAGCCCCTTCACCACAACAAGGCAGCAATCCATGAAGGGGAGTCAGAACAATCCTATATAGCAATTATGTTAGGACTATAGATATAATAATCTTATAACAGTATTCAGTATTCAGAAACCTTTATTAGGCATATACAGAATGACAATTTAACAAGTAAGTCAAAATTAAAATTAAGCAATATGTAGAAGGGATCTATGTTCCATTATGTAATGTCCCCAAGTAGCTGAGCTTTTACGTACATGTTCTATTTGGTCGGTTAACTCCCTGGTTGCTCAGTCGTGAATTTATACCTTGTAGTTTGTAGTCTCATCGGATTTTGCTCTTTTCTCATTAGGTCAGTGTTAAGAAAGAGCGCCACCCTAGTGATAGTTTCCATGTCCATTGATGACAGCAGATAGGACAAAGTGTTTTTCGGGCTAGCACCTGGGGGTCCATTGCCTCATGGAATAATATAATTTGCTCTCAGGTCCTTATACCTAGGGCATCTGCATATTAGGTGCTCCAGGGTTTCAGGAGTGTTCCAAGTACAGTCTTGGCACCAAGTTGGGCTTACATTGTGCGTAAATGAAGCAGCCAGCTCTTGTGTTGGCATGATGTTGCATCTTGCTAGAGTAAAAGCACGTCGCAGCTGGGGATTTACCAGGAGAGCCAGGTACCTGGGCATCTGCCCAATTGTAGACAGTATTTGGAAAAAAAGAGGAGAGCGTGTTCTGGTGGCGGCTGCAATGTGATTTTGTCTTTCAATGTCCATCAGCCGTAAGACCAGTAGCTTACAGGCATTATTGAGGTTGTCAATGCCCAAGCACTTGGGGGAGAGACCTATAGAATGAAAAAAAAAATTGTAAAAAAGACAGAGGCCTGAGCAAATGAACGAGTCACTTAGCAGGGCTTCAATAAAAGGGGAGTGATTGGCCTTAAAAAGAATAACAAGCCAAAATTTGCAAAATCTGACCCAGGCCACATACTCTAGGCTCAATTGACCTGCCTCTAACTGCAGAGTGGCATAAGCTACACAGTGGGCTACACCAAAAAGTTTGTATAGGAACACCGATAAAATACGTTCCACCTCATAATTAAAGGCTGGCATCCAAAGTTGAATGGCGTAGAGAAGATGTGGGGAAACCTTGGCGTTAAAAACTTTTAACGCCGCGGGTATATAGGAATTGCCTTGTACTAAGGTGAAGCAAAGTATGGATTGAGCCAAAAGTTTGGCTGATTTGATGACTTTCATACGTTGCTGTGTCCAGGTGAGTCTGTAGGAAAAGGTCAAGCTTAGATAGTTAAAGGATTTGACTTGCTGGATAGGCTTGCCATTGAATATCCAGGCTCGTGCTGTCCACCTTTTCTCAAATACCAAAATTTTTGATTTGTCGAAATTTAGTTGTAGTAGGTTGGACTCCAAGTATTCTATGGTAGCAAGTACCAGGTGTCCTAAACTGATTCTTGTTCTAGAAATCAGGACCATGTCATCTGCGTAGAGAAGCAAGTAGACTTGGGTGTTGTTAAGTTTAGGGCAGTGGGAGTCAATGTCAAGAAGATGAGGTGCTAGGTCATTCAGGAAAAGATTAAACAGGGTGGGAGCAAACACACAGCCCTGTTTTACTCCCCTGCTGGTGGTAATGTTTTCGGTAAGATTGCCTTGATCATCATACCTGACTTGGCAAGATGTGGTCGCATATAATCGTTGAATCAAGAAAAGGAGTATGTTATCGATTCCCAGCTTATTGAGTTTTGCCCAGAGAAGATTTCTGTTTATGAGATCAAAGGCTGCTCTAAGGTCCAGAAATGCAGTAAATAGTCTTGAGTAGGGGCTGGTGTCATGTTCCTGGGGGTTACAACAGCTGAAGTCCAAAAAACCAGTCCAGGGTCAAGGATACCAAGAATGCAAAGCCAATGTCCATAAATCAACTCACAGAATGAAGTCCAGTGTCAAAGTCCAGAGTCCGATACACAGTGTAGTCCAGGGTCAGAGTCCAAAGTCCAATACCGGCGTAGTCCAGCGGCAGAGTCCAGAAGACCAAAGTTAGATTAAGATGCCTTCATGAGGGTCCTCCCCAGCAGTCAGCAAAGGAAAAATGCCCAAGCCGGCTCCTTCGAGCAGTCTTTCCAAGTACAGAGCTCTACAATAGCTTCTCAATGTAGGGCTAATCTTAACTAGTAAAATAAAAGCAAATTTAAAAAAGAAAAATATGAGTAAAAGCTTTTAAACTTTTAAAAAAAACAGAGCACTCCAAATAATCAGCTGTTCCAGCAGCCATCTTGGCAATTACCCCTGCCTTACTGCTAAAGGAAGCTCCTTATCTAATCTTATAACTGCAGAGTGGGAAAGGACCCTGTGGATCATCAAGCCCTATACTTGTCAAGTAGGTAGAATAGGGAATCAAACTCCCAATGTCTGGCTCCACAGCCAGATACCTATACCCCTGAGCTATCACATGATGCTGCCATGCTTCCTTGCAGAATAGTGCCTTTTTCCAATATAAGCTCAGCCCAGGACAGAAAAGGGAAACATAGAAGAAAGAAAAGTGTTCTTAAAAACCTTATAAAAATGATTATCATACCCCCAGCATCTTTGGCAACACCACCACTATCTTTTAGTCCCAGAATATGGCAGAGCTGATGTTCTCAAGCCACCTAGAAATGAAGTGTGTCAACCATGCTGGCTGATCTGAGAGGGGTGTGTGGCCACAAAGAGACCTTCTCCCTTTGCATACAGGGAACCTTCTCAATGATACCACAGAGACCCCATCAAGTGAGTTCCAGTAGTACACATGCCAAGCATGCCATTCTGAAGAGACCAGCAGCAGCTTGGCAGAAACAGTTCCCACATACCATATGTACACCACTCAGCCTCAAATGGGCCGTGCATCCCTGCACCTTCTTTACCATCCCCAAAAAGCAAAGACATAAAGGAACGTCTACCCACCTCTGGTTATGTTTTTGTTTTCTTTCATATCTGATACAGCATCCCGTGAAATGTGGCTAAGAAGAATTGGCTTCTAGCCCCCCTGGATCTCGTCCCCTCATCCTACCTCTGGTAATCAATGAATATATTAGCTCCACTTTTTCTCATATTCACTTTTTTCCCCTTTAACCCTCCATTCCTTCTGTTGAATGTATGAATATCAGAATTTAGGCAGGTTCTTCATATGACATAATTCTTCCCCATCTGCACTGACCAAATAGAACAGTTACTGCTGCTTCCCACATGAAGAGGACTATGTTGCTCTTGCCTGCCAGGTTGCTGGAAAAGGGGAGGCGCCTATGCCAAAGGAGGAGGCAGCGGTAGTGGCAGCAAGGGCAATCGACTGAATACTCCTTTAAAATGTCCATTTTTCTTTTCCTTCACAGCTCTTGAAGAACTGCCCATTATTCACACTCAAATATAATTTTCCATCAGAAAGATTTTTATACCAATAATGCATTGAGATCATTAACGGAGCTATGGCTGCCGTTAAAGTTTGTCTTTGGGATTATATACTACATTATGCAGTCATGAACTTCTCTATTAATGTCATTTAACCTTTGACAATGCTAGTCTAGAGAGGAATGTTACCACTTCATATGAAATAGGATATGCTAGCTTCTACAAGTGACAGGCTGTGCTGTTGTCTAGTGATGTTTGAGGATATTGTGTGGAGCCCACTTTTGAATGAGCTGACATGATTTACACATTTGAGATTAATGCACTCATTCAAGCACTGTCAGCCTTCAATTATTTCACTTTCCCAGATATTGCTATGTGGTTCTCAGCTTTTCAAAGTGTGCCAAAACGGACACTAGAAATCATTTCTTTAAATAATATGCATGCAAAAATGTGTACTTCAGGATGAGATGTGTCTGTATGTCTGTGTGTCTGTCTGTGTGTGTGTGTGTGTGTGTATGTGTGTGTGTGTGTGTGTGTCTAACATGCAATGTATTGAAATTGAAATGTCATGCCATTTGAAAAAAGACCTCACACAGGCAGAAGTAGTGAGCTGAAATGAAACTGACTTGGCACAGATTCAAATCTAAGGAGCCTTTTCTTTCAAACACTATGTATTGCTATATGGCATTGTCAGATCAAGAATTTACGGCCTTAATCATTTTAACCTCTTCCAAAATTCCCCCTACCTACCATTGCTCCAAGATGTAGTGGAAGAGAAACAGATATTACAACAGAGAGGGAGCAAGCCAAGACTAGTTAGTGATTATGAAAAGAGTAAGTTTTATTTGGGATATACAAGCAAGAACATAGGTACAGGGATGAAAAGAGGGAGGGCAGCCTATGGCTAAAAAAACACCTAAGATGAGTGCCATGTTTTGGACTACAACTCCCAGCTCAACAAGCTGGCTGGGAGATTCTGTGAGTTGTAGTCTAAACCAGTCCAAGCTCTATAATATTATAATAAGGTATATTGATTGGATGCTTGGGACAAGCTTTTGAATGGAATGTTGTGTCTCATTGCTTTGAATCTGTTTGATTTTGTTTACCATTTTTAGATTCTTTTAACTTTTTCATGCTTACTGTTTTTTGCTTTTAAATATTGTATTTTAATGATGTAAGCTTTATTTGGGATATACAAGCAAAAACAGGAAGGTCTGGAGATGAAAGGAAGGAGGGCAGTCTATGGTTTAAAACATCTAAGCCAAGTGCAAAGTTCAATACCTGGAGGTATGAGAAGACTTATTTACCCCTTGAAGCCATTGAGTCCAAGCCATTGATGACTCTTCCAGTCATGACTTTCTGGGCAGGAGTAATCTACAAAGGCACATGACATCTAGTTTTGCATCTGCTCTTCCCTGACACCTACTCACTTTCTTACCAATCAATCTAGATTTTGATGTAATGTACAAATATTTGCCATGTTAAATCTCTTTCTCTTATGAAGTTTCTTCTCCATGAAAGCTCAAACTTTTTTTTAAAAAAAGTTAGTTTTTAAGGTGCCACCATGTTTTTGTCCTTTTTTATTCTTTATTTCTATTTTGTTTTTACCTATAATGTTTGCATGGGACATGGTGGTGCTGCAGGTTAAACCGCAGAAGCCTCTGTGCTGCAAGGTCAGAAGACCAGCAGTCGTAAGATTGAATCCACACAACAGTGAGCTCCTGTCGCTTGTCCCATCTCCTGCCAACCTAGCAGTTCGAAAGCATGCAAATGCAAGTAGATAAATAGGTACCACAGCGGTGGGAGGGCAACGGCGTTTCGTGTCTAGTTGCTGGCCACATGACCACAGAAACTGTCTATGGACAAACGCTGGCTCTACCACTTGGAGACGGGAATGAGCACCACGCCCTAGAGTCGGACACGACTGGACTAAATGTCAAGGGGAACCTTTACCTTTACCTATAATGCTTGCACAGACTAACACGGCTATCCCTTCTACAATTCTTTCTTCCTTGTGTCATCCTACTTCTCCAACAACCACCATAAAGGAAAGAACACCACAAAATAGCTGATCAGGGGGCCGGTAGGCAGAATGGAAAAGCCATAGGATGTCTTTTTTTTCCTCGTATGGGAATGAATAAAAATGGGGAAATATTCATCAAGCCGTATTTATCGGGACTTAAAATTTTATGAATACAGATAGATGGATGTATGACGAATCAGCTATATTCATCAAAAAATCCCCGATCCATTTTTATATTCATCCCCATCTCTACACATAATCCATAGCTAATGATGTACTGCAAAGCCCTGAGGGTTGCAAGGAGAGAAGGTGAAAACCACATCAACTCATAGGTGTGTTTGATGGGGGCACGGGAAAGGACCTTCTCTGCTGCTACCTCCAAATTTTAAAACTTGCTCCCACAGGAGGCCAGGTTGGCTCCTTCTTTCCTGTCCTTCTGCAAGCAGGCAAAGACCTTTCTCTTCAGGGAGGCTTTCTCTCGGTGATTGGCTGACTGAGTGGGGTTGTTAAATTGATTGACATGCCTTACTCCTCTGAATGTGTTTTGGTGTTGCTTTTGTTCACCATTTTAAACTGTTTGTTTGATCCTTTTTATTGTTTGCATACT
The DNA here is from genome assembly GCF_051106095.1 of Pogona vitticeps. Classification (NCBI taxonomy): domain Eukaryota; kingdom Metazoa; phylum Chordata; class Lepidosauria; order Squamata; family Agamidae; genus Pogona; species Pogona vitticeps. The sequence goes on from NC_135784.1 coordinate 213,267,626, forward strand.
TATTGGTTTTAGCTTTAAATATTGTATTTTAATGATGTACTGTAAGCCACCTTGGGTCTTTCTTAAAGAGGAAGGAAGGATTATGATAGATGGGTAGATGGATAGACAGATGGATGCTGTGAAATTTGGATCTGAGATCTTGCAACAAGTAGCATCATGAGATTTGGACCCACTGTCTTTGTCAAGATAGCAAGACTCTCAGAACTGCACTGTCAGCTCTCTCAGTGTCCATGCAAATGTTCCCCCTTTGGTAAGTTGAGGGTGGAGGCATGTGCTACCAGAAATGGTGGCAAGCCTGTCTGTTCTAAAAAAAAATAGCCCTGAGAAAATTCAAGAACGTGTTGTTGTTGTTGTTGTTGTTGTTGTTGTTTTACTTGGAAAAGGGGAGATAGCAGATATTTTCTCAGAGATTCACTTCCTGAAAAATCCAGCTTGGTTCTGCCTGACTCTAGAGCAGAGATAGATGATTTCAGCAGAAATCAAGGACCACATACCCTAATTGGCATATTCAACTTCATAATTATTTTTAATTATTTTTCTAAATGTGCGCCTACATACAGTAAATATTGCTATAATGTTTTTTAAACTAAACAGTCTGTTTAATGTAAACATTTTTAACATGGAAAATTCCCCCTCATACACTCTAGTGGACAAAGAAAATATTTTTCTAAAAAATAAAAATGTTTCAGGGAAGTGATAGCCCTTGGGGTGCTTGGATCCCCAGGGCCCCTCCATACCTTTCATTTTTTAAAAAAATTGCCCTGATGTCTACTAGAGGACACAGGGGGAATTGTTTGATGAAAAAAAATATTGGGGTTTGGGATGCTCATGACAGAAAGGGTGCTGAGAGATTGCAAAGATATTCCATACATGCCACCCACTGACCTAGAGCTAGAATGGAGCCATCATGTTAATACATGTGATGAGAAATTAGTATAAAATTCATTCAGTTGGGAGGGGTCCCAATTTCTATGGCAGGGTCACAAATTCAAGCCTATTAGAGCAGGGTATGACAGCAGCAGAATAGGGTCCTAATAACTTGCTAGATCAGATGTTAAAAGGAAATGAATGTCAATCACACCATCTAAGGACCTCCTTTTTTGGTGGGTAATGTAATTTCTGGCATGGCGATTCAGTTGTAATGGTGGAACAGGCTCTGTCACCCAGAGAGGTTCTGTGCCACTTAATGGCTCATAAGACACAGTCCCCTTTCTTGATATAAATATACCAGAGTTCTTGTAAATACAGAGAAAACAGGATTTAAGAGGTTTTACTGTGGCAGCTTTTGAAATGGGCCCAAGGGGCTTCACTCTGCTGTGAGGCTTTAATTTACTTGGGAACTGCTTAGTTGCTATAGTAATTGGCTCTTGAGAAGTCCCCCAAACACCCCTTATTCAGTTATAGCCATAGGTTAATTTAATATTCTTTTTGCCAAGCAATACTCTGATTCACAGTAATTACTCTTGTGTTATACATTTCACTCTGGAAATGTTTTGGCAATCAATCCCTGATCTGTTTTGAGCTGTGTTTGGGGAACGACATACATATATTGACCACAGTGACAGTTTGTCTCTCTGGTTAATTGCATACAAAAAGAAAGCAATATTAAGCTGAAAAGTAAGTGGAATCACCCTGTAATATGAAATAAAGCACACTGGCTGGGACATAAACAAGACAGAATGGCATCAGCCTCATGGCTTGAAACCTGGATTTCATTTTCACAGTTTTTTTTTAAAGGGTGATGGGTGAGAATTATTAAACCTCCCCCATGTCCACCATGTATTTTCCTGCAGCTTCTTTCTCTGTAAACACACTTTCCCTGCTTAGCACATTTCCAGGAAAGGATCCAAGCTGTTGAGGTTGGGACCCTTTGCAAACTCTGCATGTGTTCCAGCATGGGACCTGATGCGGATTGGGACCCTATACTAGAGGCCAAAGATTGTTAATCCTTTGCCCTTTGACTGTAGTCCCAATCCAGAGCCTCTTGCCCACACTGGCAATTTATATTCCTAAAAGGTGAACCAGTTTTATTAAAAGTTCTATTTTGCCAATATGACTTGCAGACACAGTGTGCTGGTTCAACTTGTGGCTGCAACAGGGGGGCAAAATATTCAATCCCCCTTACCTATTGTGGGAAGTGTAGTTCTTTCAAAATTCCCAGTATATCGTCTAATGGGCAGCAAAATGATATTTCTCACAATATCCTAAGTTTCCCAGAAAGCACTGGGGCAGGAAGGAGGTCCCTGGCAGCGTATTGTCCTCCTCAGTGTCCGCAGCCCAGGGCAGGTAAGGCAGGTGTTGGGGCCCATGAAGGGTTTTTTTTCTGGGGAGGGTGAAAAAAACTGAAATGAAACAAAATCGTAACAATGAAAAAGTTTGGCATTTTGTTTCACTTAAAAGGACGTCTCCCTCAACCGTTTACAAAACGAATCACAAACTGGCCCTAGTTTGGGGCGGGCGGGCGTTGTGCATGGTTCATTTCATGCCCATCTCTAGTTTTAATTTTTGAATTACACATGTTTTAAAGCTGTTTAATTTTAAATTGTATTAAATATTTTATATTTTAAAATATTTTTCCACAGCTCTGTAGCCCTCCCTGGGGTATTGTGATGTAGGTTAGGCAATAAATGTTTGAAACAAACTAGATAAGTAAATAAAATAACATGTCATCAATTATTTTTCACCACTTTCTACTAATGGCTCATGCTTGTGGGCACTTTCCTCATGCACACAACATAAATTTGCTATGGGGCCCATTATGTGTGAATCCTTAGCTTTTACAAAAAACAAAAAACTGGCAAATAGTTTCATTTAATTTGACAAGTAACTGATTATTTCCAGCTATATCTTCTCTTTTTTAAGATTCAGACAAACCCTTTTTAAGAATCTTCTCCTCTGTGTGTGGCATCACCTGTTGCACATTGAACTCATCTATCATACACCTGTTGTTTCTTATGGCTTTTGTCCTGGGTGTCTCTGGCATACATCCTTTGTGTAGTTTCCAGAGAAAAGCAATGATGCCTATCATTTTGCCTGGCATTAATGATTACCAGATCAAACAGGAAACATGCAGTGCATAAAAGGGAAGGCTAAAAACTAATAAAAGCTCTCAGGAGGAGAACAAAGAAGCAACAGGATGACTTTGAACTTTGGAGATCCCCCTACGCTGGGCTATTGTAGTGCCTTTTTTATATAGGAGCATGATACAAGGAGAGAGAGAGAGAAATTGTTCACCTCAGAGGGCTTTTTGGCTGCCTTGCAGGGACTTCAAAAGTGCAGTGCCAAATTAGCTATAGATGAGGCCATGGTTCTTTCTGTGTTGGAGAAATGTACGAATGTAGAACCACTGGCTTAAGTCATCTCAATCAAATGCCCACCATTTGTTGTTTCTCATGCAATGCGGCATTGCTTGTAATGTTGCTCCTACCAACCTACCAGCTGCTATTAAATCTGGGTAAATGGAGGTACTCTGTAGCTGATTAGTTTAACATATTATAAAACAGATTAGGGTTTGGTTTGGCTTTTCCTTGCCATACCTGATCGATTTGATGAGGTCACGGTATATATACAAGAGTTAAGTGACATTACTTGTCACTTAAACCATGAAATCATGGTGGGCGAAACAGGCTTGAGGAACTGGTGGCTCTCTATATGTCAGCAAGGTACAGTACATCCTGGCCTTCACCCATTTTGGCTGGGGTTTGGAGGATCTGGAACCCAACACCATCTGGAGAGGTACATGTTCTCCACCCTTCCAATAGAGAGATAAGGAAACAGCAACAAATAAACATTTGTCCTGGCCAAAAATATTTAGCCATTTCATGAAGAGAGTGTTAGCAGCAGCTGTAGGTGCTAGCAGTCAGACCTATTTTGGTTAACATTCAAGGGGTTGGGTAAAATTTCTAGTAAAGGAAATACTTCATACATTGTTTCTTAAATTCTGAACTCAGGGTCAAATTTATTCTGAATCTGTTAAGTGATGTATTTGATGTTGATGATAAAGCCAAAATTATGGATACGAGGTCTGTAACAAAGATTTGCCATGGTTGAGAAGAAGCTGTATGCTGCATCACTATGATCTAATTTGAAAATGTAAATGAATGTGCTATATATTAAACATAAACATATGCATTGTCTTTGTATTTCCAGTTCTTTCTTTCACCAATTTACTTTTTTTGTTTATCCTGTCTATTTATTCGGATCTTTTAATGTAAAGACACATTTGGAATATGAGAGGCTAAGAGATGCATTTAGTGTTTCAATTATTCTTTTTTGTTTTTAGAGGCAGTGACCAGAATCTTTTTGCATAACTACAGCTAATTGTAGCTAATTGAGGAGGTGCTCGTGCACATCATGGCTGCACAGTTGGGTCAAGGTCTGACTGAGATGTCTCCAACCACCTCATCAATAAGCTAAAACTAGCCACAGCAGATTACACAAATCTTACGCAAATATCAGTAAGATCAGTTGTTTTCATTGTAATTGTTATCACCATAGATCAGAATGGACAGCTCAGTGAGTTATGTATCTAGCTGTAGAGATAGAGATTGTGAGTTCAATTCCCCCTTTACATCCAGGAGAAAAGAATGGGAGAAGGAAAGATGCACTGTCATAGGACAACCCCAGAAGAAGGGAATGGTAAACCACTTCTGAATAGTCTATACTAAGAAATCCTGGAAAGGGTTACTGTAAGCCGTATGGCTTGATGGAATGTCGTGATGATGATGGTGAGAGTAGTGTTGTGATGTTTGAAACAATAAACAATGATCTACTGATCATTTGATGTATCAGAGCAATGAAAGTGACTTAACTGAAGGGGAAGTATGATAGGAGGTAATCTTGGCCATGATGGAGAATATTGATCCCCTCCTCCATGTGGTAAATGACACAAATTCAGTAGCACATTTTTAAGGTGTGTGGGCAAGGAAGTGTGAGGGCTGTTGTTTCAATAGTTCTGATGGTTGGAGCTAACATGGGATAGTGCAACCAATATGAAGAAATAGATTCTAGCTTCTACCTACTCAGTGAAGGTTGGGTATGCAAGCTGAGACATATGGAGAAAGGTCTGACTGTAAATTAGGTAGTTAAGTTGCTGATTTGCCTTTTATACTGAGATGGATCACTCCCTATGTCACACAAGCTTTTAGCTAAAAAAAAATGCTTACACTGCTTTGGTTGCCAGGTCTCATGGAACTGCGATGCATCTACAGATGGGGAGACAAATCTCAGGAAAAGGGGACAGGAAGAGGGGAAATATAGATTGTATTGGTTGTTGTAGACATAGACAAAGTTCTAATTCCTGTCCTCTGAAGATGCCAGCCACGGAGACTGGCGAAACATTAGGAGGAAAAACCTCCAGAACATGGCCAAACAATCTGAAAAAAATCTACAACTACAATACATAGGTACATAGATTGTATTGTTTATGATGGGTCTAATGCATGGACAACCATCTTCACCCTAATTACAGCTGGTACCAAGACGCTCTGGCTAACTGTTCAGGATGTACTCTAGTGCAAAAAATTCACAGCTTCCTCAGACTTTCTTACATAAACATATTATTGTGCAATTGTCAAACAATGCTCTGCCTCCTGTGACATCAAAAAACAACATGTATCCTTTGATTCTGGAGTAAACAGGTAAACCTTGCCTAGTGAAGCAGCAGCTCCCAGATGGAAGCTAAGATCCAGTGTTCCTCTTTCACATCCCAGTGGGCATCAATTAAGTAAGAGTTAGCTGGTGGAGAGCACTGAAACCTATCCCTTAGATATCAGTCAGAAAAGTCACACTCCTAATGTTAAGTCCACATTGAGAAATGTATTAAATGTGTATTAGGATCAAGAAATGAAAATGGAGTACATAGACAAGACATTAACCCAAGCAATATAACTTCTAACCTGCACCAACTCTGAAGTAAATTTACTCACAATGCATGAAGTACATCTGCAGGATCTTCAAGTACTTTAGTGCTTTAGGGAAGCAGATGTGGATGTAGTTGTATTTTTGAACATTTTCCTTCAAAAATATAAAATATTGGTCAAACTCTTAGTGAAGGCATAACTCATATGGCATAACTTTACTGCAATTTACAATATCAGTGTGGACAAAGTCAATGTAAACATTATTTGTTGCATGAGTTGGCCAAAAGGACACTCGGAAAACAATGTCTATACACTGATTTCACAACTTGTTGCAAATTGCTGCCACCTATGCTATTCCAGCAATAGGATTTGGGCCATTGCCTGTTTAACTTATTTTGCCAATACTGCTAATTTGTATTGAACTTACCTTTAAACACTACATTATGCCTCTCATTCTGTCCATATATCAATAGAAGAAAGGCAGCTAGAAAGAAAAGAATAACAAACAACTATCTGGCTTGTATTTATGAAACACATTTTTCTAAACACTGCAATACTTGGAAACTTTCCATGAGCACCATAGCAGGAACAATGAAGGGAGGAGTTTGTCATTGTAACAGTCTTACTTATGTAGAGGCTAAATAGTGCCGTTGTTTAGGAATCTGGCTGCAGAGCCAGAGGTGGGGAGTTTGATTCCTCAATGTGTCTTCCATGAATAGGGCCAATCTGTGTGTTCTTGGGCAAGCTGCACAGTCCCAGAGCACCCTAGAAGAAGAAGAAGAGAATGATAAACTACTTCTGAATATTCTCTACCTGGAAAAGCCAGAAAAGGGCTACCATAAGTCAGAATTGACTTGATGCCACAGGATGATGGTGATTAATCTGAGAGATATGGTTTATTATTCGCTTGCAATCATTTTAATGTGTTTCCTACTTTTAGAAAAGTTTCCTCTAGAGAAAGGATGTAACCCTCCAAATATACCTTGGGATTCTAGTTATGCCTTTGGATCATTAAATCTTTTTATCTCCAGTGATGATCTTGTTTCGTTTGAGGTCTATACAAAAGGTAAACACAAAATCTCACCAGAAATATTTTAACAGCGTAATAAAAGTTCATGGATACATTTTGGCGGCCAGGTTGCAATGTGGAGGTCTGCCCTTTGCCCTGGATTCCGTAGGCAGTGGGGAGCAAGTGAATTGTGGCTACTCCTGCTGCTGGCTGTCTTATCCCCTCACTTGACCCCTTTTGCTCCCTGTTGTGAAACAAATGTAGAGTCTTTCTGCTTGCTGCATCATGTTTAGGACGCTGATTGAGGAAAAGGGTACCAGAAACCACAGCGGTTTGTTTTCTGCTTCACTTGTGGATCAACCTAACAAATCTCAGGATTCCAATAGCATTAATTAAGGATGCAATACTTACCCTAGGGGAAAGCAATTTTCAGCTTAGCGGAGATTTCTTTGTAAACCCCTCGTAAATAGGAGATCAAGTTTATCTTTGGTGATCTCTGCCTGCAGGGTAGTTCAGGAAGGGCTTTTTAAGCTAGTAATTGCATAAACATGGAAGACCAAAAAGGGGGGGAAATCTTTATTAACACCCCCACAAACATACACCTTAGTGCTTTTCATTTTCCCCAAATCAACCTCTGGGTTTTGACACCTTAGTTTTCTTTGTATCTGCCTACTTATTGTCCACTGAAGGCTGGTGGCTCCAATGCCGGTTAATCATTTCCAGGTTTTAGCAAGACCTCACGGGAACTATCTGGAGTGCTGACCTCTATTCCTAAACCAGGTTCAGTACATTCAATAGCTTTTTGGAATAGAGGTCAGAGCTGATTCGCTGCCCCTTGACAGAAGAGCCAATTGATACCTGAAGAACAACCCTCCATTTTCACAGGTACGTATGACACCTAATATCTATTATTTAAAATTGAATGGTTACAGTGAATCAGAGTGTGCTCTTCTGTATTGCAGTCCTCAGAATTCTCCAGGACTTCCATAGGCAGCATTCCAGGACATGCAACCCATAAAAATAAGATTGTAGACCAACTTTCTGGTTATTTATCTGTGCCACTGCTTTTTTTCCCCTCCAAATTGTTTCTGCTTTCAAAAACAAGGTAACTGTCATAGTGCCACCTGGGATTAGCAGGTCTTCTTGCATGTCGTAGTCCTTTAGGTGCTCCCTCTGTAGAGACAAATGGATAAAGAAACCCTGATTCCCAGCATCCTTCATATGCATGAGAGCCTGCCTCTGCTGCTCGGTCTCATGATAGCAGGAGTGGCTGACTGACCATGGGGGAGGGGTGCCTTCCTGACCACAGAGGATGCTGGGAATCACAGTTTTGCTGCCCATTAGGTTCTATAGAGGATGGCCCCTGAACACATATGAAAGAGCACATCACTAGCAGTGGAGATTACTGTAACTTCAGAATCAAATATTGTTAGGTGTTTGTTTATTTGTCTCAGAGGTCTTGAATAAGGGTGTGGAAAAGCTACTGACTTCATCTCCATTGCATTCCTCAGAGTCCCAATAGTATTCTTGCCCATTCTAATTTTGTGCCAACTCTGAGTCTTGTCTTTTTTTTTTAACTATTTATCTTCCTTCCTTTCTTCCTTCCTACCTTCCATATGTCTGTCTGTCTTTTTCTCCTCCTGGAAATTTGTGTATATTTTTGGTACACGTTTCCCACCAAACACATTCATTTTATATGCATTTTGCCTATAATCTAAAAAGTCATGTTTATGTCATTTTTTAAATTTGTGCATTTCCAGTCATGTACAATTTTCACATATACACATGTCTTTTGTGCATTTTCTTCTTCTTCACTGAAATGCATCACTAGCATTTTCTGCAATCTTAAGGATTTCCAGTACAAAAGATGTTTCATCTACAGCACTGCTAAAGGATTGCTTTCACTGGGAAATACAAACTCAACAAATTTATTCCCTATTTCTCGTCTTGAAATTACAACAGTAAGATCATTGTATTATTTTTTTCCTTTCCTTGCCCTGTGAGCTATATGTTTCACAGTCTTTAAATACTTCCATAGGTAAAACACTGTAATCGTTAAGTTACCATACAATCAAAATTGGTAATGTCGAATGAGATCGCTGTAATGAGCAATTTTCTTCAGCCCACCCTCACATTTCCCTTCACCTCAGGAATATATTGCCATAATTCGTGTTAAAACTTCACTTGTGTTACTGTTCCTTCATATAACATCATAGATGTGCTTGTTTTCCTCTGGTGAGCAACCACCTTCAGAAGTAAGAAAATCAGAAGTATGAGCAAATATACTCCAAAAGTGATGAAACAATAAATATATTAATGAGTGTAGCAGAAATAACACATCATGACTTGGCCTGTACAAATTAACATTCTCCACGTCTGTCTCATATGGCAATCCTTTCTCCTTTGCCATTGGCATTTTGCTCTAACCCTTTAACGCTTTCAAGAAGAACACGGAAATCAATATTAATCCTGTCTGTGACTAAGTGGAAAGGAAATGTGTCACCTATTTTTGTCTCTCTGAACATGACCCAAATCTCTTTTGCAGTTACCATCCGATGCAAAAAAAAAAAAAAAAAAGAGGCACCACCACCACTGCCATCATGCTCTCATAAAGTGACAATTGGTCTTCATGAAGTGTTGGTGGGTGACTTCAATCTGTTTTCACCTGTGGCATTTGAAATTGCTGTCAGGTTCGATCTTTGGATGAAACTCAATCTCAAATGGCAGCAAGGGATGCCAGAAACCTGACAACTCAACTAATGAAGCAATAGAAGAGGTACCTTTATTGAAACCATATGTGGTTTAAAATCATCCCCATCTTGGGGAAGTTTGTTTCTAGGTAGACTTTCTGTGCAGTGTAGTGGACAGATTAATGGACTAGGACTAGAAATGGGGATGACTCACCATTTTGGTGAGTCGTCCTGCTTCGTGAGTCATCCAAAGTTGAAGACTCATGAAGCACGAAGTTGCCCCCATGAACCGATGAATAACAAATGTATTCATCGATTCATGATGAGGTTTCTAAAAAAAACCACAACCCCCTGCTCCTGCCCTCTTCTGCCATGTCCCCACTGCCGCACTGCCCTTTGCTGCCCTTTGCAAAGATAGCAGCTGCAGCTTCCCTACCCTAAATGGAGCCGCAGCCACTATCTTTGCAAACGGCAGCCAGTTCCCCTTTTTACAGCTGCAAAGGCCTAATGGAGACCTCAGCAGCAGCAGTGACGAGTATAGTAAGGGGGTGTCAGTGGGGGTGGGGAGGTTAAAGTAGGAAGAGGAAGGGGGTAGAGGTAGACTATGGGGGTGGGTGACTGTATGGGTGGGTAGCTGTGGGGGGTGGGTGGCTGCCTGTCAGTCCATTGATAAGCTGATCGGCGGACTGGTAGGCAGAATGGAAAAGCCACAGGATGGCTTTCCCCCCCTTCATATGGGGACAAATAAAAATGGGGAAATATTCGTTGAGCCATATTTGTCGGGACTTAAAATTTGACGAATAGGGACCAACAAATATATGACAAATTGGCTATATTCATTAAAAAAACTGATCCATTTTTATATTCATCCCCATCTTTAACTAGGACTCAAGAGGCCCTGATTTGCATGTTGTCTGGGCCACAGAAACTCACTGGGTGTATGTGGAAATGGTAAAACCACTTCTGAAATATCTCACTTACCTTGAAACCTCTGTTATACTCACTAGAAATCATTTCTGACTTAATAACATACACAGACTTTATTTGAGTGGCTAAGACCTTATCTACATGGTGTGAAAGGAACTGGCTGGATTGAGCTAGATAGAGTCACTAGAAGGTCCAGTGTGCCATTTGATCCTATCCCTGCATCCAAATGGCATATAGACCTAAAGTGAACCTATTTGTTCTGCAGTCTTTCCCATATTGGCAAATTAATAGCTTCTTTAGCTCTGTAGATGGGCCAAGGAAATGAAAAATGGTGTTTTAAAGTGTGTATTTGAGCAGTGAATATCCGCTGCACCACTTTTTTAAAAATGGAAGACAAATGGAAAGCTTTTGTCTGCTTTTCTCTTAAATGTCTGGTCAGGAGCCTGCCCACAACAAAACTGGGCAGCCTCTTGCCTGGGTTATTTAAAAAAAAAAAAAAACATCTAGAAGGAATCTTACCATTTATCTTTTTTTAAAAAAAGTGGTACAGAGAATATTTCCTTCCCTAATACACACTTTTTAAAAAAAGTCACTTCATTGGCCCCTTCAAGGAAATCAAGGTATTAATTTCTCAATATCCTGAAGTGGCTGTCTTATTAAGCTAATTCACAATACTAGCAAATTAGGGGAAAGCTTGCTTTTAGCCCATTCTAAGCAGTCACACTGACCAGAAACGGAGCCAGACAGAGTAATCCCAGATGCTCCCAAAAAGCAGAGGCCTCTAACAGGGGCTGCAAAGATGTGAGGAGGACCACTCTGGGGGTGAGCTGATTTGCTCCAACAAATATCTGATTGCCATATTTAGGCATGAACCAGCCTGTCCCTGCAAAGGACCCAAACACCTATGGAGTCTGCCTCTGGCACTGGGACTATATTTGCCCTTTTAGAGCAGGCTGGTGCAGTCTAAACAGAGTTGTCTGAGGTCAGGGGGAGAAGCTATATGCTATTTGGTGCCATCCTTGCATCTAAATGGCACACCGACCTCAAACAACTCATTTTAATCTGGATTCCTCCACTGTCGATTTCCAGCAACATTCCCTATAAGTTTCTATCCCACTGTGTGGGAGCCTTGCCCCATGTTCGCAGGGGTGGGCGAGGCTTCATTCAAAATGGGAAGGAAACAAACTGACTGCCATCCACCCATGTGCAACCCCGACAGAGCTCTGACCAAACGGAAACATGCACAGCTTAGAGGGAACATTGATTTCTGGTACTGTGAAATGGCTTAATATATGAGCCACTTCTTAATATGAGCATATTGGACACTTCCCCTGATGTTTTGAAGAGGGGCAAGGGAAGGGGGAAACATTTTTTTGCCTCTGCTAGACCATTGCTAATGCACAATCACTTGCTTTTTTAAAAAATGCCTTGTGTTTAGTGTTGATTAAAAATGGTCTGAAGGTGCAGTTACAATCAACACTTCACACACAAAATATATTTTTATTTAAAAAAAATGATCTAAGTGATTTAGTACATCAGTGATGAACTAGGAGAGACCAAAACAAAATTACTTCCCCTTTCTCTGCACAGAGAAGCATGGGAAATGTGCAGTTTGCCAATATCCTAAAATGGCTTGCTCATTAATGCATTTTGTGATACCAGGAATTGACAGTGGAAGGAGCCTTGACAGCTTTGATTGCTGCAAGGCTCCATTTTGGTTCTCTCCCATTGATCGCAGGTGCTGGAAACAGACCAAATTAGACTTCCCCTGCCCACACCACAATGGTCGAAACCCTTGACAGCAGCTCAAAAAAGGTGTAGGTGGGGGCATTTTAGGTACAGATTGGTTTGCTCTAGCAAAAAAGAGTGAATTCACCCACCCCCGTACTGCACCAAACAGCAGGACAAATGCCCATCTGATCAAGCCCTAAATTAACTAAAATGTGCTATTTCCACACAAAGTGAATGAATGATCAGTGATCCTTCCATTTCAGTCCCATTTGATTTGGATCAAATGATGTGGTGGGATAACAAGGGTAGTGGAATTGCATTGCTTCTTTTCTAAGACCATCTTGATGTTGGGTTTTGTTCAGTTCATGGCAATACTATTAGGAATGCCTGTGGGCTTTGCGATCTTGTTCCAGTCACCTCTGGCTTCAAGCATCCTCAACCCCTTCCCCTTTACCAAATGCTTAAGAAGCAAGTGGTAGTCACAGGAATACTTTGCTAAACAGAGGTCACCTGAGCAGCTCTCTGTGATGCCCAAGTAGTGCTGTTCACTCTAGGTGTCAGGAACTCTGTGCACTGTAATTCAATTTGTCAGGAAGGGTTCATGACACACATTTCCCAGGGTTTGCTGGCAACTGAAGTGGCCTCAGAGCAATTTAGGGCCGTTGTCAAGAACGTGTAGGTGACTACTTGTGTAATGATGAGCTGCATAATTTCATCTTTTCAATGATTAGTTGTGAAACTCGTTTTTACTATTATCTTTTGTTTCAGGGTGAACATACTAAAAATCTGGATTTGATATGACTACTGTTTTCTGCTTAAAACATCCTTAAGCTCGTGACTCATTCCTTTCCATATGGTTCTCTTCTACAAGCTTTGCAATTAGCCATAGTGATTTGTACTTCTTGTTCTCCTCCTGGACATTGCCATGGAATTATATGTTTAACTAACATTTTTCTTTTCTTTCTCAATTATTTTCTGACTTAATTCTTATCTATCTCCTCATCTGGCAACTACCTATTTGGATTTTCCATGCCTTTGTCTTGTTTGTACAGCTAGCACTGATTCCCCTATAGCAGCCCAAACTAAATTTGGCTAGAACTGAGATTTTAGTTCCTGGCTAAAAACTATGAAAGATGGGAGAGATTCATTTCCCACAGAGAAAAACTGGGCACTTAATATCCAAAATTCTTTTGCCTAATATAGTAAATTGTGCTGGAAGAGGTCCATTGAATCAATACAGTTTTGGTGAATTAAATCCTGTGTAACTTCTGTTGATTGAAATGAGTTTACTCTAACTGTGCCTCACTTTAGCATAGTAAATTGCTTATTTGAATGAATGGAATTTATGGAGGAGTTGTCTTGTTAAATCCACATTGATTCAATGGGCCTACTCTAGTACAATATACTACATAAAAAACAGGATTTTAGACAATCCCTATACATTCTACATCATACTGCTCATTCCACAAGAACTAAAGGTTTTGCTTTTAAAAAAATTAAATAGGGATTCAGATGTGCCAGTGTTGTAAGGGAACACTGCACAGCTAGAATCCAGGTAGAATACAGCCAACTGGAGTACGCACTGGAGCATTCAAGGGACCATCATCAACTCATATTCCCAGCTGCCATGTTCTAAAACTACCTTATTACCATGTGCAAATGACATATCAGCAGGTGCTAAAACAGATTTGCATTGTAATGTAATACAACACTAATTAAGTATTTCATTCACTGCTTTTCATCCACAACCTCCAGATACTGAAACTATCAGGATCAGAGGGCAAATTAAAAGGCAGGGCCAGAAAAGAAATCATAAGTCAAGACTAGAGATGAGGACGAATCACCATTTTGGTGAGTCATCCTGCTTCGTGAGTATCAAAGTTCACAAAGCACGAAGCTCCCCCCATTAACCGACGAAGCCCGAATTTATTCGTTGATTCATGGGGGTTACTAAAACAACCTGAAACACCCACACACACACACCCCATGGCCCCCCATGCCAGCTAAGGCAGGGTAAGGGAATCCAGGCTGCCCTTTACAAAGATGGCAGCTGCAGCTTCCCTACCCTAAATGAAGCTGCAGCCGTATTTTGGAAAAGGGCAGCCAGTGTCCCTTTCTACAGGTCATGGCTGCAGAAGCCAGCTGGAGATGGAGGCAATTATGGTGGTCTCCTAACTCCTCTTATAATGTCAATCACATGGCATTCTCCTCCAAATGATCAATTACACTCACCGTCTCAAAGCTGTCTCCAAAAATTAATTAAAGAAAGAAACTATTTTCCTTAGCACTATGAACAAAAGCCTCTGCAAAACAGAGGCGTCATCTTAAACATATTCAGAACATCACCACTGCCAGGCCAAAGTTTAGGTAGAAAGTATGACTTTTGACAGTGGATGATACAATTAATGCTTTAGTCATTGACTACTCACGTACTATTCAGCCCCCAAAAGCTGTTTTTATAGAATGAGAACAGAGATTTGTATGATTCTACAAAACTCCCACTGTCTTCCAGATAGAACTTGAGAGGGGCATGCTGTCCACCCTCCAACATTGTACTTGGTAGCTGTTGGTATTCCTGTCTTCTATTTCATTCTCAGTTATACAGCTTGACATTGCTACGAAGGTCAACCACATGCTATGTATAGAATTTTCTTCTACAGTTCTTTCAATTTCTATGCCACAGGAACAAAAGCAGTGCATCTGTTGGAAACTGTGTCCTGTTTAGTGGATGGGGCTTGGATTCCTATCCATCAAAACACTTGAAAATGTAACTTATGTCGTGTAAGACTGATGACATCATCAGCGGTGGTGGTTTTTCAGAAATCAAAAAAATTCCAGTTCCTTCCTTAAGGTTTCAAGGCTCCTTTGGTATCACTTTCAGCATGTAGAAGCTGCCAGTGGCTGCAGAGTGGCAAGAGAAGTCTTTCGTTACCCCAGATCACTGCTGCTGGTAAAGTCATCCTAGTAGCATTGATTTTCAGAAATAAAAGATTTCCCTCCTCACCATGGCTCCTGAAAGTTTCCCCCTAATGACGGAGCTTCCATGGGAGCCTCAGACTGCGAATTGGGAATGTTGTATTTCTGCATGATTGCTGCAGCTGATAACATCACCAGCCTTACACGGTGCAACTTATGGCAACAGGATTTCAGCCTTTGTTTCTTACAAAAATAGAAATGCAAGCATTGTGGCATCTCAGAGACCAACAGATCTTCTTTGAATGGCAATCTGATTCCTCAGACAGAAGCTTCCATTCAACCTGACAAATCTTTGTGCTGAGTGCACATAGCTTTACTTGGGGTGGCAAAAGGTAGATTCAGCAGGTGGGGAGAAATTTAATTCCCTCCTACCTTTTCCCTATGAGCCTTCTACAATATATATTCTCTGTTACTAGTGTCCAGAGAAATGTCCCCTCCCAGGCATCAAAGGGAGTGCTTTTCCCTCAAAAATGGCAGCTTCGTATGGACCCACCTCATCAGCAAAGGTAGGCTCAGGAATGCTGCATTTGTCTCCAGATCTGCAGTTTCAGGCATCTGACCAGAATAGCAGGGAAAAGATCTCTTTAAGGCAATGTCTGTATCCTTGCCAGAATTTGGAAAGTTACTATTTGGGACTTCAATCCTTGATGCCTCAGAAACTAACCATGTCGGCTGAAGGGAATTACGTGAGCTGCATTAAAAAACAAAACAAAATAAAAACCCTTTTCAAAGATCTGGGACTTAGGAGATAAAGATGACATTTTTCCAAACATTTCCCCCACCACCACCACCACTACGGCAAGAAATGTGTTGTCTTGGCAGAAATAATGTCTATCATATCAAGAGGAAATGATACCCATTTATTAATTGATTTATATCTCACCATTTTCCTTGAAAGGAGACACAAGGGGACTCACAGAGGAACTCATTTTTAAGAAAAATAATAATAAGATCTCTTGGTTTAATATGTTTCTGCAGTGTATCATCATTCTTCATTGAATCATGAAGGCTTGGATAACTCGCAGGCAGGTGGAAGTAAATAATCTGAACTGTCCTTCCTGCATGTCCATTAAGCTGGTGATTGCTTTCAGTTAAGTGGTTTCTGTATCTCCCCACCAACTAAAGCAAAGTTGGGTGGGGGGATGTCCTCCATGACAGGCGTCACACCAATAACCCACACTTATTTTCTGTTACCTGCCAGAAATTTATCTCCACGAGGCTGTTATTCTGGGTGTGATTATAGGAAATTTGAGGTAATATGCTCTGTGCTGATTGAGGGATGACAAGCTCGTGGGCAAACACTTCCCACTTCAATATCATTTGGTACATGTTGATATTCATTCTGCATTCCATCTTGTTAAAGATCATAGAAAAGTTAGTGCAGTAAAGAACAAAGTTCAGATTATGTTTGATGCAATATTTAAGAGCTGTGTTTAGGTAATGACGGGCTCTTAATGCCTAGCTCTCTCAAACCTGAGCAAATCTAACAGAGAAGATAAATAAATGATGAACTATGTAAAGACCGGACATCTGCTAGAGGATCCTTTTACACCATTTACCTACATATGATGAACAGGCTAAAAGGAAAGAATAGGAAAACGGGATAGCATCTTGGCAGGTACATGAAGTCAATGCCAAAGACTCAGAAAGTGCCTTTCACAGAGGAGGCTTTAAAGCTCTCAAGTGGAAACTGTAACTTCCCTTAACAAATTGTCCAACTAAGAGATTTTCTATCACCATGAACTAGCACTTTTGGTGGGGGGCAGGGAAGGAGAATATATAGACAACTGGGAAAAATAACATACTGGGTAAAATCCTCCTGTATAGAAATGCAAATGGTGCAAACTTTGGAGGTGAATTGCCCAGAGTTAAGAAACTATTATAGACATTCTCGGACAGCTCTTGTTCATGTATTGGTAATCTCAAGAACTGGCTACTGCAATGTTCTCTATGTGGGGCAATCTTTAAAAATGATATGGAAGCTTCAGAAGGTATGGAATACAGCGGCCAAAATGATCACATGGGCTAACATATTTGTTCACTTCTCCCCAATCATGGATTGCTTACAATTACTCCCTGTGAGCTTCCATGCCAAATTCAAGGTGTTAGAATTAACTTAGACATCCCTTAATGATTTAGGACCTTGGTATTTATCAGGTCATCTCTCTGGACCACCTACTACCATGTCACTTGTTCCTCCTAGGCCTGGCTTCTTAGAGTGGCCACACTGAGGAGAGAGACCATCAACATCAACTAGGAATTGTCCTTCTCGGTGATGGGCCCATCCTTTTGGAATTCCCTTCCACCGGATATATGCCAGGATTCATTCCTCATTGTTTTCAGAAAATAGGTGAAAGCAGAACTTTGGATTTATTTATTTATTTATTTATTTATTTATTTATTTATTTATTTATTTATTTATTTATTTATTTATTTATTTATTTGTTTGTTTGTTTGTTTGTTTATTTGTTTATTTGTTTATTTGTTTGTTTGTTTGTTTGTTTATTTGTTTATTTGTTTATTTGTTTATTTGTTTATTTGTTTATTTGTTTGATTTATACCCCGCCCATCTGGCCTATAAGACCATTCTAGGCAGCTGGGATGGAAGTTTCTTTTAAAAGGATGGAAGTTTATTTAAAAAGGAAATTCTAAAGGCAGAACTACAAACAATTCCAAAAAGAGAAACAAAGTTGAGGACAGCAAAAAAGACCAATGTGACTTCACAAAAAGCTCAGAGAGGAGCTGATTTTTATTTTAAAGGACACAGATAGGAAGTGGAAAGAAGGCCAAACTGCAAAGGAAGAGTACAGAGAAATAGCAAAGAACTGCAGGGATGTAGTTAGGTAGGCAAATGCTGAGAATGAGCTGAGGGTATCAAGAGATACTAAAAGCAACAACAAGAACAAATCTATTCTTCAGATATGTGTGTAGCAAAAGGAAGAAAAATGAAACAATGGCTTAGCTATTCAATGGGGATTGAAAAATGATACGACACCACAAGGAAGCACAAAAGTGCATAATTCCAACTTTAGCTCAGTCTTTTCCCAAAAGACAGCCTATGACTCTTCAGACAAATGTGAAGTACAGGTGGAAGGGACAGGATTGCAGTTTGAGATGGATAAACAAATAGTCAAGGTATTCCTTACTACTTTGAACAATCTTCAGGGCTGGATGAACTGCATCTAATGATTGGCAAGCTAACCACATGGCTCAGTAATACTAGGAGCAAGAAGGATCTTGTTATTGTGTAGATTACAAGCTGAATATGAATCAAAAGTGTGATGTGGCTGCAAAAAAAGACAAATGTCATCTTAGGCTGCATTAACAGAAGCATATTCCTCAAATCCCATGAGCATCTAGTTCCCCTCTATTCATCACTGGCTAGGCCTCATCTTTAGTACTGTGTCCACTTCTGGGCATCACAATTTAAGAAGGATGAAGACAAACTGGAATAAGTTCAGAGGAGGGCAACAAGGATGATCAGGGGACTGGAAACGAAGCCCTATGAGGAAAGTCTGAAAGAACTGGGCATGTCTAGCCTTGAGAAAAGAAAAATGAGTGGAGATATGACTGCATTTTTCAAATACTTGAAAGGTAGTCATTAGAGATGGGAGCTTTGTATTCATCTCCGAGGGAAGACAAATATGAATCTCACCACCACAAGTGGTCATTCCAGTTGGACCCTCCCCCCATACCAAACGTCCACTTACTTCTAGTGGCATGGTGCATGTGGCCATCATCCTTCACATGACACCAATCTCAGAAGTAACCTGGTGGGGGCTTCACCACCACTCTGTACTGCTAACCAGTCAGCAGCTGAATGGGGAGGTTTGTCATCCCACCCCCTCACTGGATTGGTCAGCAGCATGATGAGGCAGGCAAGCCCCAGCCGGGCTACTTTTGTGATTTGTGCAGTGTGAAGGAATATGGTTGTGTGCACCATGCCACAAGCATTAAGTGGATGCCAGATTCAGCGAGGGAAGGTCCCACCTGTGGTGGTGAGTTTTGTATTTTTCTCCCCTGGGAGATGAATACAAAGCTCCCATCTCTAGTAATCATACAGCAGAGGGGCAGGAGCTGTTCTCAATCATCCCAGAATGCAGGACATGAAATAATGGGCTTGAATTATAAGTAACCCGATTTGGGTTAAATATCATGAAAAACTTCCTAACTGCTAGAGAAGTACAACAGTGGAACCAATTACCTCAAGAGGTGGTGATTGCTCTAATTCTGGAGGCATTCAAGATAAAGGTAGACAATCATCTGTCAGGCATACTTTGATTTGGATTCCTGCATTGAGCAGGGGGTTGGACTTAATGGCCTTATAGACCTTTCCCATTTCAATTTTCTATGATTAGTTCTATGTTTTTAAACCAATATCATGCAGGTATCTGTATTTATATTTATGCTTACATTTTAATTGCAGTTGTAGTTCAATGATCAATCCAGAATAAAGATACCAAAGACCAACCAATCATTTCCATCCCTACCACCCAGGCATTCAGCCTCAGCTTTGGTATACATTACTTTTGCTGTGCCAATTTCAGACATTTCTGATGTTCATTTATGCATCATAGACAGACAGCAAATCATGCCATCTATCCCAAAAGGTATCAAAGATCATGTGATACCTTGTGTGGTACCTGCATTTCTCCCGTGGAATGCAGTACAATAGTTGCAGGGTAAGAAAATGAAGATATCACCTCATACAAGATGTCACTGTATTGTTTTAATACTGATCATGATTCTTTAATTGCTGCCACTTATTACAGCAAACATTCCTCCAAGCCATGCAACACTTAACTGGTACTGGGGGCTTCACTTCTTCAACTACAGGCACCGTCGGATGTTTTGTGATTCAACACAATTTTCTCCATGACGAAAAGCTGGGCAGTTTTTTTCTTCTCCTCAAGGAGATACTGATGTATATGCATTTAGTTCAAAGACATCCAAAACTCCAAGGATCTCATTAAAAATTAGATTTATTGAGTACAGAGAGGAGATGTGTCAGAATGCAACAAAAAGCATCATCCGCCTAACGGCTTTTTAGTAGCTTGCATTCTGCAAAAGGTTGCACAAGCTTTGTCCCCTTTTGTGCCCCTGGGTGGGCTCAAGGAACATTGGAAACGGCAGGTAAGGATCTCTTCTGTGCCCTCTCTTCTGTCTTGTAAAGAGTACAGAAGAGACCTCCCCCCCCCCCCCCAAGTTTTGAATGCGTATGAAATATATGTCGTTCTTTATGGCACTAAATAAGCATCACGTTTCAAGCCCGACCTGATACTTCCTACAAGAACTGGACAAATCCGTCAATTTCCATATTACTTTCCCTAACAAATGCACATTTACATCCAGTTTTTAACTAGAGAATTGGGTCACACAATTTGGGGTGGTGGAAATGCTGAAAGATAGCTCTGTCTCATTTTGTGTATGGGTTTTCGGAAGTGGGCATAGTAAAACTCAGCAGATTTCTCCCTGTACATATAGGCACTGATCTATTTGGAGGAATTTCAAGAAGCAGGTGCAAGCTGTGATGTCAGCATAAATGCAGTGTTTGATAAGTAGGCGGAAGGCTATTTAATTATTTGCTTGTGTTTTTGCTTGTTCATTTTTATGTCACTTTTCTCCCAGCTAAAGGACCCATAGTGTCCTTAAAAACAGTCTAAAAACACAATAAATTATTACATAAAAATAATTAAGCATATTATGCCACTAAAACAATTAAAACATTAAAACACACACACAAATCATAATATTCAGCAGCCAATATAAAGACTCTTCCATAGAGTAACTGAGCTACCTTATGCAGTCCCATAGAGATTGTTGGCAGGGAGAATGGGGTTTGTGCATCCTTCTAATTTGCATATGGATGGAGGTGGGGTAGAGTATTTATAGCTCCTCTGTGCAGTGGCTTTATCCCCTTTTGGATTCCTGGCAGCTGAAGACCTTGCCTCATTCTTTGATTTTGTGTATGTTTTCCTACTTTATAATTGGGGCTTGCCCTATTGAATTTGGGACAGCATTCTGTTTCTAGTTGCCTTGGGTTCCTACCAGGGGCTGCTAAATGAGCTTCCTTCTCCTCTTTTTTTCTTTACTCCTTTTCTCTGTTGCTTTGTCTGTTTCAAGGCATTGGTCAATGTTGATGTGCTTCTAGTAAAAGAGCTCCCTGGCTCCTTGGAGAGCCCCCCCCCCACCTGGCTCTCTTTCATACAGTAGTATGGAGTCATGCCTCTCCATTGAGAGCCTCCAGTATTGCAGGTGCTCCATGGCTATGTACAGAATGGAATGGTGAAGTGGCTCTATCAGCAGGCTTGATTCATTTTTCTCTTTGTAGCTGCTTGTACTCTGGTAAAATTATGTTACATCTCTGCAACATTTTTGTGTGTGACCTTGGCCACTGGACACATCTTTTACTCAGTTTACGGCTTTCAAGAGCCCAATTATGTTTATTCAATCAAGCATTTCACAAGTCCTCTTGTTAGAGTTGGGTGTACCTTTTTTACCCTTTTCCCTGGCATTGCTATCAGTTCCAGGGATGTTGGCAAGTCTTTGGGTCTAAGTACGAAATCTGAGTCCCTATTAAGAGTAAGCTTTCCCCCCCCACACACACACACACAGAAAAACAGGATGGGATGGGTGGGAGTTGAGTCTGAGACATTGGGGGGGGGAGGAACCAAGTCAAGTCCAAGTGAGGTCACCAGTAAGACTTAAGTCCAACTTAACAGCGAGTCCTGTACTGTAACTCAGTTTCCCAACCCTGATCTGTTTCCATGTGATGGGTGTATCTTCTGGGCCAGGTTTTTAGCTGCATTCAAACCAGGCTTGATTTTCACGCTTCCTTACACCCTGTAAAGGTACTATTTTTATTAGTACAGTGTGATTATTCCTCTTACTGTTTGAATTCTCCACTTCATAATGTTGGTAGAGATGTACTGGAAATTATCCCAGTTTATGTGTTATGATCATCCTTTATTTCTGGGTTTTGATTTGTGCGTTTACTGATTAATTTGAGCATTTACTATAGTAATACATTTGATGAATTGCTAATTTAATTAGTTGGAGGAATTTAAAAATGAGGAATTTTATTTATTTATTTATTTATTTATTTATTAAATTTATACCCCACCCCTCTAGACTATGTCTACTCGGGGTGGCTTGATTAAGTCATATTCGTTTTCATGATTAAGTCATATTCCTAATTGATTCACAACTGTTATTACTAATTGGGGAAGTTTTCTGACTGAGGACATCTACTAATTAGTTTATTTAGTAGTTCTTTTATAATGTCACAATTAATTGGATTGATTGGCAGGAGTTTTTTTAGCATATAAAAACTGTTGTGGGAGGATTTGTGACATTGATACTAACCAGCCCTTAATTACTATGGCATCTAAGAAGGGAAAAGCCAAAAAGAAGGCCATAAAACAAGGTCCCAAAGAACCCATCTGCCCAGTCATCACCTTCAGGTGATGATTAGGGACCAGGTTCAACATTTGGAATGCTTCAGGTCTCCTGAAAATGGGAAGAGACTGTCATTCCTGCCCCTACTGAGGAGGAAGGGAATGCATATGGAACCAACTTAAGCCATAAACACACACTCACACATAATCTGGGAAGATAAAAATATGTGGCTATGACTCTGGTGGTAATTCTGTAGTTTGCCCTTCCATCCTCTGATAAAGTCAGAAATCAGAAGTAAGGTCTGCCTTATTTCAAGCTTGAAAAAGAAAGATAATCCTAAAAGCTTACCTTGAATGTTGTTGGGAGTGTGTTTGAGTTTGTATGCTTTTATACTAAATGGAACTGAATGTGGTGTTTGCCTGGGTGGGCCAATATTGAAATATACAAACTCCCTATTTGCCCCATTGCAGGCTACTCTTGTGCTGAGTGAAAGATGGCTTCATCAACTTCAGACAATCTCCCACAATGCCATTAACACGGCTGTGGATGCTCCTTGGTCCATGTTATCTCAAGTAGAGCTCCGGCCTTCTTGGTGGTGTGTCCTGCATGTTTTGCACTGCATTGCTCGACAGTTGGGAAAAACCTGAACAATGTCTCAAAACATCTGTAGGAGAGGGACAAAAACGACATCAGCTCTGCAAGCAACAAGGAAGTTTATCAACACCTGCCATGCGAAACTGTTGCAAATGTAACTTTTTAAGGTTCTTTTTCCTCTGGCAAGGTCCAACCTTGTACTTGAAATAAACCTGAAATAAAGAGAGAATTGGAGAGAACCAACCTGCACACAAGAGAAATTTGCAAATATGAAATAGAAGTTTATTAAAAGAGAAATAAAATGGCCTTGCAAGGTGGAGAGCCTGGGGTCTCAAGACCCACATATAAGCATCTCAAAGCATACATAAATGCATAAATACTTTATAGGTGTCTTTACATAACAAAGCTGGACATCGTGCTGGTGGGAGTAGAACAGCAAGTTCTAATTTTTCATGAGCATCTGACCCAGAGTTACCTATGTGTTTAAATGTTGTTACTTCAACATGCCAAAAATACAGCTTTGATACTCTTTAGCCTTATTCTGGACAACTGTGACTTTTGTCAAACACAATGACATTTAGTGTAAACATGATGACTCATCTTTCGTGTGTTACATTTGATGCGGTGTATGTTATGCTGGCGTAGCTGTTATCTTGGACTAGATTGTTACTTCCCTCCAATTCTAGGCTGGACATTTCCCAGGTACCTGCAAGGTCACTCATGCTATAAGCTTAATCCTTATCTATTAGCATAGGCAAAAGAAACATTTTTCCAAAGCTTTGTGTTTTGTACTTTGGGAGCCAACCTCCTAAAGTGTTGCCTCTGGCCTTTTATGTTCTGAGGCTAATAAAACTTAATAAAGAGAAATACAATATTGGAAAGAAAGGGGATCATATATTTTTCTGATCTTTCTAAGAAAACTGAGCCTATTGTCCTTTCGACATAATTGTGAGAAGACAAAACTTTTAACTGAAAAGGCAGTAATGCCAGGAAAAGTGGAAGGCAGTATGAAAAGATGAAGATCTAACATGTAATGGCTTGAGTTAGTAAAGGAAGCCACAGCTTTTAGTTTGTAAGAACTGAGCAGGACTGTTAAGTACAGGATCTCTTAAGGGTCACTAATTTGCAGGGTCACCAAAAGGTGGAAGCCTTTTCACAGCATGTAATAACAATAATGTGTTTATGTCATTTGTCCCTAAACTTTTCCCATCTGACTGAAGTTTTTGCAGTTCCCCCACCCCATAACTGAAATTTGATTGCTCTGTACTTGCTCCTGTAACACTCTGTTAAATGAAAAGTGTTTGGTCTTTCATTGCATGGGATGTTGTTGTTTTATGACAGCAGTAGACAAAAAGTGGCCTGTGCAAGACTGGTCCCCAAGGCATTTCTACAGCCCACAAGACCACTCCAGAGTTCCCCCAACAAAACAAAACTAAAAATTGATGAAAGAGGTTCATCTCCATTCCTGAAGGCCTCCAAAAGCAGCAGTTTCCCCTCAAAACCCAATTATTTTGCACACACACCCGAAATCTCAGTCTAACATTTTCAATATCATTTTGTTTTGTTTTTAAATTGTCCACTAAGCTTTTGGCCCAAGGTTCCAAGTTTAAGAGGAATTTAATAGACAAAATTCTTCCATTTTCCCTGATATGGACCTCCACTACCCCTTTTTAAAACCTAGGAAGCATAATTACCTGAATTTTCCCCATTTGTTTGCCAGAAATAGGTGTCAAAATATTATCTTCTTAACATAGGTAAGTTAATAAATACTCTGTATTCCCCCGAAAACAAGCCCTAACCTGAAAATAAGCCCTAGTATGATTTTTCATGATGTTTGTAATATAAGCCCTACATCCAAAATAAGCCCCAGTTAAATGAAACCCTGCCCTCCACCACTGTGGAGCAACCAGAAGAAGATTGCATGACTGTATTTGAATAAATGTAGATTGTTGTACATGAAAAAAATGAAACATCCCCTGAAAATAAGCCCTAATGTGTTTTCTGGAGCAAAAATTAATATAAGACCCTGTCTTATTTTGGGGAAGACACAGTAGAAATCAAAATCCTATGACAAATTAGTTTAAGATAAGACAGTAAAGATAATATCACCTAAACATCAGAAATTATAGGTGGCACTATATAAGGCTGGCTATCCATGAAGAATAGTTATTTTTGAACTGATTTGATTAGTTCCACCCCCTACAACTAATACCTATGTAAATTATTTTCCCTCAGTGTACATCTCTACTAAATAACCTATGTCAAGAATTCCTGGATGACTGATCTAGAAATACCTGTTATTTCTTTTGCCATCAAATAGAAGTTGGATGTGGCAGAGATCCATTCATGCTACAGAATGCCTATGAGGCTGATGCTACATAATGATCAGAACTTAAAATGTGAGGCTTAAAAATTAATTAGTTAAAGATAAGACATAAGCAATTCATTTGTTTGTGTTGCCATTTAAATTTGAGAGGATTTAATTTATTAAATTAATACTACTAACATGCTAATTAAAATATCAGTTCTGTATACTCTCAACAGAGAATGTATGTCATTCTGTAACTCCCCTTCCAAGGAAAATGAGTTATATCTCTTTTTTGAAAATATATTTATAGTAATCTAGCTCTCGTCTAGCCACGGGCCCCATCACCTCCTGGCAAATAGAAGGGGAAGATATGGAGGCAGTGACAGAGTTTACTTTCTTGGGCTCTGTGATCACTGCAGATGGGGACAGGAGCCACAAAATTAAAAGACTCCTGTTTCTTGGGAGGAAAGCAATGACAAACCTAGACAGCATCTTAAAAAGCAGACACATCACCTTGCCGACAAAGGTCCACATAGTCAAAGCTATGGTTTTTCCAGAAGCGATGTATGGGAGTGAGAGCTGGACCATAAAGAAGGCAGACCACCGAAGAATTGATGCTTTTGAATTGTGGTGCTGGAGGAGACTCTTGAGAATCCCCTGGACTCCAAGGTGAACAAACCTATCAGTTCTGAAGGAAATCAACCCTGAGTGCTCAGTGAAGGGCAGATCCTCAAGCTGGGGCTCCAATACATTGGCCATCTCATGAGAAGAAAAGACTCCCTGGAAAAGACCCTGGTTTTGGGAAAATGTTAAAGGCAAGAGGAGAAGGGGACGACAGAGGATGAGATGGTTGGACAGTGTCATTGAAGCTACCAACATGAATTTGACCAAACTCCAGGAAGCAGTGGAAGACAGGAGGGCCTGGCATGCTCTGGTCCATGGGGTCACGAAGAGTTGGATATGACTTAACAACTAAACAACAAACAACAACAAAGCTCTAGTCTTATAAATGTATTTGTATAGCTCTCAGAGGCATTAATCAACATAACAAAACTCCCAGTCCCTAATATGTACCTTCAAATGTTATGCTTACATCGTTTGGAATAAAGATCCAACAATATGACTCTCTGAACAATAATCACAATGCTATTACTATAGCATGCCCAAATCTTCTAAGGGGCAAGCTAGATACACTTTTGAACTGCATTTTGTGTATTTTGGCCACGTGGTATGTTTTGTGAATTGTTTGTATATTTTTGAACTGTATTTTGTATGTTTTAGCCATGGATATGTTTTGTGAGCTGGTCACCTGACCGTAATAAATAAATTCTATTCTATAACAAAACTCCCCCCTTTTTTAATTTGCTCAGTTTTGGAACTTAAGCATGAGAAGATCTGAGACTTAAAACAGCTAAAATAGAAAATTACAACTAATGTTCTGTCAAGTCCAGACCAACTTATAATAACCCTAACAAGAATTTCAAGGTAGACACGTAACCTGCAATTTCCCTCTCTGAGAAAATTCTCAAAGCTAAGCAAAGATTAAAACCTTACTGTCTACATCTGTGATCCCCAGTGTGGGGTAGCGGATACAGTGCTTTCATAGGTTGGAAAAGAAGGCCAAACCTACTGCTGAAGACCTGCACACATAGCTAAACAGCCCATGCCAGGATGCCTAGAAACTTGTCTTTCCAAACAAAACAGAGAATAAAGTGATTCATTAATGAAAGAGTAAAAAACAAAGCTTCTGTTGGTATAACTAGGGACTTTTTTTCCCCTCCTTGCAGAAGTGGTGTGGGCTTGCCATTGGATTCAATGCAAGAATTCTGCAAGAATTCAGATTGTCTTTTTCACACCATTTGGGGTGGGACCATGAAAATCATCCCAGAATCATCCTGTGCAGAAGCTGTTGGGATGTGGTTTCACCAGCAAATACTATTATTTCTCAGACATTATCTAAGGAAGGCTGAAGCCAGCAGCTTCTTTTCTTTTCTTAATAATTGGACAGTTCTGGTGAACTGATTTGGAATAAATAGGGAATGGAAGCTGTGATCTTAACAGCTTCTTAAGCTGGCATAGCAAGGCTCTGAGGGTATTCTTTGTATCAGATGGACTTGGAATTTTAGTCCTGGTAGTGACACAATGGGGAGCTATGGTTGAGTGGGGTCCATTACGAATGGTATGCTCAGGATCAAAGTTATCCTGGATGATGAGAGGTGACAGTTTTAAAGGGCAGTGGTAATTATTATGGATTCCCTTGTGTATGTGTCATAAGGGAATGTGGTTTTAAGCCACAATATGAGGGGGATCATGGGGTGGCTTAAAAAGAATGATATAGATCCTCTTCTAGTTGGTAGGGTGATACATGTTCTCTGTGAAGCTGAATCTGATTGAGTCCTTTTAAAGAAGAAGACTGGAGTTGGCATTATTTATGCCATGCTATTTTAAAGAGTTCTTGTGTTATTTCTTGCATTAATTTGAAATGGTAACACATTGAAGTTCAGCTGCCTCGGGTCATCTTGAGGAGAAATGCAGGGTGTACATATTTTAAATTAATATTTAATACATATTAATGTTTTATTTCTGTGACTTCTAAACTTTGCTCATCGTAGAGCAACTTCCAGGGAATTATGGGAGTGTCTGTGGTTGGACAGCAGGAATAATGACCTAGGAAAAATACCCAGTATTTCAAATTCAATATAGAATATATCTGAAATGTTTCCCAACAAAAGTGAGAGGTGCAATTTTTTGCTCTGTTGTACATCAAACCCCTTGTTCTGTGCTCTCTCTTCCACAGTGTGCCATCTCATCATTTGTGGACTGCTAACTTGTTAGTTTTATGCATTCAATGCACCGAAGTTAAAGATCCCATTCCTTTCATTGCATAAAATATGGTTGTTTTACAACAACCTTGAGAAATGAACATGACAGGGAGGAAAGAAGAGGACATACATAGAAAAAAACTAAGAAAGTGTTGGAGACCCAAAGACAAAACGGATGTTTCTAGGTTACAACTTATCCATCATGTTTATTTGCAAGAAAATATGAAGAACCCTTTGTTTTCTTCCCAAAGGTGTATTTCTTTTCAACTGAATAAACTGGGCTGAAGAACTCATAGGGAAAAACTACAATACACCACTAAACCTATCTCTAGTCTATAACTTTTTTTCTCTAGAATCAGTTAAGATGACCTGTCGAGGTACAACACAAATGATAATGTCTTCCTTTGTCAACAGCCTCTTTGTTAGTGTTTTATTTGTTCATTTTTTCAATAAATGGAAACATTTT
Organism: Pogona vitticeps; assembly: GCF_051106095.1. NCBI lineage: Eukaryota > Metazoa > Chordata > Lepidosauria > Squamata > Agamidae > Pogona > Pogona vitticeps. The sequence goes on from NC_135784.1 coordinate 213,296,408, forward strand.
ATGGAATCTGCTGCAGTTCAACCAGCCCTGCATAAAGACCTGCTTTTAAAAAGGCTCCTTTCTTACCTGTTCACATGGGCAGTGCATCTAACATGTTAGAGGAGGTGAGATGGGCAAAGGAGCCTTTTGGTCATCTTGGCTGAAAAACAATATGTTTTTCCACTACCTTCTTCCTCATCTCTTTTCCCTTTATAAAATCAGAGGTAGGCAAAATGTCACTGAGGAGCTGCCTGCAGCCGTAGAAGTCTCTCTGTGTGGCCCTTGGTCCCACCAGATTATGACACATGTCCAAAGGATTTCTTCAACAAATGAAGATGAATAGCTACTACCGGCAACTTCACTGAGCAGTGGTTTGGCTGTCAATTACAGTGGTGCCTCGACTTAACGAAATTAATCCATATTGGAACGGTGGCCGCAACTTGAAATTTTCTTAAGGCAAATCTCCTTTTCCCATAGGAATGCACTGAAAATCATTTAATCCATTCTGGCTGTTTTTCATTCTTATGTAGAGGCATCGTTCTTAAGTAGGAGCATTAGTTCCCATAGGAACTAATACAAAGCCAGTTAATCCATACTCTACCACTAGGGGGAGAATTTTTCTTTTTTTGTCCTAAAATGAACTTAGGTCAAAAAAGGGAAGAAAAGGAGGGAGGGGGGAGGGAACACCTTCTAAGGAGAACACCTTTTAACCCAAGCACCTTTTAAACAAAACCAAGCACCTTTGAGTCTACCGTAAACTCCATTTTAACGCCTGGCTGCATCAACAAGCACCACAGCCCCTCACAGAATATGTTCTGATTTTAAAAGAGACAGACCTTAGAGTCACATTTTAAACACACATTTTAAAACAAAAGACAGGTCACAGTACACAAACCCTAAAAGCCACAGAATCCAGCAAGCATTATTTCAGTAGAGAACTCCTCGTCACAAAAAGAGAGCATAGAGGGAGAGAGAGATAAGACAATTGGGGGGGGCAGGGAGAGCCTTGAGTCTACAGTAAACTCCATTTTGAAACTCCATTTTAAACTCAATTTTAAAGCCTGCCTGGCTGCATCAACAAGCACCACAGCCCCTCACAGAACATTTTTGATTTTAAAAGAGACAGACCTTGGAGCCACATTTTAAACACACACATTTAAAAAAAGAGAGAGGTCACAGTATACAAACCCTAGGAGCCACAGAATGAAAAAATTAATAAATAAATTTTACATTTTAGAATTGCAGTCTAATTTTCACATTTAATTTTAATTTAATATTACAGTCTACTTTTCACATTTTAAATCCACACTGCAAGACCCATTAGAGCACATAAACATAACCCCCATCTAGCCCTAGCCCTCCACCAAGCTGCAAAAACCCTGTACAATACAGTAAATACTGTACAGTGTATGTACTCACCCAGAACAGGCAGTCTCTCTGCTTTTTAAAAAAAGTCAAAATCAACATTTTTTAAAAAAAGCCAAAAAATACAGTCTGTATAATACAGTACCAGGCAATACCAGGCAGTATCAGGCAGTCTGAAGACTCTCTCCCTATCCACTCTCTAACCGCTGGGACGAGCGAGGTAGCAGACAAGCAGCCTCTTCGCTGGTCAATGGTTAACAGAAAGTTCAAATTTTGCGTTTTCCCTGCCTCCCCCGCATTTTTTTTCTTTCATAACTTCAAGCTTCGGCTGCAAGTCGAAGCAATATTTTGCGGCCGGAGCTTTTCATATCTCGAAAATTTCTCAAGTAGGGACGTTCATAAGTTGAGGCACCACTGTAATTTGCAGGAGCTTCGTGACATGCTTAATATCCCTCTAAAAATATTTTCTTCATGATTTCAAGTGGACCTTCAAAAATTCTTTAAAGAGCTGGAGGTTCTCCAGAATTACTTGTAGGTGACAGGAAGGAAACCCAGTTTATAATTATGTCTCTCTTTCATCCCTCCATCCAGAGTTGTTATTGTTTCTCAGTTCCTTCTGCAAATTGAAGGTCCTAAAAGGAACAGACAAGGTCCAACTCACCGTGGCCGAAAGCCTTTTGCATCTGGCAGTGCAGTTGCTAAAGTTGTTGGGATTAACTGAGGATTATTAATAGGGTGCTGGTGGTGACATGACCAGGCCTGTGACAAGACCAAAGTCACACCAGCAAAATGTCCTCCAGTGGTTACATGACTTTTAATCATATTTTTGTCATGCTTTGAGGTCACATGGCATTTATTCCAGGATGTGTGTCCCAATGTGTTTTTGGGTTACTGAGTCACTTCCTTCAAATTCAATAAGTAACTAGTACTTCTTGTTGAGACCGTTTGACAGAGGTTAAGCAACATATCAACATGAACACTGTAGAAAAAATTTTTTAACAGGACATGCATGGTGACATTAGTTCAAAAAAGTTGCAATAAGATTGTTCACACACACAGCAACTCACCTTTTTTTAAAGACTCACAACAACAAAAGTAGAAGCCCCTGGCAAAGCAAGAAATGATCCACAGTTTACCCGCGCTTCCTGGGTAAACCATTCGCGGAAGGCCATGAAGCATGTGACCACAAATTTAAATTGTGAAATCAAAATGGGAGAACTGGAAAACATTTTGTTGGTGTGACTATGGTTTCAGTTGGACTCTGTGACCTCAATGTTTGCTTTGCTATATATTGAAGAACCAAGAGTTTCAGACCATATAACATAAACATTTAGATTAACTTATCTACCAAGACCAGCACAGCAGAAAGAACAACTGAAACCTATATAATCTAGTTGTTCCCTGTATGGCCGTCAAAACCATTTATTTATTTATTTATTTATTTATTTATTCAATTTATATGCCGCCCAAACTACCCAGAGGTCTCTGGGCGGCTTACAATAATTAAAATTCAATACAGCAAAAGATAAAATAATTAAATACAATTAAAATACAATTAAAATTGCCATCAGACCCACAGCTAATATTATTTCAATTAAAAGCCTTCTGGAACAGGAAGGTTTTGACCTGGCGCCGAAATGTCATCAGCGTCGGCGCCAGACGAATCTCAGTCGGGAGGGCATTCCATAGTCTGGGGGCAGCTGCCGAAAAGGCCCTTTGTCTACAAGCCGTCCCTCTTACCTCCTTAAGGGACGGCTCTTTCAGAAGGGCCCCCTGGCTAGATCTTAACTGCCGGGTAGGTTCATATGGAAGGAGGCGGTCCTTCAGGTATCCAGGGCCCAAGCTGTTTAGGGCTTTATATGTCAAAACAAGCACTTTGAATTGGGCCCGGGCAGCAACTGGTAGCCAATGTAACTTATACAGAATCGGCTTGATATGTTCCGTGGCAGCTGCACCACTCACCAGCCGCGCAGCTCGATTCTGGACCAGTTGCAATCGCCGGACCGTCTTCAAAGGCAGCCCCACGTAAAGCGCATTGCAATAATCTATGCGGGATGTTACCAGTGCATGTGTGACTGTCATGAGATTCCGCTCGTCCAGGTAGGGCCGTAGCTGGTATAATTTCCGCAGCTGAAGGAAGGCGCCCCTGGCCACCGGGTCCACCTGGGCTTCCAGTGTTAGACTGGGGTCCAGGAGCACCCCCAAGCTGCGGACCCTGTCCCTTAGGGGGAGTGTAACCCCATTCAGGGCGGGGAAATGGCCCTCCAGCCTGTCCGGTGAAGCACCCACTAACAGCACTTCCGTCTTGTCTGGATTGAGTTTCAATTTATTAACCCTCATCCAGTCCATTATCAGGTCCAGACACGAGTTCAGCACAGAAACTGCCTCACCTGGATTGGTGGAAAACAAGAGGTAGAGCTGAGTATCGTCAGCATATTGCTGACTCCTCAGCCCAAACCTCCTGATGACCTCTCCCAGCGGTTTCATGTAGATGTTGAACAGCATGGGGGACAGTATTGAGCCCTGAGGAACCCCATGACATAACTGCCATGGGGCAGAGCAACTGTCCCCCAGCACCACCCTCTGGACACGGTCAGCCAGGAAGGAGCGGAACCACTGTAAAACAGTGCCCCCAACTCCCAACCCAGCCAGCCTATCCAGAAGGACACCATGGTCGATGGTGTCGAAAGCCGCTGAGAGGTCCAGGAGTATCAACAGGGTCACACTCCCCCTGTCTCTCTCCCGGCAAAGGTCATCATACAGGGCGACCAAGGCAGTCTCTGTACCAAAACCCGGCCTGAAACCCGATTGAAATGGATCCAGAAAATCAGGGCTTCTCCTGTCTCCCTCTGACTTCTGAAGTTACTGTTACACCTTGTGGGAGGGGAAGGGACCGAAGCATTCTAAGAGATGTTGGAGGAAGTGTATGTGTGTGTATGTGTGCATGCAAGTCCATATATGTGTACATGCACAAGCAAGGGCAGGGAAAATGTGTATTTTATCAGTATGATCCCCATTACTAAGATTGAACAATTAAGAATGAACAATAGATCATGTCTGAGGGTATGGATAGAATGAACAAATGGTTGAGTCAGTGTCGGTGCGCTGGTATTATGAATTTTTATCAGGTCCTATTATTGCCTGCCTGTGTGTGCAGATGTGTGTGCTTACATATGTGAGTATATTTTTAAGGCTTTTAACCTCCAGCCAACACGGATGCCACCCTGAGGGCTAAGAGATTATGCAACCCTGCTCTGAATTACATACTTTTTAGCTTTATTCATTCTCTTCTTGATTTTATGTTTGCTTGGATGGCGCTTATGTTATATAGGTTTTCATCTTGTGTAAAGCATTTGGTTTTAATTAGACAAGGAGTGGTGAACTTGTCTTCCAAAATGAAAGTCCTCTCCGACTACAATGATCTATGCATTTAATAAAGTGTTGCCCCATTTTATTCCAAAGCGATGATTCACTAATGTTTACTAAAAGCTTCTTGCTTTTTCACTATAAATGGTTACTCCACCATCATTCTGCAGCTTTTCATTTTATTTGTGTCTGTTTATCCCAAACTGAATGCAACGTAAGTTGAATACAAGTCCAATGTCAAAGTAGCAGGTTTGCACTATTCCCTATAGTACACTATTGTCCCTTTAATATTTCATGGGCCTATATGTAGCTGGTAAATTATTCAGATGCCCTTCTTTTTCTGAACATAATCTCTCTTTTATAAAGGTTTCTCTTCTTCTTCTTTTTCAAAAAGGACTGAAACATGATCTTCCAAAGGAAACCCGATATTACGCTAAGTGGCTGCAGAAAAATTGAAATGGAACTGACAACCATATTCAGAGAATTATGGTAATTATGGATCCATTACTCCGGCTCAGAGCTGAATGTAATGGAGTAGTTGAAAAAATGTAGTTGAAAAAAAATAGGCATTGTTTATGGGTTCTTGTTGATGGTTTTTTTAAAAAAAATTAGTCCCCAAACAAATTAAAAGATTGGATCTCTTGTGAAGCAAATATAAAGACATGTACTTCTCTTAAATCTGATAATTTACTCTGTTATTTAGCTTTCCCATTTATTTGCTATAAGTTCTATTTGCAGTTTTATGTATTTTACTGCCTCTGTGTGTAGAAGGTCTTACGATTAGAATCAGACTTAAAAGGAAACCAGGAAAGAAAGGGGAAAAAACTGTGCCTGAGACATTAGATGGATATTACATGGTGCATAGTACTGGACTGGATAGACTAATGGTCTATCATTTGCAACACACACACACATTCTTAGGTATTCTTGGTTATTCTGTACAGATGAGAAAGACGACAAGGAAAAATATTCAAAATGAGGTATTGAAGGAGAAGTGTGCAGTAAAAAAGATACATGTGTTTCCATCAACATGCTTGTACATGAAGTACAATTAGGTTGGTTAGCTTATAATGGAAGCCACATAAAATTCTCTGCCATTCTTCCTCACATATAGTAGATATTTCTAGCTATAGCCCATAATTTTATATTAACGTGCATTTTTCAAGCCCAGATGTTAATCCATTGGGAACCAATAAGTGACCACCTCATATTTTCCGATATTTTCAAATGAAAATATGAGGTGTATCTAAATATCTCAATCAAGTATCTAAATTCTTCTCAGCATCAATGGGAAATAACTTCCTTTATTACTTGAATAGCTTCCATCATCTCCCCCTGTCTCTTTCTCTATTAATGAGTTGGAAGAGAAGTGAAATTAAAATTAAAACATTTCTACATTTAGCATGCAATGAAGAGTAGGGACATCCATTGAAAAACATAAATGTCTCTGAATATTTTTTTTCACCTTCTCTTCTCAACATTTTTCCATGGAGTTGAAGGATCAGAATTGGTACAGTTTAGTTTGGTTTCTATGTATGAACACATGTAAGTATAAAATTGGTTTTTAAGCTGTATTACCTGATCTGCTAATTAATTGGAAAAACATCTTATTTACTGCCTTTAAAAATGTTTATGATAAATATATGCATTTTCAAGTAAATAATAGAAGTAACAGAACTATATCCATTGTCTTTAAAGCAACAACAATTTAAGGTTACCTTCCTGACCTGAATCTACAGAGCTCTCCTCCTCCTCCTCCTCCTCCTCCTCCTCCTCCTCCTCCTCCTCTTCTTCTTCTTCTTCTTCTTCTTCTTCATCATCATCATCATCATCATCATCATCATCATCATCATCTGCAAAAAGTTACACTGAGATGGAATCACTGCTAAACACAGTGGAAGATTTTCAAATTAAATTTGGAATTGACAAATGTGTAGCTCTGTCTATACTCCATGGCAAGATCCAAAACCTAGGTGGAATAGAATTTAAAAATAGCAATATTATAAAACCACTATCAAAATTATAAATACCTTGGAATACTAGAAACAGATAATATCCTGCACAGAAAGGGGAGACATCAAAAGATTGTGGAAAATCTTAAAATCAAAAGTGAATGATGGAAATATAATCAAAGCCTTAAATACATGGGCAGTTCCAACAATCAGATACCTCGGTGGAATAATAGATTGGACCCAAAATGTATTAATTGGATTGAAAAAGATGGAAACTTATGAACATGCATTATGTACTACATCCAAAAAGTGATGTAGCTAGATTATATTTAGCATGAAAAACTGGAGGCAATGAATTACTGCAGATTAAGCAGTTAGTAGAAGAGGAAAAAAAGAAGCCTAAATGATTAAATTAGTACAAGTAGAGAAAAATTACTTAAGGCAGTGAAAATGGAGAATATTATGCAAATTACAGTGTGGCATTCACTCCTCATGCCCCTGCCTGACTCCCCAAACACAGAGCACACGAAGGCAAACTAATACTCCTTTTCTACCCGCTGCCACCAGTTGATCACTAAATCAACATTAATTATGGAAGGATGATGATGAAGGTCCAAACTTCACTGTCTTTTAAATAAAACTTGTTTATTGTTTACCGATGTTTGATTATTAATCATAAATAACGTCTACAGGTTTATTAATCATCAATCTCAACTTTCTATGGGTTATAACAGTTCTTATTCACTCTTCACTCTAATCACACCTCAGATCTCCCAAATACCACAGTCTATCTCTCCACCCTCTCGCTCTTGACTCTGACTGACTGACTGTTCACTCTCTGACTCCACCTCTTTATTACATCTCTCTCGGCTCTGCCTCTCAGCAGAGGAAGAACACTACATATGGAAACAAAGGCTCTATATAAGAAACAACTGTTTGAAAATAAATTAAACAGTTGGGAAAATAAAGCACTACAAGAAAAATATCTCAGAAATATTGGTGAAAGGCATGATAATAACTGTTGACCATTAAGAAAGAAACCAAAGACTTGGTTTTTACTGCACAAGAACAAGCACTCCAAACCAATATAATGAAAGCTAGGATTCAAGGATTTAGTGCTAACAGTACATGTCAACTCTGTCAAGAAAAAGATGAAATTATGCCATACCTCATCTGTGAATGTCCAAAGATTGCACAGATTACAAAATTAGACGTGATAGGGTGGCAAAATTAGTGCACTGGTCATTATGCAAAAAAAAAAAAAAATAACTTGCCAGCCTCCAAAAACCCATAGGAACATCAGGTAGAGAAGGTGTCAGAAAATGACAAAGTCAAGATCTTGTGTGATTTCCAGATCTAAACTGATAGACACCTTGTACATAGTAGTAACAGAATGGATCATTGACATTGCAATTCTAGGGAATGCTAGAGTTGGAAAAATTAACAAAATAGATCTGGCAATCAAAACATCATGCTTATGGATGAAGCATACCTCAGGGGTCCTCATCATCATTTGAGCTTTGTGAACAATATCTAGAAATTTCACACAGTATTATAAGCAGTTGCAGATCTCAGAAATAACACCATCAGAGTCACAAAAATGGCAGTAGTAGAAACAGCGTACATATTGCACTGATATTTAACAGATGCTTTGGTTTTTGATTAAAAGTTGTATCTGTTATACAATACCAGATAATATTTTCATAATTTTGATTGATTGTGTCTGGTATTTTTTAATAACAACATGCTACCAAGTCAGTTCTGATATATAGTGACTCTTTCGAATCTCTCCTAGATACAAAATACTGAGAACGAACTGGTTTGCCTTTTTTTTTTTCTTCAATGGTGCTTTGGGACTGTGCAGCTTGCCCACGGCTGCACAGGTTGTGAGGCACAGTGAGGAACGGAACTCCCAGGTTCTGGCTCTGCAGGCAGATACTTAAATCACTGAGCTATCCAGCCGGCTTCTCTTCTTAAGAAATGTCAGTAAACTGCAAGTGATTATTGACCCTTTGACTTGTTATAGAATTCTCTTCTCTTCTATTTTATTCATTCATTCGTTCGTTCGTTCGTTCGTTCGTTCGTTCCTTCCTTCCTTCCTTCCTTCCTTCCTTCCTTCCTTCCTTCCTTCCTTCCTTCCTTCCTTCCTTCTTTCCTTCCTTCCTTCCTTCCTTCCTTCCTTCCTTCCTTCCTTCCTTCATTCATTCATTCATTCATTCATTCATTCATTTATATCCTGCCTATCTGGTCTTGCGACCACTCTAGGCAGCTTACACACACTCTTCATCATCATTATCCTTATCATCCAGTGGGGTATCATTGAATTTCAAGCAGAAGTTTTCCATGGGAGGCTTTATTTATATCTGGATCTCTAAAGGCTATTTAAAGGGGTACCAAACCATTTGAAAAATATAAATAGTGGATCATGAAAGTATAAAATATACATTAAATGTATTAAAGATCTGGAGTATAAAGTACAAAGGTATAATTTTAAAAAAATATATGGGTAGGAATGTGTGAGAAATTCACTTTTGAGGTTTTTGTTTTGCCAGATTTGTTCCTCCTCAATTGAATATGGGTATGGATAAAATTTATGGGAATAAATCTACATGCTTCTGAATTGTCAATAAATTCTTGGGGTGAGAGTAATTACATCAGATAACATGAATATTATTTTAAAAATGGCAAAAATTACTGCCCACTCCCATATAAATGTTCTCTAATGGATGTATTAAATGCATTCATATGGAAAAAGCATAGTGCATACAGATTGGTCCATTTTCTTTAAGAAATCTGTACAGAAATGGCATTGACCAGACATGAGGTATGGAAGGGAGAATTTCTGTAGCAACCACCAAATTGTCACAATTGCTTTTTTAAAAATGGCTAGATGGAAAACATGGGCTACATGGGTAACTTACATTACTACTGTTCCATATAAGAATACACATACTGGATTTACTAGAATAAGTCTAGTTTAATTCCCAATATACCTTTAGATATTTCTTTGGCCCTTTGGGGCATTCACCCTTTCTTTTGATTTTTGGGAGTCCTTTTCTTAAGTCCCCAGATGTTTTTGGACTACAGAAATCCTGGCCAGCACACTAGTGGTGAAGAATTATGGGAATTTTAGTCCTAGAACACCTGAGGACCCAAGGTTGGAAAGCACTGAATTAAATCAACAGGGTCCCTGTCCTTTTAATAGTTCTGTAGAGAAGAAAATTTCAACAGGTATGACCTGCATTAAAAATAGCATCTGCTAAAATGTCTTCAAAACAACTATCAAAGGAACAAGAACTCTGGTCACTTTTTCCAACTGTGAGGTAAAGGTAAAGGTTGTCCTTGACATTTAGCCCAGTCGTGTCTGACTCTAGGGGACAGTGCTCATCCCCGTTTCCAAGCTGTAGAGCCAGAGTTTGTCCGAAGACAGTTTCCATGGTCATGTGGCTAGTGTGACTAGACACAGAATGCCCTTACCTTCCCACCAAGGTGGTACCTATTTATCTGCTCACATTTTTACATGTTTTTGAACTGCTAGGTTGGCAGGAGCTGGGACAAGCGATGGGAGCTCACTCCATCACATGGATTCAATCTTACGATGGCTGGTCTTCTGACTTTGCAGCACAGAGGCTTCTGTGGTTTAACCCACAGTGCCACCATGTCCCTTACTTTCCAACTGTGCACCCTAGCTAATTGGAAAAATAAAATAAAATATTGAGGAATTATAACTAGTTCTAAAACTATTTTTTTGGTACACTACTTTCGACATGGTACTTTGTTTTATTCTGGTGATCTCTGTTTTTCTTATTAACTCAGACTCAGATGGCTAACATAGGAAACAGGTTTCCAAGTTCCTCAAAGCACCGTGCTAGTCAGGAAGTGAGAGGGATATAGTCGCCCCCCTAAGCACAAGGTGAGTCTCTCACTGGATGATTCTTCTCTTGTTTCAGCTTGATCCACCTAATTAATTTTGACAGTTCATTATGAAATGGAAGGGCAGTGTTTTAAAAGCTAAAAGCACAAAACCTCTTGCTAGGATCTACTTGGGTCAGTCTTCCAGCAATCAAGAATATTTCAATCACACAGCAAGCTGGTCAACTTTAGTGTCAGTTGAATCAAGAGCTGGGTTACCCAACGTTTGAGTCTTTATTGAACCATGAATCTCGCTGGGTAAACATCGGCCTGCCACTCTTTCATTCAGCTTACCCCAGAGTGTTATGGGGAGGATAAAGGAGGCAGGAGTAGACCCATGCTTTCTTCATGAGTTCTATGGAAAGAGACGTGAACTACAACTGTGGATTTTTTAAAAATGAACAATAAAGAAATGTTGGGATTTCATAGGGGATGTTTTCATGCCTCTTCCCAAAACAAGGCCAGATCTTAGCTGGCCCATCAAACCTCCCTTTTAAAAACCATCCTTCAGGATTCCTCAGAGGTTTTCCTGAGTACAACCATATACATTTCCTCAGATGCTTCAGGCTTCCTCTGGCAGCTTTTTATGGGTGTAAAAATGCTCCCTGATGGGAAGGAGAAGGCAGAAACATGCAGTACCAATCCTTTTGTTCTCTCTGTCTCACATATGCACCTGCCATGAGGGAAAGACACATATGTCTGTCTTCTACTTTTTATGTCAGAACTGGCTGTTTCATGAAAGCACCTCTGATGACAGTGTGGGATGGGTGGTGCATCGGCCTGGCACTTGTCCTCACCTCCCCCTCCAGATAATTTTTTTCATGTCCCCCCCCCTCAATATCTTTTCTACCACCTCCCTGTGTCCTTCTTAGAATATTTCCACACATTCCTTTCATAACTTTTCTTTCACCTCTTCACACTCACTGTGGAGCATCTTTGTGCTTCTTCATATCTTTTTAGTACCTCCTCATGCCTGCTTTGGAATGTGTTACTGCTTCATGTGAGATATCACCTCCCCCTAGTATGGGAAACAGCAATTTATGGAGTCCATAGATATTCAAGAACTGTTTTCTGTACAAATTCCAAGACAATTGATCCACAGTGCTTGGAAAATGTATAAACTGGAACATTTGGTTTTGCATTCCCATAAACCTTCAATACATTTCTTGGCTCCAAAAACAGATGTCAAAATACTTCTAGAACAGTGACTTTTGAGAGAAAATAAATTGAAAATACAATTCTCGATAGATATGTTTAAGGTACAATTTTTCATGCAGGCTTTTTACAAAACAGAAATTGGACAGACAAACCTGTTAGCAAACAAAACTGGAAATGAATTGATTTGGCAAACCCTAAACATAACACAACATCTTATGAGACCATCCTGTATGCATGCACACATACACATATCATTCATCCAGTATTCAGATGCAAATGCTTCAAACAAATGAATTGCTATTGATTTTCTCTTTTGTATTTTCACCTTGTAATGAATCCACATCTCACTTGGAGAAATGCTAACTCCTCCTTCTATAGACATTTAAAAGAAGATCACTCAGTCATGGGCAGAGTCAGAGAAAGACTGTATTATATCAGTTTGCATCACATAGTTAGATACGGACCAGGAGGACTATCAACTATGATGCATGCCAGGCCACCTTGGGCCAGTTGCTGCATCTCAACTTTATCTCTCATCTTTGTGAGAGGATTAAATGCTGGGTGAACCTTGTACAGCCCATTGTGTTTCCATCAGGGAAAGGCAGGATGTAAACCTATTGTTTGTTAATTAATTATAACAGAAATACATTAACTGAATATATTTGTCTTGCAAGGCAACGGGGGGGGGGGAACCCTTCTTACTGGATGTTGTGATTGAAATTGCATTACCCATCCAAGCAGAACACTTGTTATTATTCCCTCCCCCCCACACACACACACACACTTGGTTGGTTGTTTAATCACAGTCTGGTTGGTAATCCCCATTACTGTTGTCAGCTCTCCAGCTTGGTACTAGGGCTTCCCTGGTGAGGCAGGTTCAATGAAACACACAAGAAATGAGATTGCCAGACATGGGATCTGTCAAAGAAAAAAAAATCTTATTGTTCTGGCAGGGAAAACCATTGAATCAGACCAGGGAACATGATGTTGGCTTTGTGGTCAGAAATACTCTGCTGAGATCCATTGTTCCACCTACCGTGCGAAGTGAAAGAATCCTGTATCTGCAGGTCCACTCATCAGCAGGACCAGTAACCCTCATTAGTGCATATGCACAAACACTGTCATCCAGAACAGAAGTCAAAGACAAATTCTACAATGATCTGGTAGCTACTATCAAAAAAATCCCTGAGTGAGGGCCACTGTTCATTCTCGGAGACTTTAATGCTAGAGTTGGTGCTGATCACAATTCTTGACCCACTTGTCTAGGCCGTTTTGGCACTGGGAAGATGAACTAAAATGGCCAATGCTTGCTGCAGATTTGCTGTTATTACGGTCTTTGTGTCAGCAATACATTTTTTAATATGAAGCTTCAACACAGAGTTTCCTGGAGATATCCAAGATCAAAGCATTGGCATCAGCTCGATTTGATCCTCACTAAACCTTCTAGCCTTCCTAGTACAGTGGACCCTCGACCTACAAATGGCCCCACTTACAGACTTTTTGACGTACAGACAGTTCCAGCTGCAAAATTTTGGATCAACTTGCAGCTGGAGCTTCGACGTACGGACCGAAAAACACAAGGAAAAAGGGCGGGAAATTCAAGCCATTGGTGGCAAAGAGGCTGCTTCTTTAGCTCTTTCACCCCAACGGTTTGGGAAAGGGAGGCTCAGCCTCCCGGGCTTCCACCACTCCTGCTGCCACCACTGGGAGGTGAGCTGCCAGACCGTCCCAGCTGGGCTCAGCCTCCCAGGCTTCCAGCATCATCAGGGCAGCCCTTTGGGAGAAGCCGCGCGGTGGGGGAGAAAGGCCAGATCGGCTCCCACCTTTCTCCCCCGCTGCCCGGCTTCTCTGCTGCTGAAACCACCAACGGGGTATCCCTTTGGGAGACGCTGGGCAACAGGGAAGAAAGGCAGGAGCCGATCCAGCCTTTCTCCCCCACCGAATGGCTTCTCCTGAAGCGCTGCGCCCGATGGTGGCTTCGGCAGTGGCGAAGCTGGGTGGCGGGGGAGGAGAAAAGCAGCGGTGGAGGCCAGGCCCAGTGGCTGTAGCCCTGACCTGGTGGCAGAGGCAGTTAAAGTCCGGGAGGCCTCCTGGCAGTGGTGGTCGTGGCAGTGCGGGTAAGGTGCCGCTTTTTGCTTTTTTAAAACTGGTGTTTTTTTTGTCTTTTGCAGGGTGGGATTGGGGCTGGTGGGATTATGTTTGTGTTTGTTTTGTTTTTTTGCAGCCCCAGGGGCTTGCAGTGTTTTATTTTTATTTTTATTTTTTTTGGAGGGTATTTTTTTCTTGGCCCGGAATGGATTAATGGGTTTTCAATGCATTCCCATGGGAAATGCATATTTGACCTACTGTACGGACTTTTCGACCTGCGGCCACCGTTCCAATACGGATTAAGTCCGTAGGTCGAGGGTCCACTGTATTACCATCACACACAGTTACCAGAGTGCTGATTGTGATACTGATCACTCCCTGGTGTGTAGTAGAGTAAAACTGTGGGGAGACGTCACTTCCACTCAGGGGAATGACCAGCTAGGAGCTGATTCTCCATACTGTCTGGATGGGAAAAAGCTATTAAGAGTAGACAAATGGATAATTTAACGAGATGAGTTTTAAACATTATATATGAAACGGAAAAGGAAAAAATAAAAGCAATACTGTAGTTTTATCATTAGACATATTTAAAGCTTTTGACTGTGTTGTATAAGAAGAAAGGAGAGAGGGGCGACTGCAATAACTACCGTGGCATCTCTCTTCTCAGCGTTGTAGGGAAGCTGCTTGCCCATGTCATGCTGAAGAGGCTCCAGGTGCTTGCAGACAGAAACTATCCAGAATCACTGTGTGGATTTCGAGCTAACAGATCCACCATTAACATGGTATTCTTCCTCAGACAATTGCAGGAGGAACGTAGGGAACAACAACAGCCACTCTTTGTGGGCTTCATAGATCTCACAAAGGCCTTTGATTTGGTTAGCAGGGATGGCCTTTTTAAAATACTTCTCAATATTGGATGTCCACCTCGACTACTTAACATCATCAGGTCATTTCATGAGGAAATGAAGGGCACTGTAGTTTTTGATGGCTCAACATCAGATCCCTTTGACATCCGAAGAGGAGTAAAACAAGGCTGTGTCCTTGCGCCAACCCTATTTGGGATCTTCTTTGCTGTCATGCTGAAGCAGGCCTTTGGAACTGCAACTGAAGGTGTCTATCTCCAGACTAGATCAGATGGAAAGCTTTTTAATCTCTCTAGATTGAGAGTGAAGGCCAAAGTCCAGTTGAAATGCATGCGGGACATCCTCTTCGCCGATGATGCAGCTGTTGTTGCCCACTCTCCTGAAGACCTCCAACAACTCATGAATCGTTTTAGCAAGGCCTGCCAAGACTTTGGATTAACAATTAGCCTGAAGAAAAAACAAGTCATGGGCCACGGTGTGGACTCATTTCCCTCTATTACCATCTCCACACAAGAATTGGAGGTTGTTCATGACTTTGTGTACCTTGGCTCAATGATCTCTGTCACTCTCTCCCTAGATGTCAAGCTGGATAAACGCATTGGCAAAGCACGTTCTCTAGACTCACAAAGAGAGTATGGCTTAATAAGAAGCTGACGGCATATACCAAGATCCAGGTCTATAGAGCCTGTGTCCTGAGCACACTCTTGCACTGCAGTGAGTCCTGGGCTCTTTGTGCATGGCAGGAGGGGAAGTTGAACACGTTCCATATGCGTTGTCTCCAACGGATTTTTGGTATCACCTGGCAGGACAAAGTTCCAAATAGAAGAGTCCTAGAATGAGCTGGAATTTTAAGCATGTATTCATTACTGAAACAGCAATGTCTACGTTGGCTCAGGCATGTCGTGAGAATGGCTGATGGTTGGATTCCAAAAGATCACCTGTATGGAGAATTAGTTCAGGGAAATTGCCCCAGAGGGAGACTACAGCTGCAATACAAGGAGATCTGCAA
Organism: Pogona vitticeps; assembly: GCF_051106095.1. Taxonomy (NCBI): domain Eukaryota; kingdom Metazoa; phylum Chordata; class Lepidosauria; order Squamata; family Agamidae; genus Pogona; species Pogona vitticeps. The sequence continues at coordinate 213,312,100 of NC_135784.1, forward strand.
GCAGAATCTGAAGGCCTTAGGAATGTACCTCAACAGATGGGAAACCTTGACATCTGAGCGTTCAGCCTGGAAGCAGGCGGTGCATCATGGCCTCTCCCATTTTAGTAGGCCGAGGCAAAGAGGCAGTCCTGAAATCAGCAAAATCAGGGAGCTGGACAGGGGACAGATTGTATTTGTCTTCAGTTTGGAAGGGATTGTCACTCTTGAATTGGCCTTCTGTTTCAAGACCTCTATTCTGAGCATGTTACCATAGTCTCTTGAGACTGAAGGATGCCTAATTTAATCTAAAATTCCAGAAAGAAAAATGGCACCTTAACCATGGTATCTCACAGCTCCTGTGTCAAGTATAGGTGTGTGTGATTTGGATTGTGGGATATACAAGAAAAACACTGCACTCCCGTACATTAGTGGGACGAGGGATACACAACTGCTGTGGATTCCTCTGGTGTAATGTTTATTGATCAAGTGTGTACATATTTGCATGAGGGAAAGCCTGTGTTCACCTACAAGTGACCAATCAGAAATGCACATTATCTAGATGAGGAAAGTAATGAGCTATGAAAAAAAAATTACCCTTCACTTGGTAGAGAATATTTGCAAAAGGAAAGATGGGAAGAAAGAGTGGGAAATATGTAATCTAATTTATGAACCCAAGATAGCAGGACTGAGAGAAACCTCTACTAATAGTGTGGTGGCAAACTTTGAAATTATAACATATTCAACACCTCAAAGAACATCTCTTGCTATTGACATTACTCTTCTTCTTTTAAAAAGATTTTTACACATGACAGGACTAAGGGATATGATTTTCCCATCAAAGTCTGATGTGGCAGCAACATTTTACTTTGATACACAGGTGAGATATGCAACTAATTATTGCCAGGAGATGTGGCCCTGTTCAAGATTTCATTCACTCCATTCCATTCCTACATCTTTCATGTTGCTCTTTCCCCACTCCCCATTCTCCTGGCTGGCACTCATCAGTTCATGTCCACTTTGTACTTCTGCATATCCTGGGGCATCCCTTAAGCCTGGTGATATGTTCCTGTTTTGTGTAGGTGTGGTACTGCAGTGGCTAAGTAGTGGCCAGCCTTCAGAGAATTCAGAACATCATTGTTGGAATTCACTCGAGAATCTGCAACAGCACATGAGACTATGGAGTCCTGCCACAAATTACCATTCAATTCCCCCCACCATCACCACTGGGTTTTCTATTTTTTCTCTCTCTCCTGAATAGCCTATCAGCCTCTGAACATATTCAATTGGCTGCTTGAAACTTACCCATTCTTATTGTTCCATTTGAGTTGCTTGTTTACATATTTATTTTTCAAAAGGGAACTGTAAATTCAATTCATTACAAAAATATAATAGCATTTACAGCATAAATGGTTAAAAATTTAAACTAATTAGTTCAAAACATTCTCCCATCCATCAACAGGCATCCCAGATGCAATCTGAGCAAATTTACTTGAATTCATATATTCAGTAAGGGAGATCAGAGAGAAAGAAAGAAAGAATATGAAAGTATTCAGATGCTACTGTCAGTTTTTATCAATTTGGGGAAATTGTGGAGCACCACGGTAATTTTGAGATGACCTATTTTTTCCTCGATTTCCACCTCAAACTGGAGTTGTTGTTTTTTAAAAAATGGTCATGCTGGTTGTAGTACCCTAGAAACTATAATCCAAAGCAAAGCAAAACAACACTCCTGTAAGTTCTAGCTCACACAGCTATCATGGGAATGTACTGTGAATCAGTGAATCAAAAAACATAGCTGATTTGTCAGCATTCACTGAGCTGACCACCCTTGAACCTAAGGTTAAAATTTTATCATTTCTTCACTCCTGGCTTTGACAGTAGATCAAATAGGCACAAGATAGATCAAATATTTATAGCCTTAATTTATGCTGACAACAAATAGATGGTAAAGTTACCAGATCTACCCATTTCAACTTGGGTGTTTAATCACCTGCAAAAGCTGTTAATTGCTTCATATACACAGACTCCATGAACATTAGCTATCTTCTAAATGTTTTACCTCAGTGATGGCTCCAGGGAATTGGGGAGGGTTTTAAAGACACAGAAGTACGATTCCTTTCTAGCATCCCAAGAAGGGCTGTTAGCTTCCCAAACTATAACTGCTAATGGAAGTGAGAAGTGTAAAGTGATAAAAGGCAAGTTGATGAAGTAGGAAGAAGATGTTACAGTTAGGAAGAATGGTGTTACCTTCAACATCACATGTTGAAGGTAACACCACTGTTAAGAATTTTGAAGGGAAGTTGCTCAAATTATCCACGATTATTCATTTGAGACAAACTTGGAGATAAATTGGAGGGGCAAATTAAAAATGATCTCAAATTTGAGGTGAGCTTAAAAAATGGCAAAATTTTTTCCCACATGTGTTTCTCTGTGTGTATATGTGGGGTATTTCCTAGTTGCCCAATCTAACACTCACAAGCCAAAATACATAATTACGGTGCATGCCAATGCTCATGTATAGAGTAACAAGATCCTGTGAATTCAGCAGACTTTACTCAGAGATAACACAGAGTAAATCTATTACTTTTGTTTTTTCTCACATCCAAATTTTGTGAAGTTTGGTACACTCAACTCCAAAAGCAATGGAAACAAAATTCTTACCCATTACCACTCTTAGAACAGGGTGCACAACTTTTTAAAAGTGCCTATTCCCAATCTTGGAGGCTTCCGGGAACAGTGGTTTTCACATTAGGGAGAGGTGTGTGTGTGTGTGTGTGTGTGTATGTGTGTGTGTGTGTGTGTGTGTGTGTGTGTGTGTGTGTGTGTGTGTGTGTGTGTGTGTGTGTGTGTGTGTGTGTGTGTGTATCTTAAGTCCCCATCCCCAAAATCAAAACTTTGCCCCTCCCTCTTTACAAATGGCTGCTTTTATCGGTTTCTAGATAGTACAGCCCACAGCAATGTGGAAGCAAAAATGGGACTCTGAGTCTATCAAAATGGCCCACCACTGAAACACAGAAAGCATGAACTATTGGTCCTCTGGAATCACAACCCTCATATTTGCTTAGTGTCAGCCCTGCAGTGTAGGGTTGATGGGATTTCTAGCCCAAAATGTCTGGAACACCTAACGTTTCCCAAACCTGACTGGCATCATTGCAGTCTTACTAGTGAGGAAAAGTGTATTGGTATGAATTGTATAAATTGAATAAAATAATACACTTAAAAAAAAAAACCCACAACTCATTGATCAATGTATTTCTTGCTTTTGTTCAGCTTTAATCCACCAACCTGTGTACACCACAGGTCATTAAACCCCACCAGATTCCTGCTGTTCTTGTCCAGTTGCCACTAACGTTGCTCATCCATAGTTCTTACTGTATTTCCTTTTGGTCTTCCTCACAGGAAGGTTATTGGCACTATGAGCAATATGGGTTGGATTTGGTCAGAGGCCATCAGTAGCAGACCCTGACCTCAGTTTGCTAATTGTCCTAATTAAAAAACAACAACACACACACACCCAAATAAAATCCTGTGGATTAAGTCCATTAAAACTTGTAAAGCCATTTAATTCTTTTGGCAAGCGAGTGCTGAGCAAAATAACATTGGTTTCCTCAGGCTCTGCCATTTGTATAGAAACAGTTCAAAACAAAACAAAAATGTATTTTCCTCTGACAAGCCCGGAGAGAAGGCTGCAAAAGTGGAGAAAGAAATGGGAAGGCCTTTAATTGGAAACAGTCAAGTTCACTATGTGCTTAGTAGCAGTAATAAATATTCCCTTCTCTCAAGGGCTGCAAGAGTGCTGAAAGAGATTCCTATGACTAGATACTTTACTTTAAAAAAGATAATACATCTAAGCGTTGTTCCCTATTGATGGAGTGAGTGCAGCACAAACAGAAAGCTTTTGAGAACTTCCTTTCCTTTCCTTTGTTCTTGTTTGTTTCTTGCCTCAAGATCACACTTGACAAAAATATATTCTTCTAAAACTATCAAACTAACTACCCATATAGAATTGGATGCCTAGTTTCACATATTTTTATAATGTTTGACAATAAGGAGAAAGAATGTGAAACTCTCCTTTTCCTCTTAATAGGATTTTAGGGCCCAAGATCATAAACAAAACTGAAATTCCTTTTCAACTCTACTAAAACCTTACTTCCTTGTATGCTAGTCCTCTTCCTCTATGTCCCTTTGAAGGCATCTACTAGTGAAACATCTTGTTATCCAACAAAATCAAGGTGCATATCTAACTCTGTCCGCTCTGTTCTTGTGAGGTAGGTTATAAGATATAGACTCCAATGTGTTTAAGTGTTTATTCACCCTGGTTCTCCCAGCTCCTAATATGACACTCCAACACACACTCTCCTCTTGAAAAGCCATCATCACATACTTTTTCTTCTTTTTTGGTTTTTTTATCTGTAGGTAGTCTGCCTCAAATAGCAGTTTTCAAGGAAGCAGAAGAATTAAATTATATCTATCTACCTGTCAGTCAGTACACAGTGGAAAAATGCCAGCTGGATTTTAGTCTGTGAGGTTTACTAGTCCACAGTCAAATCTCCATTACTTGCCAATAAGAATGAGGACATACAGTATTCCAATTTCACTTTCTCTTCCATTCATACTGTTTCCTGTATTTATTGTATTAAATCTCACTTCTTTTTTTCTTTTTCTGTATCCTGTATGAAGACATTTGTAATATTTTGCCAATTCTTCAAAAATGGACTGAAAGCAAACTCTTTTTCCATTTGTGTGAGTCAAACTCAGTAGGCTCCGCTATTCCTAGAATGGAAGGAACAACATTTCCCTGGAGCTTTTCCAGGGAAAAAGATTAAAGTGAAAACTCTAATTTAGCACTAACATGGTGGAACACATAGGAATTCAAACTTAAATTTAAGAATTTTAAGCCACTGTCTGTCCTGAACCTCAGATTCATTATAGTTGTCCACAAATAATTGAGCAATATAGCCAATATACATAGTACAGAGTATTAGGCCATAAAATTTATGGCTAAGTTATAAAACTTAGGCAGGACCCATCTTCAACGTATGTAATTAATTGGACAGAAATTGTCACACTAGAACACATTCTGTGACCCTCACACACAGGTTTATATTTTCTTTCTCTCAGGATTTCCTTTTTCCAATACATATTATATGTGTTGTATACAAATTCCTCTTGAATCCATTGCAGTTATATAATTGGGGGGCTAGCCTTTTTGTCATCTGTTGGAAAGAGTTCTGTTTAGCTTCAGTGAACTCTTTAAAGTAAATAAATAAATAAATAATATTTATGTGCTGGAGGATACGAGTGGAGAAAAAGTTCACATTAACTAAGGACTTGCTCTTACTGACAATAGGAAATGGTGTTGTATCATGTTCTGCTTTTCAAAAAATGGTTTAAAATAAGGTGTCTCCATGACATAAACAGAAATATGGATTATTTTGCCAGGGAAGCATGCTTTCTGGTTGGAAAGCAATGTAAAGTACTGTTGCAACAGACGGTTGTTTATGTAAGCATGCATATGAAACCCTGATTTATTTCAATTGTTTCCGCATATCTAAACACCTCTGTTGCTGCAATATGTGTAGGGGATAAGTAGCTTTGCCGTCTCTCTCCCTTCCTCTCCTCACCACAGCTGTAGTGGTGAGAGGCCAGCGTGAGGCCAGAGTGGGCATGTCTCAAATGAAACAATGTTAGAAGTCAGTGTAGCCACCCCCTCAACTGAGATACAACACAGTTTAAAAAACAGATTAAAAGTTTCCCCAGGAGGACACACACCAACCCAAATACCACGTGACTATTGTCATGAATTTGATTATGGAAATTGTAAAAGTAGAATAGAGATGGATTTTGTTTCATAACAGCAACGAAACAACTAGAAGCTGACTAATGTCCAGGTGTTAATTAGGAAGAAAAAATTGTACAAGGTCAGTTCTTTTTCCAGCAGAAGAAAAAAAAGTGAAGAAGAACAAGATGACCCTTATCTTATCAAAACTCCAACGGACAAGGACACAACAGCTTAATTTAAGGAGGACGGAGAAGAGAGATGGGGGAGAGTTTGCTTGCACGACAGCCAGAGACGGCACACGGAGAGAGATGCATCTGGCAGAACTTTAATTTGAAGACTGCGTAAGAATGTTAATTTAAGATATAGTTAGACTGTTTATTGTTTTTGTTTTATAGAGAAAATATCTGGTGGTAAAAGCTGGGGTATTGGAAATAATTAATGATGTTATTATGCTTTAATATGTTTGTTAGAATGCTATTTTGTTTTAATAAAAAATAAAAAGACAATTTGTCTGTAAATTGGCTACTATGGTAAAATTGGCTACTTTAAAAATATATTATTTGATCTGGCCGCGTTTACGCTACCAAATTAGGGTCCTAAAGTAATAAAAAAGGAAGAGCAGGCCTTCCAGATTGTTTATTTAAAATCGAGACAGACTTGGGTGAAGGAGTGAGAAGTCGCCTAGGGCAAAATTACAGGACCCGATTTTGCTGGCAATAGGGACGGATCATTCTGAATCCCTCTCTGTTTCGTGTAAAGGCAGTTCTAAGGAACGCTTTTACCACAACTATCACGTAACTTCTAAATTGATTCCATTTAGAACAGGACTTATAATGAAGTAAATGTAAATGTAAACAAGCCCTAAGATTTAAAAAACGAGTTTGTCCAATTTGTGTTTTGTAAAAATATTAATGAATGTATACAATTATCTTTCTGTTTGTCATCATTAGGAGGAAGCTGCAAACATAATATTTTTAGGTTTTTAGATTTATTTATTTTTCATTTAGAAATATATGAAAGTCAGCATACATGAGGCCTGGAAATGTGTCTGCTCAAAGAGATGCAAAGACCTATAACAGCCAATTGAAACAAAAGCTTGCAAAATTGTGTCCATTAGGGAAAATATATTGGAATGGACAAAAGGTGGAAAATGAAGATGAAAAAAATCTCACAAACTAATACACAACAAGGATGGAACGAGAATGCTCAGGAGACTCTGAGAAATGCAACAAAAATGAAGCTGACAGGTTTTCATAAACCTGCAAAGGGGGACTGCAAACGAGCAATGGCCCTGGTGTATGGAAAACACTTAGCAACTCCAATATAGGCCTGTGTGAGGGATGTGGATTTCATGACTTCTCTTTTTTTTTTCTGAGCAGCAGAGAGAACAAAAATCAATTTGTCTTCTTTCTCCAAGATTTTCCCACAGCAAGATGACTTGTGGGAAATGTTGCTGACTTCCAGGAAGCCTTGGGAGGGATTCCCATGGAAAATGTATGCTGGGAATCCTTGGATTCCTGCAGAGAAGATGGGACCCTGCACAGTACAATGCTCCGTCCTGTGGAGTTTATTAGTAAATCCTGTAAAAGATGAGACACTGTACTTCTGTACCAATAAACTGCAACCTGAATTTAATGGTGTTCACCACACTGGGTGCAGAGAAGCATCCCAGCCACGGATGACAGAGCCACAGGAATAGAACTGCACAGCCTTTGAGATCTGCTGAGCATGGCTTTCTTTCTTTTTCTGAAGCCTCTCTGTGACAGACAGCTCAGTAACCACTCCTGTCCATCACAATGGAACCCTGATTTAACAACCAATGGTTGAACAGAAGAGGCGGAAGTAAGGAAATATAAGAATGGAAGACAGTTAAAGATCAATTCGAGTTAGAGTTAGGGATATGCGTTAGAGTTAGGGATTTCAGTTAAGGATATCAGTTAGAGAGAAGCAATTTAGGCAGTTAGGACCAGAGAGATAGAGAACAAGATAAGAAATGAATAAATACCTTGATTAACATGATTATACATAAGCAAATATAAATGTTATAAAAGCACAGTTTATTCAATGAATAAAATAAGACTACCCATGGTTTACTTTATATGATTTACCTATAAACACTTAAGTAAACATTGTTTTATGGAATAACACTGATTTAAGAGTCATATTTCATAGAGTGAGGAATAGGTCCTCTGGTGGCAGCGGAAAGGGTTGAAACGTAAATGTCATACTCGAAAGTGAACCTGGGTTGTGTGGAAGAGCAAACAGGGGAACTGGGGGGGGTGACACTTTCCTTTGCACAAACACCTGTGTCACAGAATGATCCCTCCCTTTTAAAAAAAAGTCTCCCCCAAACTTGGGTTCATCTAATCTCAGGTCAAACTGTAAGGGGGGAAAAAATCATGTGTTGCACAGGATTTCTGTTACCACAAGGGTGAAGCAGCAGGATCCAGAACATACAGGAGAAGTATATACACTGGTGCCTCGCAAGACAAATGCCTAAAAACTCACAAGACAAATGGTTTTGGCAATGGGGTTGATGACTTGCAAGACAAATGTTCCTATGGCTGTTTTGCAAGAATGTTTTCGTTTTTTGTTCCTGCCTCATGTTTGCTGATTTTTAAATGTTTTTCTATGATGTTTAAAAAGTTAAAGTTTTTTTACTGAAATTTTTTAAATCTGCACAATATGTATGGCTTTAAAGAGCACTTAATAACCCTTTGTAAACCAAAATTGACTTTGTTCTGACTTTTTTTGCCCATAGGAACACATGAAGCAGATTTCAATGCATTTCTATGGGAAAATGAGTTTCGCAAGACGAATTTTTTTCAAGACAACATTAACCGTAGAACAAATTAAATTTGTCTTCTGAGGCACCACTGTATATGCAGAAAGGAGCAAGGTGGAGCAGAATTAAGTGAGAACACCCTATCCCCCTCTCCTGGAAAGTACTTGAGGGATGGATTAAGGGAATGAAATCAATAGTTGTCCATTTGCTGTTCCTGAATAAATATTACAGGTATAAGTGATGGGGAGCAAACACACTGCACAAAAGAATTAACAAACTCCCATAGAGAGGCATCCAAACTAATTGTTGGGGCAATGCATCATTTAGTTCCAGCAAATACTTCTGTTGAGCAATCCAGAGAGTGAAAGACAGACAAGTCAGGGGAACACACATCATGGTACAGACAGAAGGTACAGATCATCAAATGTTGATTGTTTAGAATTTAACAATTGTTTAGAATTTAATGAATTTAAGTGATGGCCCCATAATAGCCCATGCCCAGGCACAATCTTTGGCAATCTGATTTATCAGCCTTCATTAGCAATCTGGTGCATCAGCAATGGTGAATGGATACAAAAAAACAAGCATCCTGCCAAGCATGGCTTTCTGAAGCCATTCCTTCACACATACACCTGTGTCACAGAAGGACCCCTCCCCTGTGCAGGATAATAGAAATGAATGCACAGACCAGTAATACTTGTTTATACTTAAATTCATTGATCATAATATGGATTAAGTATGTGAGGGGAGTGAGTGAGTGAGGACCATGAAATGTTGGCAAGAATGGTGCTCATTGGTTGGGAGAGAACCCACACACAGAGGAAAAATTTGAGAAAGAGAGACTAGAAAAAGAATTGTGCTGAATCAATTTAAAGCCTAAGAATAAACAATGTTCTTTCAACATTGTTATTTAATAAAGCCTTATTTGTTCTATTCAAGGTGAATAATGCTGAATTCAGTACCTCAGGGCTGGTGAAAGGGTGTTATAAGGGCCTGAGTGAAAGGTCAAATGTATGCACACATTGGAGCAGCTAAAGGTTAGTGGCAGCAAAGAAGAAGAAGAAGAAGAAGAAGAAGAAGAAGAAGAAGAAGAAGAAGAAGAAGAAGAAGAAGAAGAAGAAGAGAGGAAAGAATGGAAGATCATTTAAAAATGGCTGCTCCAGTGCTTGTCACCGAGCGGAGCTCCTTTGCTCTCCCCCTGGGATAGCGCGAGATGCACTATTCTCATAGTTACCCAGGGAGAGGGTCCTTAAAAGGATGCCCCCCCCACATGCTTGGTCTCTTTCGAGGCTTGCATTCCCTGGCAGCTGTTGTGTTCAGCGCTGCAGGGATTTTTTGCTGCATAGGGGGATGTATCAGCACTCCCCAGGGTTGGAGTGTAGTGTCGGGGATCAGCCTTGATCCCTGGTGGAGCCTGCTTACAACCATTTTGTTTTCCAAAGGAAAAAAAGGAGCAAGTGGGAAAAGGGCTCCATAAGCTTCAGGACTAAGGGGGTGGTAATGCCCCCCCTCATTGGACTCTGCTCTTGAGTTGAGGCTGTTGGGAACAGGTCTTAAGGACAGCAGGAACTGGGCTGGCCACTAATAAACACCCCCAGCCCTTGAGCCATCTTTAGTTGATGACTGTTGGTTCGGAAGTGGCCCAGCGCATCTTTCCCGCCCAGGCGCTGTAATCACACGATCTGCAGCCCCGGGAGGTCCAATACACTGTTAGCTTACCTGATCTTAAAGTGAGACTCACTGAGAAATGCCTGTTTCTTCTGCACTACCCGCCACAGCATGGGGACTATACATGCTATGTCCCATGGCCACCATCGAGCCTCTTGAGCTCAACAAGCAGACCCCCCTTGATGTCTTCTAGGAAGACATCCAAACCCAAATTGGACAGATGGACTCATTTGTTCCAAAAATCTCACGCCTATCCATACGGATCGTTTGGGGACCGATCACCAATCCAAGGCCACTACAGATTGCTCTGCAGAACTCAGTTAACACCTCTGTGAGCCATGTTAACATTGAGGAAAAACTGGGTGTCTCTCCATGCCAAACGTGGCACGATTGTGGACCACACAATCCATATCACAGAGTTCCTGGTCTTCAACCACTTCAGGTCCCGAATAATGTCCAAAATCAAAGCCTTACTGGGATGCCTGGCTATATCATTACTGCCGAGGTGCATGACCAATACATCTGGTGGCGACTGACCAAAGGCCAGCAACCTGCACAGTTGGATCCATTGCATGCCTCGCAGTCCTTTCCATGTAACTTGTGTGCCAACCCCCGAGACCCAGGTCGCTTCCCCATGGGGATGCAGTGGCATAAAGCCCTGCCCAATGAATATAACTGCGTCTGACAATCACAATATGCCGTTGTCTCACTGACCTTAAAGGACCTGTGGAGACATAATCAGACCAGGCCCCTGCCTATACGTTAGGTAATGTTCTCACAGATCTATGATAACTGGAGGATGACCACTGACCCAGTCTCTTAATTTCTTCTGAATTGTAACCCATAGCAGCTGCTGTAGAAAACTGCACCTATTCTAATAGAGTGGGTACCAAATCTCATACATTGAATACCCACTGTGTCTAAGGCTGGGTCAGTTAATTTCCAAAACTGATATTTCGTCGCAGGCAACCTATCAGTATGTTGGAAAAAATATCCTGGGTACTGCCCTCTAACCTTCAAATATACTTCTGTAGCTCTAACAGGTCAGATGTTGCTTATGCTACACTGCCCTAATGTAATCTGCATACCCTTGCCCAGTTGATTGGCCTTAAATCACCGAATGAGGATTTGTACCTTTCCATCTACTATTTTAATATCCTGTCATTGAAGGGCTAGCCTAGACTTATCCTCCTTTCCTGATGTTACCACCTCACTAATTCTAAAAAACCCAAAGAATGTCAACAAAGACGCTGCTTTGAAAAGGGCCTTCTCAAACTCATCCTTACATAAGATCACACACTGTTCCGAAATGTGCTCTAATAACTGCAGTGAAATGGGGACCCCTGTGATCTAAATCCTGCCTCTCTCCTTAGACCACCCTTCTACCATTTTCCTTATACAGTAATCCCCCCCCCTCGAATGATCCTGAATTCCATTTATTTTCACATAATATGCTAAAGCAGATAGTCTACCCTGAATGGTACCAGGTGCCAGTCCCTTTCTATTTAACTGCACCATAAATTGCTGCAAATGTTCAACTGGAGCCAGCCATTCCTGCTCAAGGTTAAACATTTTCCTAAATTCCTGCAACTCCATACTCACGGCTGCATAACCCTTCCTTCTCCTTGGTGCCATAGCCAAACCTATCGCTCTTGATGCATCCTCACACCAGTTTGCCAGACATCTGGGGGGGCAGCACTTTGGGAAACTCCTTGGCTCCGGGGTCTAGCTCCCTGAACAGGCAGATCTGTTGGTGGAACAATGCATCAGCTATCCTATTTTCCAGACCTGGCACATGCTGGGCATGCACCAAAACATTAAATTGTGATGCCCACAGTGTGAATGCCCTGACCAATGTCATGACCCTTTCTGAATGTGATGTGAGGTTGTTTATAATGTAAACAACTGCCTGATTGTCACACCAGAAGTGGACCACTGAAATTTGACCATTCTTCGGCCCAAAGGCAAAGCACACCAACTATCGGAAAGAATTCTAAAAATGTAAGGTCTCTGGTGATACCCTTTTGGTGCCACTCTTCGGGCCAAGTGCCCACACACCACTTTCCTCTGAAGTAAATGCCGAATCCCAAAGATCTGGCTGCATCTGAATGTACCTGGAAATAAGCTTTTAACCCAATCTCCCCTCTCCAAAAGGATACACCATTAATTTTTTCCAAAAACTGACTCCAAAATCTTCCCTCATTCCTTGGGTGACCCTGGTCCTGTGCAAAGGTCTGTGAAGACCCTGCATAGCAGTACACAGCCGCCTGAGGAATGGATGCCCCAGGGCCACAACTCTACATGCAAAATTAAAGTGTCCCACTATTTGCTGAAGATCTCTCAAGGACACCTTACTCTTCTGCAAGAGTGTTGCAATCCTATCCTAAAATCCTCTAATTTATTATCAGGCAATCTTGATGGATTGAGTCTAACTCAATTCTTTAAAAGGTTATTGATGTGGTAGGCCCCTCAGTTTTCTCCTCAGTTAGTGGTAGTCCTAACTGTTTTGCTAATGCCTGAAACTGTTTTAATATAAAACTACACATTCCTGAGTTCTGTTTTCCACAGAAAAGGTAGTCATCAAGGTAATGGGCTGTAGACTTACAACCCACCTTACTCTTAAGTTTCCATTCGATAAATGTGCTGAATTTCTTGAATGCAGCACATGATACCGAACAACCCATCACTAAGGCCCTGTCGATGTAAAAGGAGCCCTGAAACTGTAAACCTAAGAGGTTAAAATCATTGGGGTGCACAGGCAAAAGCCAAAATGTTGATTTTATATCACATTTCACAATTTCTGCCCCAACTCTGCACTTCTTAACCATACGTACAGCCTCGTCTAATGAAGTGTATCTTACTGAACACAATTCTGGAGGGATAGCATTGTTGACTGATGCCACCTCTGGAAAAGAAAGGTGATGAATAAGCCCAAACTCACCTTGGGCCTTTTTGGGTACGATGCCTAATGGTGAAACCCTCAAATTCTCCATAGGTGGCATCGGGAAGGGGCCAAGCACCCTTCCCTTGGTCACTCCCTTGTCAATTTTTGTACTATCTGTTCCATTCCCCACACTGATTGGAGGTTTTGAGCAAGATATGCGCTGCACTCTCCCAGTGCTTGGATACAGAAACCATATTTAAATATTTCTAACAAATAATTAGCATCTTCTTTATTCGGATAATGTTTTACCCAAGATTCTAAAACTTCTACCCTAACTGGTCTGGGCCCCTTTACCAGACACGCCCCTGCCATTGCTAGGCTTTTTGCCCCCTCCAGAGTCTTTGTTCTGCTTCTGAGCGCCAGTTCTAAAACATGTTGTGTTGGGGTGACGATCCCTGCAGGTGCTACATTCGTGTTTGAAATAACATGGTCTTTTAGTGCAAAAGCCGTTGGAATTATATTCCCAACAAAACATGTGGGGTTGAACCACCTACCCCACTATAAAGTGGGGATTTTGACCAGGGGCAGCCTTCTTATTGAAGTGTCTAATGTCAAACTGCTCCTCTGTGTCTAGCTGGTGTCATGTGTTGCAGCCACAATCCAGGCTGTGGCTCATCCCAGAGCATGTTAGGGTGGACTGCACTGTGCATTCTGAATGCTTCAGCATAATGAAGCCACACCATGCCAGAGAAATCCATATATGCCCTGTATATGGTATCCAAGTATTGGAAAAGAGATTGGGCCCTCCATGGTTGGGCCTTGACTATGATTCCCACATAGATTAAAAATCCTGGAAGTCAGTTTGCCTAATTCCTTGCTGGTTTCTTTCACCTCGTCCTCTCTTTTTCCTTTTCATCCTCCTTGTCTAACTCCTTCTTTTCTGTGTGTTTAGCAATTCAAATAAATCAATATTTGTCCTTTCATGTCTTTTCTTTGGTAGCCGGGGTGAGATGATCACCCAGTGGCATAGAGTAATCCCCATATGGAAGAGGGCATAATGGTACTGTATTGTAGCCCATCTTGACTATTGAAGGGTAAGGCCAAGCACCTGCATTGGCCATAGTACTCTGATTTGCTAGGTATAAAGTGGGGTATGGCATACCTCAACCCCAAAATTGTGACATGGCGTATGGCTAAGATGTTTCAGGCAGCCTCATATTTTGTGTATTGACAGATGTAAGTGGTGTGTGAGTGAATTGACCTCAGCTGGCCCAAGGTCAGGTAGGGGTTGGTGCATAGGTACCAGGAGAAGTGGTCCACTCACCCAAAGATGTTGATGTCAAGCTTGGATCCTCCCTGGTTTATTGACTGTCAGGGCAAACTTCTATTATGTCATCCTGGACCTCCTGGCACTCAGTATTTATTTATTTATTTATTTATTTATTTATTTATTTATTTATTTATTTATTTATTCATTCATTCATTCATTCATTCATTCATTCATTCATTCATTCATTCATTCATTCATTCATTTAACTCACTGGTTCTTAACCTTGGGTTACTCAGGAGTTTCGGACTGCAACTCCCAGAAGCCTTCACCACCAGCTGTCCTGACTGGGGTTTCTGGGAGTTGCAGTTCAAAAGCATCTGAGTAACAAAGGTTAAGAACCACTGATTTAACTAATTTATATGCCACCGACACTACCCAAAGGTCTCTGGGCAGCTTACAACATTTAAATTACAATAAAAAGAGAAAACAACTAAAATATTTGACACAGTTGTTGCTGAGGTTGAGGATCTTCTGCTCCTTTCAGAATGCCAAGGTTTGGAGGTAGATGAAGCACCGTGAACCTCGCTTCTGTCAGTCTCTCCAGGTAACTGCTCAGCCTTGAGAACACTGAAATAAATTTATTTATTTATTTATTTATTTATTTATTTATTTATTTATTTATTTATTTATTTATTTATTTAATATCCCACCTATCTGGTCTTACAACCACTCTAGGTGGCTCACAAACACATAAAAACAAAATGTAAATATGACCAAAAAGAAAGTATTACATCAAATAAGCAAGTTCTTCAAGATGGAAAGAAAGTGGACCTGATGGAACAGGAAGGGGGGAGGGCATGGGAGGGGGCAGCCACTGAGGTGGTGCTGGGTAGGGGAAGGAATGTTGGTGGGGGTAGAAGATGCCCACGTACGAGAAGAGAGGTTAGATATCTTACATCTATTCCCTCTACTAGTCCTACCCCCAACCAGATGGTACCAGGTGACCATATCAGCAAACCCTTGAGCCACACAGTGCTATTGATGAATGCCAGGTCAGTACAAAATAAAACTGCCCTCATCCATGATGTGATTCTCGATGGGGGTGCTGACCTGGCATGCATTACTGAGACCTGGGTGGGAGAGGAGGGTGGTGTTCCCCTCTCCCAGTTGTGTCCACCTGGGTACTCAGTCCAGCACCAATGTCTCTCAGAGGGTCGGGGAGGGGGAGTTGGTATAGTCTATAGGAGTTCTATCTCCTTGACCGGGCTTTCTATCCGTTTGAGAGGAAATCTTGAGTGCCTGTATTATGTGTTGGGCTTGTGAAGCAGATTGGGGATTCTGTTGGTGTACCGCCCACTACTGGGTACCAACAGTCTCCTTGCCTGAGCTGACGGAGGTAGTCTCGGACCTGATGTTGAGGACTCCCAGGCTGTTGGTGCTGGGGGACCACAACATCCATGCCAAGGCTGCCTTGACTGGGGTGGCTCAGGACTTCATGGCCGCCATGACAACCATGGGGCTGTCTCAATGTGTCATCGGCCCAACACATGAGAAGGGCCATACTTTGGACCTGGTTTTCTAAGCGGGACTGGTTTGGATATGGAGGGGCTGGTCGTGACCCCATTGTCATGGTCAGACCATTTCCTGGACAAATTTAGTCTATTAGCTTCTTCTTCCCTCTGCAAGGGTGGGGGATCTATTAAGATGATCTGCCCTCTGAGACTAATGAATCCAGATGGTTTCCTGAATGCTCTGGGGGATTATCCATCTGGTATGGTTGGCGCTCCTGTTGAAGCTCAGGTCACCCTATGGAATAGGGAGATGACCTGGGCAGTTGACACGATTGTGGTTAAGTGCCCTCTCCCTGCTCCCTGAGCCCAGACAGCTCCTTGGTATACTTCTGAACTGTGGGCGATAAAGCGAGAGGGGAGACAGCTGGAGTGCAGGTGGAGGACATCCTGCCGGGAGTCTGATCGAACACGACTTAGAGCCCATTATCAGGCCTATATTTTTCCAGCCGTATTGCTTCCTCAGGATGTCATACAGCAGTACTGTTTTGGGTGGTCCGGGATCTTCTTCAACCGGGAAATCTGGTGGAGATCCCGGACTGCTCATCAGCTCGCTATGATGAGTTTGCCATTCATTTTGAGGGGGAAATCGCTCCGATTCACAGTGGGTTGGACTCCACCATTACTGCAAAATCAGAAGATGTGTCCAGTGTGCCATGCTTAGGTCAAATATTAATGGATGAGTTTCAATTGTTGAGACCTGAGGATGTGGAGAGGGTGCTTGGATCTGTCCATTCTACCACCACTCCACTTGGCCCTTGTCCATCTTGGCTAATTGGAAGATCTGCCAGGGGGGTTGCACTTGGGTCCAGGAGGCCGTGAATGCCTCTTTGAGAGAGGGAGTGGTCCCTACCACGTTGAAAGAGGTGGTAATTCGACCACTCCTTAAAAAGCCTAACCTGGGCCCAAGGCTGGTGGTTAGCTACTGATCAGTGGCGAACCTCCCTTATTTGGGCAAAGTGTTGGAGCGGGTTGTGGCCGGGCAACTCCAGGCACTGCTGAATGAAACAGATTTTCTGGATCCATTTCAATCGGGTTTCGGGCTGGGTTTTGGTATGGAGACTGCCTTGGTCGCCCTGTACCTTTGCCAGGAGAGAGACAGGGGGAGTGTGACCCTGTTGATACTCTTGGACCTCTCAGCGGCTTTTGACACCATTGACCATGGTGTCCTTCTGGATAGGCTGGCTGGGTTGGGAGTTGAGGGCATTATTTTACAGTGGTTCTGCTCCTTCCTGGCTGACCGTGGTGGTGCTGGGGGACAGTTGCTCTGCCCCATGGCATTTATGTCATGGGGTTCCTCAGGGCTCGATACTGTCCCCCATGCTGTTTAACATCTACATCAAACCACTGGGGGAGGTCATCAGGAGGTTTGAGCTGAACAGTCAGCGATATGCTGACGACACCTAGCTCTACCTCTCATTTTTCACCAATCCAGGTGAGGCGGTTTCTGTGCTGAACTTGTGTTTGGACCTGATAATGGACTGGATAAGGGTTAATAAATTGAAACTCAATCCAGACAAGACAGAAGTGCTGTTAGTGGGTGCGTCACCTGACAGTTTGGAGGGCCATTTCCCTGCCCTGAATGGGGTTACACTCCCCCTAAGGGACAGGGTCTGCAGCCTGGGGGTGCTCCTGGACCCAAGTCTAACTGAGGAAGCCCAGGTGGACTCGGTGGCCAGGGGCACCTTCCTTCAGCTGCGGAAATTGTACCACCTATGGCCTTACCTGGAAGAGCGGAGTCTCATGACAGTTACACACGCACTGGTAACATCTCGTATAGATTATTGCAATGCGCTCTATGTGGGGCTGCCTTTGAAGATGGTCCGGCGACTGCAACTGGTCCAGAATTGAGCTGCATGGCTGGTGAGTGGTGGGGCCCCTAGGGAACACATCAAGCCGATTCTGTTTAAGTTACATTGGCTACCAGTTGCTGCCCAGGACCAATTCAAAGTGCTTGTTTTGACATATAAAGCCCTAAACAGCTTGGGCCCTGGATACCTGATGGACCGCCTCCTTCCATATAAGCCTACCCGGCAGTTAAGATCTAGCCAGGGGGTCCTTTTGAAAGAGCCGTCACTCAAGGAGGTAAGAGGGACAGCTTGTAGAGAAAGGGCCTTTTCAGCAGTTGCCCTCAGACTATTGAATGCTCTCCCAACTGAGATTTGTCTGGCGTCAACGCTGATGATATTTCGGCGCCAGGTCAAAACCTTCCTGTTCCAGAAGGCTTTTAATTGAAACAACATCAACTGTGGGTCCTGACGGCAATTTTTAGAGTATGTATTTTAATTGTATTTTAATTGTTTTTTTTCTTTTGTTGTATTTTATTTGTATTTTAATTGTTGTAAGCCACCAAGAGACCTTTGGGTAGAGTGGGCGGTATATAAGTTAAATAAATAAATAAATAAAACAAAAATAAATAAATAAAAGAAGGTCAGATATTAACTGGAAGGAAGGCCTGCATAAACATCCAGGTTTTTAATTGGTCTTAAAGATGGCCAGCAAAAGGGCCACACGAATCTCTGGAGGAAGGTTGTCATGAGCTAAAGCCTTGAGTTTAGCCCTACGGTGACTCTTAGCATCTCTACTAGATCTGCGAGTTTGAACCTCCACTGTCTGAGGCGTTTGCCTCACCACCCTCTCTGCCTCAAGGGCAGAAATTTTGTCCTGAAGTTCCTTCCAGCCAGGCCAGGATTCCTCATCAGAGGAAGACTGAGGAGGGGATACCTGTAGGGCCAGCATCTTCTTGGCCAGCTGTTTCCCCTTCCTGTTGCCCAGGCCTTTCCTTGATGATATTTTGTATAAAATCTGATCACTAAAATGCTAGTGCACTAGTAAGGCAATTGCCAATCCAATTAATTAATTGTACCAATTTCAGATATAGCTCCCCCTAGTGTGTATGAGAACTGTGATACCAGAAAACAGGTGAGGGGGCCCTAGGGCCTGAAGTCTCTACTCACTTCTAGTTTCCTTCCCTTTTTTGATTACTTTATAATGTTACACAATTTGACTAATTATTCTACTTAGCTGTTGTATCCTTCAATTATCAATTGATTACCCAATCGCTCAACCTAATTTGTTACCTAATAATCAAATTCCAATTTTACTAAAACTCACAGCTTGAATAATCAAGTACTAATTAAGAGAGTTGCAGGATATAGTGGGCCATTTGAATTTTGATTGTAAGGTAGTTAGTTGCCCCATTAGGGCCTTTTTGTGCAGACTCTGTGCAGCCATGAAGGGTCTCTGCAAACCATTCCATAGAACTAGAATTACAGCATGCATAAGACAAGATCTGAAAACGTGGCAACAATTTTGGGACAATTTTAATGGAGTTTTGTTCTGGAGAACAGAATTATGCCTCCAGAATGAATTCCGAGTTCAAACAGACGCTGCAGAGTCATTAGGTTTTGGCATCTATTTCCTCGGCTGCTGGTGTGCAAGGACTTGGCCTGAGGAGTGGCAAAGGTCACACCTGACCAGGGACTTGACATTCCTGGAGTTTTTTCCCATTCTCGGGGCTACTTGGTTATGGGCTGAGGAATGGGCCAATTCAGCAGTCAGATTCTGGTGCGATAATATGGCAGTGGTGCATGTCATTAGTAACATGTCATCCAGATCTGAATGGGACATGAGGCTTGTGAGGGCACTTGTATTACACACCTTACAATTTAATATAGTATTTCATGCAAGGCACATCCCCAGCATAAACAACAAATGGAGTGGTTGAGGGTGTTGGCTCCAGGAGCTTGCAGGTGGCCAGAAGTCCTCCCACAAGAGGCAGATTGGAGGCGGGAGGCACTCTGAGCAATAGGGCTGGCTCTTGCCCTGAGTACTCCGAGGGGTTACTTTGCAGTTTGTGAAGAATTTAGAAAATTTAGAGTTCATGAGCAGTTTGATCAGGTGTGGCCCATACCAGTTGATCACCAACAACAATTCAGTGTTTTTCTTTTTTGAAAGGGCATGGCACCTAGCTCTATTCAGGGCAAGATGTCGGCGTTGGCATTCCAGGCTAAGGCCCCTGGAGTAGCTGATTTCACAGGGGACTTCAGAATTCATAAGATGAATGAAGGATGGAATACGAAAAGAATTAGAATGCCCAATGATAGGTCCCCCTTTTTTCTCCAGCCATACTGATGAGGTTTGGTGAATCATGGGACAGTATTTGTAGTGATAGGTGCAAGGCTTCCCTCTTTCAGGCAGCAACACTTTTGACATTTTTGGAGCATTTAGTATTAGTGAAGTTGTGGCAGCTGGCAAGCATGACACGTCATGAATGGCATTACAACTTGCAGATGTCACAATGGGCAAAGACAGTTTACAATTGCATATCTGGAGAGCTGGGAGAAAAGACCTGCTGGGGCCCTCCCCGGGCTAAGGGTCACCAAAGGCTAGGGGCTTGCATGCCCAGGGGGGCTTGATGTTTCACCGGCCAAGGTCATGCTATCTTAGGGACAGCACAACAATGGGGCGTGGGACTTACCCATTGAGTGGGGGTCCTGTGAGACCTTTGGCACCAAACCTGATACCACAATACCACAGGCCCCTAGTTTCTAAGCCATAAATTATGGCATATTGATTTAATAAAGTGTGGTCCTATTTATACCCATCACCTCCATCTTGCATCATTATTCTGGAGTGGGAAGGCAATGTGTATTTCTGTATTGATGTAAACAGATAAGTGACAAGACCAAAGGAGGCTTGATATCAATATCACAGAGAAGGAATGTGATGTATTCCATAGTCAGTGAGCACAGATGTAGAATTATCTTTCCTGCGTGGTGTAACAAATAGGAAAGGACATGATTTTTAAAAAATCACAGAATTTGTCAAAAAACACTAATTCATCAATTTGTATTCATCAGAAGCGAGGATCCCTGACAAATATGAATTAACACATTTTTAGTGATTTTTTATTCATCAATTTGTTTTGGGGCTGTTTTGGGGGCATTTCTGCCCCCACCCAAGCCATCTGCAGACTGCTCCTGTCAATCAGGAATCTCTAGGCAACAGTGGGAGGGACTTAAAAACTTCTGGTTTGGCAGGCCAGGCTGTCAAATGCATGGCTCCAAGGGCTCTGGGGGAGTTGTTCATTAAGAGGCTTTATAAGCAATTTCCTTGCAGCCATTGCTCTGAGTTTTCTCTGAGTGGTTGCTGGTGTCTGTGTGCTCTCACTGAGTAGGCAGTCAGCAGTTATTCACAGTGGCAGTGTGCAAAACACAAGTTTTTCATTATTTCAAATAGTGGGAATTTTCTTTTCAGTTATTTTTGGAGGTATGGATTAGGAAAGAATGTGTTTATTCTGTAGATTATTTTACCTTAAACCCACCATTAATTCCATTTCAAGCTAAAGCAGTGTGGATGTGTGTGGTGGGCACTGAGTGAATACTGGGTGGTTTTGGAATATTTTTCTTACTCCTCCCCCACTGTCCTGTTTCTTTTCTTTAAAAAAAAAACACCTTATTTTTTTCTCTCCAAAATTTATCTTACAGCTTGGCTCCTGGTTTCCCCTCACCTGGGTTTTTTCCCCACTGTCTCCAGTCTGAAGACCCTCACTTCTTTTAAAAATATTCTTTCATCTCCCCTAAGCCGAGTGGCAGTCGGGTCTGTAAGGGGAAGAAGCTTTTAATTAGATCAGCCACGCCCCCCCTTTCCCATTCATTGGGGATGCAGGTAATTGGTGGTCTTCTTCCTCCAGTGGGCTTGGAGTTGGAGGCGGGAGCACAGCTTCTTCAAGTGGCTGAAGAACAACGGCTGCTCTTCCTTCGGGAATTGGAGAAGTTAATGGTGGAAGAGGATCCGGAATCTCCCCAGTACTTTGAACTGGAAGTGACAGGGCATGTTTCCCCACCAGCAGCTCCCCTGTCCACATACTCCTTTCCTAGTAGCATGCCATGATCCTCCCAGACCAGTGCAGTGGTGCCTCGACTTATGAATGTCCAGACTTATGACCATTTTGAGTTACGACCAGCTCCAGCTGAAATTTTGCTTCAACTTGTGACCGGAGCTTCCAGTTATGAACAAAAAAAGGCAGGGGGGAAGGTGGGAAATTCAAATTGCTAACCATTGGTAGGCAAAGAAGCTGCTCCTTTGTAGCTCTTTCGCCCCAATGGTTAGAGTGAATGAGATTGGAGGAGGCTTTGGACTGCCTGGTAAGGTAAGGTGCTGCTTTCTACTTTTTAAATACTGTTCTGGGTGGGTTTTGCAGTGTAGTTTTGGGCTGGAGGGGGTTATGTTTCTGTGCTGTGATGGGTCTTGCAGGCACACCATTCAGTGGTGAGAAGTATGTTGATGTCATTTTGAAGCTACAGGAGGAATGTGATCACAGATTTGCAGACTTCAAGATGCACAGAGCCACATTTTAAATTTTTGCTGACCCCTTCTCCTTTGATGTGCAAGATGCCCCTCCTGTGCTTCAAATGGAGCTCATTGACCCGCAGGGCAACTCTGAACTCAAAGCAAAGTTCAGGGAGGTGAGTGGAAAAGCAGACAAGCTTGAGCAATTTTTGAGAGAATTGACCCCCAGCTTCCCTGAGCTTTCCCAAATGTTCAAGCAGACCGTGTGCCTTTTTGGGAGCACATACTTGTGCGAAAAGCTTTTCTCCACCTTGAACTTCAATAAGTCCAAGTACAGGTCCAGACTGACTGTTGATCATCTTCAAGCCATACTGAGGGTCTCAACTTCTTCCTTCCTCAAGCAAAATGTGGCTCAGCTATGCAAGAGGAAGCGCTGCCAGGTCTCTAGCAGCAAGAAGTAGGCAAGAGAAGCCATGTTCAGAAGAACAGTTCATGTTCTTCAGTGTTCCATTCATGATCAGGACAATTTATGTTTAGAAAAAGGTTAAAGGTTAAAGAACCATTAATACAGACATTTGAATCTGAATACAGCAGATATAAAAGACTGAAGAAACAACATATAGTCGCTCACTAGAGAACTATTTATTATTATTATTATTATTATTATTATTATTATTATTATTATTATTATTATTATTATTATTATTATTATTATTATTATTATTATTATTATTATTATTATTATTGTTGTTGTTGTTGTTATTATTATTATTATTATTATTATTATTATTATTATTGATTTATTTTCTTATTAGGTTTTAATTTGATTTTTTTTATCTTATTTTGTGTTAAAAAATAAAAATAAAGAGATTTGAGAAGATTGGAATTTTTTAAACAAAGCTTTTCTTGTGGAAAACCTGATGTGGCCCAGCCTCACCCAGACTCTGCCTCCAGTGGCCCCCAGGTAAATTGAGTTTGAGACCCCTGCTTTAGGGAGTCAAACCATCTCATATTTGGTGTTCCTCTTTTCCTACTGCCTTCCACTTTTCCTAGTATTATTTAATATTCATTGAATTTTGCCTTTTCATGATGTCCCTTAATTGTGTCATTTTTATCTCCCAAGAAGGTTGAGGCTTGATTTGATCTAGGGATCCAGCTCTAGCTTAGGGCATATATGGGAGGCTAGGTAGCATGTATTGTTGTAGCCCTAAACTAATCTGTTGCCTTCAGGAATAATGGAATAAGATTACCCTGGTAGGAAAACAAATCCATATCCACCCTTTAAAACGCTAGTTATTTTAGAATATATTTTCTGTAATGGGTTAATAACACGTCTTCTTTCACCTGTAGAAATAGCATTAACATTCCCCACATTTAAGAGACATAATAAAGCATGTATCTTCTTCTCCTTCATAGCAGAGTAGACATTATTTCCCTTTTCATGCTGAAGAAGTGCTATAAAAATCTGTTTGGTAGGCAGAATCTATATTGGATTTCTCCAATATTCTTTTTAGTACTATGGAATATGAATCAATCAGATTTCTACCTGGAATGTGCCTTTTGTCACAGATGTATACTTTCTCCTTTTGTTGTATAACCTGTGGTATCTTGTTGATCTTTGCAAATCACAGAGCCAGTTCCAGCCAAGCCTAAGCACCTTCTTGACTGGGGTAACACTGATGAAAAGGTGGATATTGTGGAACTCCAAATCCCATTTGTCTCCACCTGGCCAGTGGAAAGACATTATAGGAACAGGAGTGACAAATGTCTGGAGAATGAAAGGTTTCCTACTGCTGTTCTAAACTTACAAAGACAGTTCTAGGCTTCAACATAAGCTATAGATTTCAGGAAATCTCACCCATGTCTAATTTATGATGTGGACAGGCTGTCTCAGCATGGCAAAATAGCATGATAAGGTTTTTGTCACCACCATGAGAGTTCTCACTTTTAGTGAGAGAATGAAAAGTCAAGCATTTTTTCCTAGAGATATGCACTAGCACAAAAATTCAGATTCAAAATACAGACGTTGAACTTGGAATTACAGGCTTTAAGATTTATAATTCGGAATTTTAAAATGTTTGAATTTCCAGATATCCAGAACTCTATTAGACTCAATGTGAATACTACGTACAGTCATTACTTTCCCCTTTAAAAAAAACGCAAAAAGGCAAAATATTTTAAAGGATATTTCTGCATCTTCTGACACTTTCTTAATGATGTTGCCAAACAAATGGAGTCCACACCAACAGTCAGCAGTGGTTAGGTATTAGGAAATCACTATAATGGATATACTGATTGAACCCTGAACAGTGGGAATGCCAGCAGGAAATGCCAGGAGCATTGGGGAAGCAGAAGACAGGTGGCATTGGGGAGTGGGCAAATACATTGGGCAGAACTGGAGGGCAGAATGGAGCAGCAGATAGCCTGTGGTGGAAGAGAACTGTGTCAACAGCATGGGGCACAGCACAGTTGAGATAGTGAAGACAATATTGAAGTAGCAGTTGGCAGAATGAAAAAGGTAGAAGAGGACATCAGACTGAAGCATGGCATACCTGCAAGCACCTTGATAACAATGCAGCAACAACCAGAAGCTGGCATGGATTTGTCGAGAACAAATCCTGCCAGACTAATCTTATCTCACTTTTTGATTGGGTAACCACCCTAGTAGGAAGTGAGAAACTGTAGATGTAATATATCTTGACTTCAGCAAAGCTTTTGACAAAGTGCCCAATGATAGTCTGATTAGCAATCCAACTAGGTATGGGCTGGACAGAGCAACTATCAGGTGGATACACAGTTGGTTTCAGAATCATACTCAGAGACTACTTGTCAATGGCTTCCTTTCAAACCGGGAGGAGCTAACAAGTGGAGTAGCGCAAGGCTCAATCCTGGGTCCTGTGTTCTTCAACATTTTTTTAACAACCTGGAAGAGAGGGTGCAAAGAATGTTTATGAAATATGTGGATGGCACAGAATTAGATGGAATAGCTAGTACCCTGGAAGACGGAAACAAAAATTGGAAAAAAAATTTGATAGACTCGAGCACTGAACTGAAAACAACAGAATGAAAATTAAGCCGTCTAAGTGCAAATTTCTATACCTAGGGAGGAAAAACAAATACCCAGTTACAAGATGAAGGGTATTTGGCTCAGTAACACCATGAGAGAGAATTTTTAAAAATTGTTCTGGATCACAAGTTGAATATGAGCCACCAGTGAAATATGACTGCAAAAAAAGACAAATGCAGTTACAGGTTAAATATAGGCTCCAAATCCTGTGAAGTACTAGTTCCCCTCTATTCAGTACTTGTTAGGCCTCATCTAGAGTATTGTGTTCAGTTCTGGACACCACACTTTAAGAAGGATGCTGACAAACTGGAACAAGTTCGGAAGAGTGCAACAAGGATGATCAGAAGACTGGAAACCAAGCTTTGTGAGGAAAAACTTAAAGAACTGGACATTAGCCTTGAGAAAAGAAGACTGGGGGGGAAATATGATAGCTTTTTTTCAAACACTTGAAATATTGTCATACAAAGAAGTGGCAGGATCTGTTCTTGATCATCCCAAAGTGCAGGACATGTAATCATGGCCCAAGTTACAAGAAGCCAAATTTTGGCTGAACATCAGGAAAAATGTCTGAAACACTACAGGAGTACAA
The DNA here is from genome assembly GCF_051106095.1 of Pogona vitticeps. Lineage (NCBI taxonomy): Eukaryota > Metazoa > Chordata > Lepidosauria > Squamata > Agamidae > Pogona > Pogona vitticeps. The sequence goes on from NC_135784.1 coordinate 213,337,986, forward strand.
CAATGGGAACCAATTAACTCAGGAGCTAGTGAGTGCTCCAATGCTGATAGCATTTAATAAAAAATTAGACAATGATTTGTCAGATGTGTGTACTTTGATTTAGATCGTAAGTTCTTAATGTGTGCTCCATGCAGCCCGGTGGAAGGAATGTGACATTTCTTGCCATTGCACAGATAGTCAGAAGTGAGAGAGTCGGAGTCAGTAAGCCGCCTAGAGTGGTCTTAACCAACCAGATAGGCAGGATATAAAATAAATAAATAAATAAATAAATAAATAAATAAATAAATAAATAAATAAATAAATAAATAAATAAATAAATAAATAAATAAATAAATAAATAAATAAATGTCAGTGTGAGTTTTGACGGACTTCATGATTGTGCTGCTTCTTCAATTTCTGTTAATAAAACCAATTGGTTATTGTCAGATAAAATAACTTTTCAATATTATCGCAGTAAATTTCATAACAATACATTTTGGCTGAGCCTCAGAATGGATCGCTGGCTAAATCTGAAACATAAAAGAACTGATGCTGTTGATGAGGGTGGAACATATTCAAAGCAAAATGAAGCTTCTTCCAGTCATCTTCAAAATTGTTGCCATTATAGCAAGGAATATCTGTCGATGAGACCCTTCAAGAGAAACATTCAATAAATATTTGATGCACTTTTGGGTTTTAAATCATGAGTAAAGTCTTGGTGGCCCACAGCAACAAAATATATTTAAAGGAGGTCCATGGTAAAGAAAAGGTTTAGAACCACAGATTTAGATTCCTTTGTTGCGCAGGAATTGAACTCAATGGTATTAAGTGCTTGGTCATTATTCTATGATTATTGTGAACAGAGTATGTCATTCTGTCTTACTTAAAGGGGAGTTCAAGGAAGCCTGGAAATGGTTTCTTTTGTGGAGCTAGGCACATATATATACAGCAGACTGATTGCTCATAAAGATGTGAATAACGCAATAGATACTGGGATGTTGTTCCTGGGGACATTTTGTGGTTGGTTCCACCAGTCCCTTCTGAGGTGGATGAACTTGGTTAGGCTAGCCTACTTAGAAGCTGCTGTTCCAGGCAGTTTTTCACAATATTGATTTTTGGCCTGGAACAAGCAGTGGAATGTTGTTCCTGAGGGTATTTCATAGATCAGTGGTCCCCAACCTTGGGCCTCCAGATATTCTTGGGCTTCAACTCCCAGAAATCCTGGCCAGCAGAGGTGCTGGTGAAGGCTTCTGGGACTTGTGGTCCAAGAACATCTGGAGGCCCAAGGTTGGGGACCACTGTCACAGATGGTTGTATCAGTCCCTTCTAGCTGGATGGGTCTAGCCAATTTGGTTCAGCTGTTGTACTTGGAAGTCTCCATTTTGGGCTGCTTTTTGCAATATCCATTTTCTGTCTGGAATGAATACCTGCATGTTGTTCCTGTAGATGATGTGTGGCTTGCTGCATCTGTTTCATCTAGTGGCACATGTCTTGTGAATTTGGTTATGTTATCCTACTCAGAAGTTGCCATTCCAGGTCATTGTGTTCCATTCTGGCAGGTCTGGGAAGAATAAAGGGTTAATGAAACAGTAACATTAATTGGATTTGCTATCTAAAATATTCTTTGGATTTTTGTCCAGCACATCCCACTGTCCTTGTCATCAGTTTTTATTAAGAAGTCCTTATCCTGTCCCGTTCAACTCTGGCTTTCTTTCTTTCTTTCTTTCTTTCTTTCTTTCTTTCTTTCTTTCTTTCTTTCTTTCTTCATGCATTCATGCATTCATGCATGCATTCATTCATGCATTCATGCATTCATTCATTCATGCTCCACTGTTCTCCTTACAAAGGATCAAAAGCAGCTTACCTCATTAAAAAGACAACATTTAAAAGCTAAACAGTAAATATACAAATATTTAAAAGAAATTCAGGGAAAGTGCCTGAAGAGAAAATTCTTCGTCTGCTTGCAGAAAAACAAGATGAGCCCAGCCTGGCCTTCCATGGGAGAGAGTTCCAGAGTCTTAGAGCAGTGACAGAGAAGGCCCTCTCCCATGATCCTATCAAACACATTTGTGAGGGAGATGGAACAAAGAGAAAATATATTAAAAATCCATTTCCTGAAACAAGGTATTCAAGTAATTTACACAAAATAATTAACTACCTAACCTTGTATTCACAGACATGTGTTGCTTTTTATATTAGCACTGTAATGAACTGAAGTCTATAAGAAACTATGAAAGTGTATAGCTTGAAGAAAAGGACTTGACAGGAGTGTGATGTTATCAATCAGGGAGCCATGTTCCTTCTATTCAGTCTTGTTAAAATTCTTATTGTTCTTGGCTGTGACCTGCTGTGATCACCATTTTAGCTTAATGAAAATTAATCTCTTATTTAAAAGATCTAAGCATAAATCTCATGATGAAACTGCTTAAAGTGAATATTGATGCCATATTTATGAATTATAGATGGCTCAGAGAGTTAGATACCTGGCTGGGAGTTCAATTCCCCACTGTGTCTCCTGTGAGTAGATCCAGACTGTGTGTCCTTGGCCAAGCTGCACAGTCCTGGGGCGCCCCCAGAAGAAGGAAATGGCAAACCACTTCTGAATATTCTTTACCTAGAAAACCTTAGAAAGTGTTGCCATATGTCAGAATCGACTTGACAGCACATAATCATCATCATTGCAATTTATTCACTTACGTTAACAAGAATATTAAAAAAGAAAAAGAAACCTATATATAAGGATATAAACCTGATAACAGGCTTTCACCTGTTATCAGTTGAATCCCTCATTATGGATTTTAAATCTAGACTTGATGTAGATGAGGTTTATGCCAGCCAGTATTTTGGCCCAGCTGGGAATAGGGATGTAAATCTTCACTTGTCATGTCCTCACACATGGGGAAGAAGAACCGCTAAATTACCTCTTCACTCCACAAGACACCAAGGGATTTTATTAATCTCATGACAAGAGAAGAGAATGAGAACTAATTATGAGCAAATGAAGCAGATTTATGCAAATAACATAGACTGTCAGAAATGTAAGGCTAGAAGGGGCCCCAAGAGTCACTGCATCCAAGCCCCTGGATGAAGTAGAAAAAAAATCACTTTTGTGCAAATAATATAACTTGCACATAGTGAGGACGGTCATTACTTTGCCGTGTGCACTTTTAAGGAATGGATACCTCAGGATGGTTTACTCCATATAAATCAACCAGTCATTAGGAGTGTGATGTTTATGTGTGTGCTATGCTTCTCAAAAAAAAAGGACACTATTCTTCTGCAGAGACAGAGATGAGGAAAAAAGTGTTCCATGTCTCACTCTTGTGTTGAAGCAAGAAATCGCAAAGGACTTGAACATTCCTTGTAAGGATGTTTCTGTCAAATAGCGATAAACTAAAAGGTAAGCAGCCTGCTAAACAGGCGAAAACATAAAGCTCCCCCCACTCCCCACCAGCAATTTCCTCGTCAGAAGAGGAGGACTGGCTGGACTATAGGTCCTGGTGGGAAAAACTTAGTGTCCCTGAGAGGTAAAGGGCTCAAGTTAGAGGTGCTGATAGATCTGTTGTTAGGAGGTCATGTAGGGACTCTAAGGCCCAAAAGCTGGCAGAACATAAGAGGATGGGAGATGCTGTTTTGTCTCAAATTGCTATTTTAGAAGGAGAGCGGTCCAGCCCGGCTGGGGTCTCCTCAACAACAATCACCCCAGCTAGGCCAAGAAGTGGAATCCTGACTGCAATGCAACAGCAAGGGCGGCCCCGGATGGTGTCGTCTGGCACGCAGACCCTTGAGGATGATGCTGAGGGAGGAAGCAGTGTGTGCCAACCGGCTCAGAGGGCAGAAGCTCTGGCCAGAGAGTTATCAGTGGCATCTGCAAGAATGCAAGCAGGTGAGGGTATCATTGCACTGGGCATGACACAAACAAACTTGGCCGTGGGGTACCGGGAGCCAGATGGTGCTGGTCCTTTCAGCCTCTCCTTTGCAAGCACCACTGTCAGGGATGCCAGTAGCAACTGAGAATAGTGGGAATTTTACAACTGGTGTAAGTAAAGCTATGCAGGCTAGGGCAGTGGAGGCAGCTGGACCAGTAGTTCCAGAAACTGTTCCTGATACAGGATACAACTCTGTGGCATGGTGTACATTGCCTGAAAGTGATCAGTCACTGCCACTTGGTGATCACCTTTTGCCTGCTACAGTTGAAAAAATTTGTTGAGGAAAATGTGTAGATGTTTTCAAGCTTTTGAACAGAGAGAGAGGATAAGAAAAAGGATGAAGATGAAGAGAGAGAGAGAGAGAGAGAGAGAGAAGCTGTAACCATGTAAGCCAGGCCATTATTGGGTGAACTGGTTGCCCGGCTTCTTTATATATGCAGGAACAATAGGATGTGCCCAGCCGGAAAGGGCTCTGTCACTTATCTAATACATGGACATTATTAACAGGGCATATATAGACTTCTCAGGAGTTGCATGGTTGTTCTATGATGAGGGGTTTTGTATGTGCCTGGCGCTGTGCCCCAGCATGCCCTGGGATGTCCCCCATGATGCATTATGACTGCAGACCATGACACCTGAACTCCCGATATTAGGGGACAGATTTGACAGTGGACATTCGGTTCAATGGGCACGAATATATGCATCCTGCTCAGTAGCAGGCCAAGTGGCTCAGCCTCGCTTGGTTTGCTAGGATTACAACACCCAAGGGTCCTGCAGCCCAAAACAGTGTAGATTCAAGCATTACTGCTCCAGTTGTGGTGGACCCCATCCATCTGCAACCTCTTTTAAGAGGAAGCAAGGGAGAACGGGGGGATGGGAGCCCAGAAGTGGGTGCAAGCCTCTCCCTGGCCCTTCAAACACTCAAAAAAGGCCCCAGTCCAATTAAAATAGTGGTTTTGGATCAGTGGCTACAGGCTTACTCTAACAGAACAGCAGCTAAATTTTTGAGTGAGGGATTTAGGAATGGTTTTCACATTCCAGCCATGGGTGACTGGATAGCCATATGGTCAGAAAATCTGAGGTCTTTTAGAGGCTAAGAGGACATAGTGAGGGCAAAATTTACTAAGGAGGTTGCAGAGAGACAAGTATTAGGTCCTTTCAAGTCCCCACCAGTTGTGCATCTTTGGGTGTCCTCTCTAGGGGTTATTCCCAAGAAGGTAGCGGGTGAATTTAGGTTGATTCACCATTTGTCTTATCCAGCTGGAGAATCAGTAAATGATAGGATCCCCCAGGATCTGTGCACCATCTGTTATACATTGTTTGATGCGGCGGTGTGCATGGTTTGGAAGGAAGGAATTGGGGCCAAGTTGGGGAAATCCAACATAAAATCTGCTTTTCAGCTCCTCCCAGTGCAGCCTGATGACTTTGACCTTTTGGGTTTTGCTTTTCAAGGGAATTATTATATAGATAGGTCATTACCTATGGGATGCTCAATATCTTGTTCAGCTTTTGAGTGATTTAGCACATTTTTGCAATGGATAATCAGGTGGCAGATGAGCAGGGCAAGAGTCGTCCATTATTTGGATGATTTTTGTTTATTTTGTGGGAGGTGTTATGGCGGCATTTCAGAAATTGCCGCAAGAACTGGGCGTACCCATGGCTGAAGAGAAGACCTAGGGTCCCTGCCAGGTTCTAGCCTTTTGGGGCATTGAGTTAGATATTGTCTCATAAGCTAGTAGGCTTCCAACAGAGAAATTGGATGATTTGAAAGGGTGGTTGCACAGTATGCTAGCCTGGAAGGAAGTCACACTGCGACAATTACAGGAAGTGGTGGGCCATCTTAACTTTGTTTGCAAAGGTAGACCTTTCTTGCATAGCTTATGTGATGTTATGAAGGACCTCACAACACCCCCATCACAGGAGAAGATTGTCATTTGAAATGAAGGAGGATTTGAAGGTTTGGGTACAATTTTTGGAGAAGTTCAATGGAACCTCCTTCTGGACAGAAAAACTTTGCTTAGAGTCTGACCTACAGGTTCAGACTGATGCAGCAGGGTCACAGGGCTATGGTATATTCTTAAAGGGAAAGCGATGTGCTGGGACATGGCCTTCAGAGTGCCATGGAGCAGGCATCACCAAGGACCTTACTTTTTTGGAGCTGTTTCGAAGAGTAGGAACCTTGTGGCTATGGGCTGAGTGGGCTAATTCTGTGGTCACTTTCTGATGTGATAATCAGGCAGTGGTACACATTGTTAACTCATTGACATCTAGGTTGCAAAGAGTGATGGTGTTAGTTAGGCCCCTCATGTTGAGGTGCTTACAGTACAACATAGTTTTCCAAGCTTGGCAAGTCCCTGGGATTGATAATGCCATTGCTGATGCCCTGTCCCATCAACAGATGGACCAGTTCAGGGTGTTGGCACTGGGAGTGAGGGCCCATCAGGACGTCCTACCAGACGAGGTATGGAATCTTGGAGGGCTGAGGCTTACAGGGCCATGAGCTTATCGGTGGTACCGAGCACTCAACATAGCTATATGGTGGTGTCCAACTAGTATTTTGCCTTTTGTGAAAGGGAGGGCCTAGGACACGAGTGGCCAGCCTCAGACAACCAGCTGATAAAGTCTGCAATTCACTTCCACAGGAAGGGTTTAGCCCCTAGATCCATTCAGGGTAGGATGGTGGCTCTGGCCTTTTATGCTACGCCCAAGGCTGTAAAGGATTCTCAATTGACTTCCGTATTCAGAAGATGATTGAGGGGTGAAGTAGGGAGTGAGTTGAGCCCAGCAATAATCGTACACCAATATCACCTGCTATTCTTGCTAAGTTAGGGAAAATGTGGGGATGGGTGTGCAAGGACCAATTTGAGGCTTACCTCTTTAGAGCTGCGACTCATAGCTTTCTTCGGAGCTTTAAGAATAAGTGAGCTGGTGGCAGCATCCAGACATGACACATCTCTATTCTCTTTGCAGAGGAAGGATGTAGTATTGTTAGAGCACCAGGTTGCTAAACAGACCAAGATCAAAAACAGACCAATTAGGAAAAGGTCAAGTGTTATTAGGGAGATGTTCAGATTTTGAAATTTGTCCTGTAAGGGCTACACATGAGTACGTACAGCTTAGGGGTGAGAAAATAGGATCTTTTTTGATACACGGGGATGCATCACCATTAACAAAATACCAGTTTTGGAAAGTTACATCCCAAGCCTTATGCAAGGCCGGGATACAGGGCTATTGTTTTGGGACACATTCTTTTCAAATTTGTGCTGCATCCATGGCTGCAGCTCTTGGGTATACAGTAGAGGACATCAAGAAAGTTGGCAGATGGTCATCGCACAAATATCGGGCTTATGTTCACCCATTGCCGCAGTGTTAGGTTCTGCTGCGTTGCTTGTTCTTTTTGTTGTTGCAGATCTGGAGAAGCCCTTGGCTTGAGTTCAAGTTCCGTTGTGTGGGCACAGTTACATTTTTTGAACAGCCAGGTATGCCAGCTGGACCAGTTGGGGTCACAATCTGGGCTTTGGTGAGGTGGCAACTTTGGAATGGAAGGGATGGAGAGGCATGTTCTCAGAAGGACACCAGCAGAGGTTTAGTTGAGAGGAGGGGAAGCTGGGGACCCCAGAGGATGTGGAGCAGCTAGATTTTGGAGACCCGGATGGGGCAAGCTTGGGGTACCACAGCTATGGAATACACGGAGGCGTGCTGTACGGTAAGTCAGTGAACTTTCGTATAGGGATTTGATTGGTGGTCTGGGCCAGAAGGTCTAGGCTGACTCTGGTCATGGACCAGTCTCAGGCACTATGGTAGGCCCCCTTGTAAAAGCGGAAGTTTGGGTTATAAATAAGTTAATAAAGTTGTGGCCCTAATTATCCCAAATACACCCCATTCGTGAATCATTCCCTTGTTTAACAATGAAATGGTGTTACTAAGGGTTGGTTTAAGATGCAGTTAACTGCCACAATGTACTGCTACAACAAACTGAGACAAATTCTCTAGCAAGGTTTTTGAAAATAACACATTCACTATTCTTATAGTACAATGCCAGCCCATATTGTGACTTATTTCATGCATCCAATGAATTGAATCAGAAGTCAGCCACCTTAACTCAATGCACAAGCAAATTAAGTGGGCTATTTATTTTCTCCTTTCTTAATCTTTAAATTACAAGTTTATTTATCATTTATTGCTATATTCCATAGTTCTTTGTACCATTCTTCAATTTGCAATTCAGTTTTTAATTTCCATTGCCTAGCAATAATCAGTCTAGCTGCTGTTAATAAATTAGTTATCAATTCTTTAGTCATTTTGTCATATTCCACATTCTCATATATTGTTAACAAAGCAATCTCAGCATTACATTCTATATCTTTTCGACACATACAGCTTAATCCTTTAAAAATTTGTTTCCAAAATCTTTGCACTTTTTCACATTCCCACCACATATGAAAGTATGTACCAACTTCTTTCTTGCATTTCCAACAAACATTTGGATGATCGGCATTAATCTTGTTTAATTTTAATGGTGTTAAATACCATCTGAAACTGAGTTTTTTTTTTTTAAAAAAATCCCCTTATTCGCCCTGACATAAATCTTAAAACCTCATTTTCCATATCTTCCTCCATTCTTCTTCATTTATTCTTTTTCCAATGTATTGTTCCCACACTATTTTCAATCCCTCTTTCTCACTTTCTTCTTCCTCTAAATTAAGAAGTAAATTTTACTCACAGTACTGTACCTTTTACTGAGTCAGTCATCTGAATGTCCTCATATGACAATAGAAATTGTTCATACTTTGTATATTCTCTATCTTTATTATATTTATTTACCCATTCCTTAGTCCATCTTTCTAGTTGTATATAATTCAACCATGAAATACTCTTGTTCTGAAATGTTTGTTTCATTAGATCTATCGATCTCTTTTTTTTATACAACCAATCTTTCAATCTAATCACTTTTTTTCTCTAAATAAATCCATAAATCCACATACACTTTCATATTGGTAGGAAAGAGAAATTTGGAGAGGGAAGTTTCCTATTCCCATGTGAAATTTTAATGTCAGTGAAGACCCTGGAAGCACGATTTTCTTGCTTGGAAGTAGCAACTTCTTCTCTACATGTCCATAGCTTCCAACAAGGACAAAGTGTGCTAGTTCATAGCAGAGGGGCAAGGCCTCCTCCTCTTTGTATAGTAGACAACATTCCCTCTAAGCTGTGTGGCCGTGCCGTGCTGCATTGCTGCCATGCAGCTGATTCAGTGTTGCTACCCAATTGCTTCCAGTCACATCCAGAACCCCATGGGTGGGGCAGGACCCCTGCCCAGCACTATCAGAAAATTGGAAGGAACATTGGTGGTAGGTAGTGTCTGGATCGGCTTAGGGCAGGACACATTCTAGAACAGGGATAGGTAAGCTTAGTGGAATGGTTTTTTTTTCCAGCTCAAGGGCCATACTTGCCCCCTTGTCACCAAAAGTAACCAGAAGCTCATGCCCAGCTTGGAAAAACACCAATCTGTTTAAACAAGGCATTTTTAAAAAACCAAATATATATTATTTTTGTTGTTGCTATTTTTCTAAACGGCACTCCGACATGGCATGGAGCTGCCTGGGTGGGGACTCTTTTCCCACCCACCCGAACACAGACAGGCAGGGAGCCTTGTAAGAGGACAGGCAGGCTTGGCTCAATACCAGCCTTCAAAGGAATTCTGTTGCCTGCTCCATCCTCTTCCCTGTCTGACAACCCACCCTCCCACCCAGGGTAAGGATGAGAGTAGCTGGTCACTTCGGGGTGGGATGGGAATTTTTGACCTGCACCCAGTTGGCTCCATGGCTGCAGGTGGTTTTTTGCCCATTCCATTCTTATCCCAAAGGATCACAAGGGAGCTAAATAGGTCACTGGCTGTTTGGTCACGATGGCGGGTAGTGCGAAACAGGGTAGGTTCAGGTGAGTTTGAGAGTGAGCACGCACAGGGAGCAAGGGATCCCTCCTCTCAGAATTGCATTTACAGAGGTTTGGCTGAGAGGAGGGAAAACAAGGAGACCCCAGGGGATGCTGGACACTTATAGTCTAGACTCGGGTAGAGGGCAGCCCCGGATACTCCGGGTGGGTGGCCAAGAGGGTGCTGGACAGTTCAACAGCACCCTCTCAGGTAGGAATTCCTGTGGGCAGAGGTCTGGACTGATTGGTCAAGAATGATGAGGGTTCCATTTCTGTTACCACTATGGCTGGCCCCCTTGTAAAAAGGGTAGTTAAAATTTTAAATAAATACAGTTATGGCCCTAGATTTAACCCATATTACTGTTTCTTGTCTCGTTATTTCAGGTTGGGTGGGCAAAGGAGGCATAGGACACAAGACTTGTCTTAAGAGATACTTGCATCTCTGAAGGCATGTTTTCCCATTTTAAAATAGAATAAAATTGAGAGCTCCAGGATCCACAAAAACAGCAGCAGGGTACATATTCTTCCCACCTCTATACTTGACCTTCCTCTGACCTAGCACATCATTTTCTCAAATTATACCATATAATCAAAGAAATCAATGTCAAATTCTGACCTTAACAAAGGGTATGGTCTGTGGGGGAAACCTAGGTAATAGCTGTCACACTGCAGAAAAGTCTCTCACCAAATTTTAAACTCTGATAAATGAAGTCACTTCTGGAAGTTCCTACTTCCAAACTGGCACATACCATCCTCAGACTAAACTCTCCTATGGTACCAAGTCTTAGAGTGAGCCACATAACTGTTTTCCAAAGATAAGTGAGAGAATCTGCTCTCCCCTTGATTACCCGTTATAATGGTGAAATGCAATCTGTCTGACTCCCTTTTAACAAAGAATTGTGTCCACAGCCTTTTGTCATTTATCTGACAAGTCCCTCTGAAATCAGTAGGACTTAAATCTGAGTAAACATTTAGAGGACTGTATTGTTCAGCTATGAAATACTAACTATTACCATACGAAATCAATAACATATAGCAGCGATGGCGAACCTATGCACACGTGCCATAGCTGGCACACAGAGCTCTCTCTGTGGGCACATAAGCCATAAGTCACCATAGAGAAATACTTACCTGTCCTCTGATCCCGGATTTCAGCACTCCCCGCTGCTGGTGTAGTGGTGCAGCACAAGGGTGCAATGGCAACCATTACCGGTCTAGCCCAATGGGGGGAATTGGAGGACCAGTAAGTATTTATTTGTGAATACCGCACATAGAAAAAAAAGACAAGCATTTAACACTTGCAGTGCAGGAGCAGTTGTTTTTTCTAAACTAAAACCTTAGTATTTGGGTTTTAAGTGCAGTGTTGGCACTTTGAAATAAATAAGTTGATTTTGTGTTGCAGTTTGGGCACTCAGGCTCAAAAAGGTTCACCATCATTGACATATAGAGTCAAGTGCCTACTTAAATAGGCTTATTTCCTCTGAAAATATGTGTTTTCCATTTATCTTTTCTCTTACTACACTACATTTTCAAGTCTGAATTCTGCTGTGTGCCTAATACGTTGCCTTTGATAAACAAAATTAATAATTCACAAGGTAAGAAAATGCACGTGTAGTTTTTTTGTTAAAAAAATCTGACAGGTTGTGCTTATCCCTTGTTTTGGAAATGGTAAAACGCCTGGGACTGGAGGTAGATGAAATGATTAAATAAAGACGAGGTAAGGCTGCAGCAGAAACCTGTTTGCAGGTGTGTAGAAAATGCAAGCCTTGTCTCGTTTAAATAGGTTGTTTTCAAAATGTTCTGTAACAATTTAAACCCTTTTCTTAACTTTTTTTTACAGAAAATGAGCATGTACACAATTCTTGCAAAATTCATAAATGTATGAAGTAGATGCACTAATAGTTAAATGTGCCACATCTATGGAGTCTTCCTTCCCTTTATTTGAGGGGTAAAATCCTTGTCAGACAGTCCTCACCACAAATTCAGATTTTATAGGAAATCAGCCTGGAAGATGAGAAATGTTGTGTGTGTGTGTGGTATAAGGAAAGCAAAGAAAGAGAAGTGTGACAATAAAGCAAGGGGACAGCGGTAGAGATGTTCATCTTCCCTTATCTCACCTCACATATAAGCAGAAGGAATAGGAGTACATTTTCGCTGTAATGGTGAGGGTTAGCAAGTATACATTACTGAAACAACAATGTCTACATTGGCTCAGGACAAATAGTATAGTTGGTACATTTAACATTTATGTTGTTTTTGTGAGGTAACTGAATTGTTGTATGTCACATTTCATGATGCTCAAAATGTTCTATATCTTGGGGTAAAAAAAAGAAATCTCTATAAGTGAGGACCCATGGTGGAAATTCTACTATCTAGCTGTTATGGCTTCCCTCTAATTCATGCTCTATTCATGCCCAAATAGAGTAGTCCTAGAACAAGCTGGAATTTTTAACATGTATACATTACTGAAACAGTGACGTTTACATTGGCTCGGGCATGAGAATGGCTGATGGTCGGATTCCAAAAGATCTCCTATACGGAGAATTAGTGCCGGGAAAGCACTCCAGAGGGAGACCACAGTTGCGATACAAGGATATCCGCAAGCAGGATCTGAAGGCCTTAGGAATGGACCTCAACAGATGGAAAACCTTGACATCTGAGCATTCAGCCTGGAGGCAGGCAGTAGAGCATGGCTTCTCCCAATTTGAAGAGACCCTTATTCAGCAGGCCAAGGCAAAGGAGCAATCCTGAAATCAGCAGGGAGCTGGACAGGGGGGATATTGTATTTGTCTTCAGTGTGGAAGGAATTGTCACTCTCAAATTGGCCTTCTCAGCCACACTAGATGCTGTTCCAAGACCTCTATTCAGAGCACGTTACCATAGTCTCTTGAGACTGAAGGATGCCTACTATTAATGGTGAGGGATTGCCTGTCCCACTTGGTAGATAACTTGTATTGCTAAGAACAGTGTGTAGAAATTGGCCCAGTTCACTCAATTATGCAAATTGCACGGATGATCCAAATCAGGAAGACTGCTTCTTTGTTTAAAGGTTTAAAGCATTGGATGGTTTGTTTTCCTACTTTTAAATAATTAGTCAGTTATTTTCTGTTTGCTGTGTCTGTGCGTGCTTTATGTCTCAAAGAAGAAAGACACTAAAGTGCTATGAAAGGTACAAAGACATTATAGGAGGATATCTCTCTCCCTTCCCCCTCTTAAGTGGAGATGAAGAATCTCATAGGGCTTTAAAATTCCTCACGGAAGAGCAGTCTCATAATTTGAAGACTGCCTAGATCAGGGGTCTCAAACTCAATTTACCTGGGGGCCGCTGGAGGCAGAGTCTGGGTTAGGCTGGGCTGCATCAGATTTTCTGCTAAGTGGAGCAAGAGCCCGAGGAAGCTGCCCAGGAGTTTCCTTAGCCTGGCTGGGGCTCTGAAGAGGAGGAGGAGGGGGGGCGTGCGAGCCCTCATCACCAGCCACGACCCCCTCTGGCTCCTTCTCCACTACGACCACCACCACCACCAGCAGGACAAAGAAGCAGAGAAGGGAATCGCCTTGCCAAAGGAGAAAATCCCCCATCAGTACCCGTGAAATTAAACAGAACACACATACATACACACACACACACACACGAGGTCCGGCAACCTTCCTCTGAGGGCCCCCTCAAAAAAAGGCACACTCAGGAGGCGGAGCTTGACTGCAGTGAAGCCAGCAGCTCCTGGCAAACAGCTCCCAGGAGAAGTTGGAGCCACCCAGCCTGTCGTCCCTCTGGAAAGGGGGGGATGGAAGGGGAGGCCAGGAGAGGTCATCCCGAACCAGATGGTGAGCCCAGAAGGTAGAAGATTTGGCAGCAACCGGGTCTTTCTTCCCTCTGAAAATTCACCCATGCACAGACTGGAGACAGAAGGCCATCTTATGGCAGAAAGCTGCACAAAACTCCACCCCCAAATTTCCAAGGAAGAACAGAAATACAGCTGAAAATACACAACAGCAAAATAAGCCTTTGATTTATGAATAACCTCATTAAAATGTAAAAGAAACTAAAGGGAAAACACCTGACCGAAAGAAGAAAGAGGAAGCAGTGAGCCGTGCATGCCAGCTTGTTTTTTTTTTTTCAAAGCAAACTGACTGATAAACAGCAAGTTTATAATTAGCAAGCTGGCTCAAGGTCATTCAGATACACAGTGAGACGGAAAAATTTTGTGTTTCTGGAAAAAAATCCCAGAGGAAATACTACTCAATAGGGACTGAAATCTTGTCAATGCTGTATAATCTGGACTTTTTTCACTAGTTTGAGTGGGACTTTGAAAATAAAATCTTGTCTTTGGAGCAGGAGGTATAAGCTTTTGGGAATAAAAAACAGGCGATGAATCATCAGTGTGGCGACATAGATTGAAGAGTGGGAGAAGCCAGTCAAATGGGACTTTGATAATAGACGTGTCTTTGGTTTTGGAAGGAAGAATAAATCCCTGGGAGTAACGGACAGTAAATTATCAGCTTATCAGCGAGAGGAACTTAACAGAACAGACGGAGGACCTAAGAAAATCAGGTCTGGAGTTATTAAAGAACTACGACGGTTTTTCTTTTTAGGAGAGACTGTTTGATGCCTACTTTGGACTCTCTTTTGGCTGGACTGTGTGGATTTTGAGAATATTGCTATAATATCTGGACAAGGAGGGGGAGGATATACCTAGGGGAGGTTTTTGATGATGGGTGTGGTTTGTTGGTAAAATAGTGGAATCCAAAAAAAAATATTATTTATACAAACCATATGTATTGGAAAGATGGAAATGACCCCTGAAAATGTTAAATATCAACGGTTGGGAATGTTGCCAGACAAAGAATGGATGGTTACCATGCAAATGACAATAATAACAGGATTTCAGCAGGTAAATGAGCACCTTAACCAGGTAGAAGATCTGATGAAAGAGAAACCATCAGAGGTGAAACAACAACTGAATGAAACTGTAGTAACTCCAGAACAGTTTTTATTGAGAGCGATGCCAGGTAACATAGATGAGATTAAGAGTTACCATGTGAGCTACTCAGCTATAATAGTTAGAAAAGGTGATGTTAAAAATCAGACTACTGTCCTGGATTTAATTTTATCTCCCCCAAACTGGAAGAAAATAGAGGCACAGAAATGAGAGAAGGGTACTGAGAAAATATGGGAAGTGCCAGAAATGGATATCTTTCCAGACAGGCTGAATGAGTGTCCAAGGCAGAAGGAAAATGAAAGAGGGGATGTATTTTATAATTGGTCTCGATTTCTTGATAGAGTTGGAATAACTTAGATTTAAATTAAAACATGAATATAAGCTGATATGTAGAGGGTAACCAAACAGTATACAGATATATATATATGAGAATATAAAGTTGTTTTTGCATTGAATAATGAATAGATCAGAAGCATGTATACTTAATATGAATAGAGTGGATGATCGTATATTCTGTGTTCTCCTATCCTCAAAACCCTTTTCCCATCCCTCACATTTCCTTTTACCTTTTGTATTCCCTACCCTATTCCTAGTAGTTTAAAAATAAAAAAAAATATTAAAAGAAAAAGGCACACTCAGCAGCAGCAGCTACGCCCACCATAACAGAGGATCAAACTTTGCCAGGCAAGCCCAGGCAGCCTCCAGAGCCGAGGCGGCTGAAGCAGGACAAGGAGGAGGAGGAGGAGGAAGCACCGCCGGGTGCTGAGGCGGCCACTAGCTGGGCTGGTGCTGGAGGTACCAAGAGAGAAAGAGAGCCAGACAGCCGCTTCCCTGGAAGAGGCCCCAGCGGCTGCTGTTGGTGGCTTGGAGGTGCTCTTCAAGGATGGGCCGGGAGTGAGCTGCGCTCTCCGGCATCACTCAGTGGCAGCTCGGGCAATCAGGGAAAAGGGCCAGCAGCATGCCTCGCTCACCGGCTCTCCCCCAAAACAGCATCTCTTGCACCCTCCATCCAGAACTGCAGCCTGCCAGCCGGCAGACAGGCTGCAGTTCCAGATGGAGGGTGCAAGAGGCGCTGTCTTGGGAGAGAGCTGGCGAGTGAGGCGAGGCTTTTTTTGACTCTTGACAACAGAGGATGTGTGGGCACTTCAGGGGGGCAGGCAAGGCGGGGGCCCCAAACTATCATCCAGCAGACCACAAATGGCCACATATTTGAGACCCCTGGCCTAGATCAACAAGACAGAATTTCCAGAAGCATTTTTTCCATTCCATAATAGCACTCAAGAAAAAGAAGGAAAAAAAAATAGATACACATACTGTAGATACCTGCATGACTCCAATAGAAATCTGTAAAAAATGATGCTTTTTAGATTGCAATCAGTTCTGATTATTAGGTTAGAAGTGTTAAAAAGAAGCAAATAAAAGATAGCACAAGTAAAGGTAATAATACAGACAGATATAAGAACTGATAAAACAAAGAGGCAATGGACTCCACCTAACCAAGGCTGGTGATCACCTTTTTCTGGTCAGGAGAATATTGCCCACTGCTGCAGAGGTCTTTCTATTTTATCTAAGTTGAGCCCTGCTGTGTTTGATGTACCTAATCTTGTTCTTTTGTCCTAGTTTGTCTCCAGAACTTTTGGTGTACTCTATAGTCCTTGTGCTCTGATGTCTCTATGGCTGCATAATCAGTTTGAATGGGAGAATACTGCACATATGGTCCCGATCTATTAGACACTTGGGTCTGGTTTGGTCTAGGTGTCCTTATAAATTCAAATCTTTTATGGTCATTCTTGTGTGGCTGTCTCCCAGCATTCAAGTGTTGAATTAAAGCCCAATTTAGATATATCTCTGATGCTGAAACTTTCATTTTGTAGAGAAACTGTTGTCTTCTTTTTCCATATACTGTACCATGAATAGAGATGTAGGAATTTCATTTCAGTTTGATTATATAAGTTTTTTCCCAAAAATATATCTTAAACTACTTCATATTCAGAATAGAGACCCATCTTTTCAGGAGCAGAATTTTGAGCTCAACTCTTAAAGGTGGTTTTGAATTCCTGCACATTCAAACGTGTGACTGCTGAATTAGGTTTGACAACACTTTTCTCTGAGAAGCGATCCCTCTTGAACACATATGTACTGGGTACGTCCACTCAGGGCTGAGAACAGTTGTAGCTATAAAATTTGGCCAGTACAGGGGTGGGGAATCACCTCAGCTCTTTTTTATAGAGTTTGTTAAATTTTGCTAATCATCTATATAGGCCAATAGGAATAAATGACTCCCACTTGTTGAGATTACGGCTACAATCTAGTTACTTTCTACTGCACTAATAGCAATCCCAACATTTCTTTTAAAAACTACATGTGTAGGGACTATCCATCTTGTATGAAAGCAAAATTAAACTTCTGAGAGCTTCCTGGGAGCACCCTACACTTCAAAACACACCACATGTTAAAAGAAATTGCTGCAGTTTTGATGCCATGCTCTTGAAGTTCACCAGTATGGTGGCACATAGGTTTGCATGCTGTAGAAATAGGTAGGACGTCCCAGAGCTTATGCCTTTCCCCATGTTAGTATAGCTCACATTCCATCAAGCAGAGCCTCTACGGCTGACCTCAGTGGCCTATAGACGGCACAAACTGTAGACAGTGTCCCCTCACATCAGTCCAAACCTGGCAGGGATAGGGGCAGAAGCTATATTCAAGAAAACACTAGATGCACAATCATCTTGTAACTACAGTACTCATCAGGAATAATTGACACCTCTTATTACAAATGATTACCCCAAAATGGTAGGAGTTATTCTATAAAATACATGTTGGTCACTTGACAAACTGCAGCATCAAGTGTAAATGAGCCATCACAGAGTTAGCAGAATGGAATATCATTAAATATTGCCTGACATGATTTACTTTTTGATAGAACAGATCCACACATTCAGATACCAGTAACTAATTATACCAGAACTGTGTATCGAGCCACCTCTTCCCTGTGTGGAACCAGATTTTGGAGTATATTTAATTGGTCTCTTTCCCTTGTTTCTACTAGGAACGTTGTAAGAAAATATGAAACAGGGCTACATTTTGTATAAGTCATCCTCTGATAAAAAGCAAGGGGGAAAAGGAAAAAATAATACTCTTCTCTGATGAGACTTTTCCTGTTTCACTTACTCTCACTTTTATGATGTCCCACTGGGTTGCAGAGACAGGAGGTGATCTATGCTTTCCCTGTAACCTGACACATTCAATCCATTTGTTATAATGCTTCAGATTTACCACAGTCAGTAAGACACTGTCCAAAGAGAAAATGTAACTCATGCTACAAGCCACCCTCTTAATGTCTCACCATCTTGTTCATCTCTTTTGCTTGCTTTACTTTGGGAGCAAAATGATGCAATGCAGGAACATACTCTAGCTACATCTATACAAAAGGTCCTTTTTCCAAAGGGCCTATTATAGGAACCATGTTCGGGCTTCAGATTTATTAAGGATTTAAACAAGATTTTAAGTGCAATTAGTGTTGTAAGGATTTCATATGCCACAGTTTAGATGTTCCAAATTAACAACATTAAAATCTGTCAGTGCAAGGCAGGAGAGAGTGAAGGGTAAAGAGGTCAGTGAAAAGGGAGGGATTATTATTCATTTGAGTTGCAATGGAAGTTGAAAGAGATCATCATCGTCATCATCAACTGCAAAGCTGGAAGAGCCCATATGGATCATATGGTCCAGCCCGTGTAAGGGAGACACAGTGAGGAATCGAGCGCCCAATCTCGGGCTCTGCAGCCAGAGACCTAAACCACTGAGCTATCCAGTTTTGTGTATTAGGGATATCACTTTTGATTGGAGGTTAGGAATGTATATTGCTAAGGTTCAGGAGACAGAAACTTTGATTATATCCTTAGCAAAAGGGTTTTCAACTGTTTAGTTTAAGTCAATAAATCAACCAATAGGAACCCAACTGATTGGAAGAAAAGGTAAATATTTAATAAGAGAGAGCGAGAGAGTGGTGTAGTGGATAGAGTGATGGCCTAGGATTCAGGTGATTCAGGTTCAAATCCCTGTTTAGGTACAGGGGCATGTGGAGATGGCAGTGGCAAATCATTCCTTGAACATCTCACATACCTTGAACACCCTAAATCAGAAATGACTTGACAGCATATAACAACCACAACTTAGGAAGCTAGTGGCTAGTGCTAGTGCAGAAGGGAGAGAAGTACACCCCTTGTCTTGGTCCACAAATAGCTCACATCACTTTTGAAGTCAGTCTGAGGCCTAACTTATGCTTGAAAGAGAGTTTAGTCCTTCCAGGCCCATAACCACCTCAGTTTAAATATCCCCTGAGTCACCTCATGCAACATTCCATTAACCTAAGCATCAGTGTCCAAATTCACAAACATTATTCCATGTAGAGGAAACTACTAGAAAACTGTATTTTCTTTTCAGCAATCAGTTGTCAGAAAACGTTTCTGTAAGCTTCCTAATTCTAACCGTATGGGAAAGGGAAAGGCCACAGTTGCTCGGTGACATGACACAACTATCGTGTGTAAGGTACAATTGTCTTAGTTTTCACTCAAGCATTATTTAAGAATTTTTCATTATGGCTTCCCTCGACTGATTTTTGCCTAGTCACTTACTACTGTGCTTCAGTTGTGAGATAGGACCAGAATCCTCCAAAACACCAACTCTTCGCAGGGGCCCTATGACCCCCTGGGGAGGAGATCCTGGCACTTTTGAAAGGGGCCTCAGACTGGAAACAGTCCTTCACACACCATCCTGTAAGGTTTGTTACGTGACTTATACAATTCTGATTTGCCCTATATTGCTTTCATTTTATGTTTATGGCCATGACCAAAAAAGTGGTTAAGAATGGCTGCTCTAAAACATAATGATTTCAACATAAAGAAGGCATTCCATGTGTATTTGTATATCTGGTTACTTTCTTGTTCTATATGTCCACATCACTTTTGAGCCCGGGTGTTTTTGGCCTCACTGCATCTGCTCACTGTTCAGATACTAGCCTCTAATGCAAGCCTCCCCGCCCTTATTCATGCACAGGAGTATCCTTAATTTCATATTTTAAATGTTCAGAATATTACAGGAGCATAAAACAAGATCACTTTCTATGTTGGAAGAGACCATTTTGACTCAAATAGTACTGGGTACTTTGGAATGTTTGGAATTCAGGGCTCTGAGACTAATCTCACACTTTTCCTGGCAGGATGTTCCATGAAAGTCAATCAGACTTACATCTGAGTAGACATCTAGAGTCGTATACTACACTTCTGGCTAGGGACCACTAGTGTTTATTAATGCTATGGTAATCACTCTATTTCTTTTATGCTTATAAGCTTAATAATGTTGCCATATCACCTAATTCTGGCTAAATCCCCAGAGCAAAAGTGAAGTAAGAAAATGCTTAGAAAGATCAGAACCAGCAGAGAAGAAGGGAGAATTGATTCTGCTACATTCAATTTGATTCTCATCTACATGGAACAGATGGGGCAGCTTTGGGAGAGTTGTTTCATGTATCACACTCACACGGCATTTCCGACATTATCAGCGTGAATTAGCAATTCCCTAGTTTTCCACCTTGGCTTGCTCCCTTACTTGCATTTTGAACTGGTGAAGAAAGAAATCTAGTTTTCACAATTGCTCATGGTGTTTCTTCTCCAGTCTCTCTCACCAGAACATTGATCCATGTTCCTGCTACGGCAAAAGGGGAACTTTAGTGAGACAGATACAATTGGTTTGCCCAATCACCCATCTCGTGATCAAACCTCAGATTATTACTTTAGAATTATGTGCACCTGCTGTCACAACAAATCTAGGAAGGAGATTTGGAAAAGTCTCAGCTAATCATCACAAGAAAGTCAGTGTTTAAAAAAGAAAAGAAAGCTCTATTGGTGGAGAAAGGCAAACATTAGCAATAGCCAAAGGAAAACTGTAGATTTTGCTGTTTCATTGGGGTAGAAGGTGATTCCCACCGGATTTAGAAGATGGGAAAAGTTGCCCAAAAGTGACTGCCTCCATTCAGCCTATGGGAGAACCCACTGGGATAACCAATATACTCAAAGATTCTGCTGGAAGCAAAGGACAAGATGATCCATGCCATGTTTAAAAATGACTAAGTCACAAATGACTCTAATTTTGGAGGTGGAACATTAGTTCTAAGGAAGTAGACCAGCACAGAGGATAAACACTGCTCTGCCTCCCAGCTCCTCCCCACTACTATAAGGTGGCACAATTATATGTTCATCCCACATTGCAACAACTAGCTACTTTACTTAGAGCTATATTGAAAGATGAAAGCATCCTTAAAAGGACAAAGTTTCTTCATGTGAAGCAACTTACACAGTCCAACTTGACCAGGATGGTGGTGATTCCAGTTAAAATTAGACCAGGGGCTCAGCACTACAATACCAACTTGCAGGCAAATGTTTTCCGGTTCCATCTCTGGCATCTCCCGGTTGGACTGGGGAGTACCCTGTCTCAAACACTGAAAAGTGTCTGCCAGTTGGTGGGTCAACCAAAGGTGAGAAAAGTGTGGCCCTGGACAGTAGGTAAATGAGACAGTGAGCCAGGTTGCATGTAGGAAAAGGTATAGAAGTGGGAATTTCTCCTACCATGTGTGGGGCTTCTGACAGCAATACAGATCTTTTGTATAAAATATTTGTGGCAAAAACAGTACCAGAAAATTTGGAGACGTGAAGATCATAAGCTGTAACTGTGTTCTCAGTATGTTAGTCTAGGAGTTATGAATTGTCTGCCTTTCTTAAAAGACAAATTCTATTTTAAGCTGCATTGACAAAAATATAGTCTCCAAATCCCATGAGGTACTATTTCCCCTCTATTCAGCACTGGTTAGTCCTCATCTAAAGTACTGTGTCCAGGACACCACACTTTAAGAAGTTCAGAGGACGGCAATCAGGGAACTAGAAACTAGAGATGGGGGCAAACCGCCAAAATGGCGGTTCGTCATGGGTCGTCAACCTTGATGACCAACGAACTGCAAATTTCCCCCTGGCAAACCAACAAACCATTCCATTGGGTCTTTTTTTTCTTTTAGACAGCCCGTGGGACTATCTAAAAAAGAAATCTGAGACACTCTATCAGAAGCACTACGGGAACAGCCAAGAGACTATGTAAAACAAAGCTGGGGATTAATATATTCTTGGGCCCAGAAGAAGACAGGAGTTTAGGGTGAAACTTATGATATATGTATGAACTAATTAGTATACATTGCAAACTGATAGGGAGAATAGAGGGGTTAACGAGGCTGGAATCTTTGACTCCAAAGGGGGGTGGGGGGATCTCAAATAGAGGGGTCTACAAGTTTTTTCTTTCCGTAAAGGTAGTTGGTTCTTTCTTTTTGTTTTTGTCCTTTTTGTATCTTTTTTTCTTTCTTAGTGCTTTATGGTTTTTTGTATGTCAGAAATGAACAATAAAAAAATAAAAAAATTAAAATAAAAAAAATAAAAAAGAATGCTGAGCCTCCAGTACTCATAGCCTGCCCCTGCCTCTTTCCCACTGCCACTTACCCTGTCCTGCTTCCTCCTCCTGCTCCACTGCTGACAAAACCGAAGCTAGGCTGTCAGAATGGTTTCTTTTCCAGCAGCCTAGCTTCTATTCCATTGCAAACAACAGCGGGGAGGGCTTTCCTTTGGGCGAGCCTGACTGAAGCAATTCGCCATCACCACTGTTTGCAAAGACAGTGGGGGGGGGGCAGCAGAATTCCTTCAGTCAGGCTCCCCCTGTCTATGCTGCAGAGGCATAGAAAGACAAGGGAAGCCTGATCAAAGTATCTTTGTAAACAGAGGAGCGAGATTTCCTTTTGAGCACGCTGCCCAAAAGGGAAAAGCCCTCTCTGCCTATGCCCCTATGGAAAGCAGAGAGAGGAAGACAAAGAGACAAATATAAAAGGGTTATATTCATTGCCTTGTATTTCTCAGAGTCTCTGGACCACATGAATATGAAGCGACAAATATCTGACGAATCAGCAATATTCATTAAATGCATATTGCTGTTCTTTTTTATATTCATCCCCATGTCCGCTGGAAACCAAGACTGAATGAACTGGGCATGTTTAGCCTTGAGAAAAGACTGAGGGAAGATGGGATAATACTTTTCAAATACTTGAAATGTAGTCATACAGAGGAGTGGCAGGATCTGTTCTCAATCATCCCAGAGTGCAGGTCACATAAGAATGGGCTCAAGCTACAGGAAGCCAGATCTAGGCTGAATATTAGGAAAAACTTCTTAACTGTTAGAGCAGTACAACAATGGAACCAATTACGTTGGAAGGTGGTGAGGTGGACAACCATCTGCTTTGATTTGGATTCCTGCATTGTGCAAGGGATTGGACTCAAAGGCATTATAGGCCTATTCCAACTCAATTATTCTAGCCTGAATGGGAAAGCATATTGGGTGAACTTTAACAAAAGATTCTCAACGATCTGAAGTGCAACCTTTTGTTCATTTACTTGACAGACCAAGGAGGATCTGTCAGTCACAGGCACTCCAGCAGATGACCAAATTTATGCACCTTGGAGGGTGAGGGAACTACCCTGGAGTTGCATTCCATCATGTCCTTCCTGTACTATGCAGCTGCCTATTTTCATCCCTTTTTATGGAGGCTGATTGGAAAGAGCCCATTGCAGACTAGTGACTCACATAGAGATGCAACAAATCCCATCACTCATGTTGCAGCCATGGCACTATTACTTTCCCCAAATGGAATCTGACTGGAAGGAGGCAAAGCAAGAAACCCAGTTAGCCTCCAGTTCAGGTAGGTACTTTGGATCTGTTGTTTCTCCATTTTGTTTCTTAAGGCATATTATCCCTCTCTCTTGGCACAGTAAGGTGACTCACTGCTTTTATATGTGAATCAAGGCCTACTGAAATTCCTCAGGGTCATCTCCATACTGTCGTATCTAAGCTTGATAAGCTATGCTGCTGTTATAAAAGCTTGTGTCTTTGGCCTATTTTTCTTTTCTTGTTACTTGTTCCTGGCAGAGTTTCCCATTGTGTAAACTCCTCGACTATCAGCTGTTTGCACAATATAAAACCTACAGGGGGTATTTTTCACAGCAGGGAGTTCAGTTTTATCAAAGTTTTTAGTATCATGTTGGTTTGTTAAGGCTGCGACCACAATGAAGCTCCATTCTGTGTTAAGGAAACTTAACAATAGCTATTCACTGCTCACACCAGGACCTCTGGAGTTCAAGTGGCCTTAGAGGCTCAGAAACTTACTTGTTTCCTTCAAGCACTACAGAGAGCACTGCTCGGAAAGAACAGGCTTTCTGACCTTGATCCACTGTTAGAGTTCTTTCTTCTCTCCACCCCTAGTCTTCGATAATGTGGTGATGCCTCAGTGCTTGGATCTAAAGGTTACATACATTGAGCATAGACAAACCTTGCTGTCTGAATAGTTCCCACCACAATTTCCATTAGCCATGACCAGCCTGACACATGGTCAAGGATGATAGGAGGTGTTGTCCAACATATCTGGAGAACAGCAGATTGATGAAAGCTGGTGCAATGCTTGTAATCCAACAATTAGCCTGACATATCTGATTCATTGAGAAGAGTATACTCATGCAATACCACTCAGACCCACTCATTTCCTGAAGCAACACAAATAATGATATCATGGCCAACCACTTTCTGTTTTCTTGCTTCATCTACAAAGTGTACATTTCCTTGTAGTCAGTAAATTGTCCTGGGGACTATGGTGTAAGGTTGACATATACTAAATTCACAAGTTGGCACTAGGAGCAGAGACAAATAGCCAGTATGGAAGAATGAAGGTTCATTTGCAGTTTTACTTCAGCATTGTCTCATCCAGTAGTTCCCTGCGTTAGGTCCCCGTATGTTCTTGGACTGAAATTCCAAGAAACCTTCACTACTGGCTCTGCTGGCCAGGATTTCTGGGAGTTCGAGTCCAAGAATATATGGGGAACTAAGTTTGGGAACTACTTTTCTAGTCCCATTAAGGGACTATGTAGCAGGACTATCCATATGGTTAGAAAGGAACACTTAGTCCTGCACCCTTCTTCATTACCTCCATGTGATGAAGAAAAGAAGTCTTTATGCCATCTAAAGATGATTTGACACTGTTAGCAAAACTAGATACATCATTATTGTCCTGTTGGACTATCTTTGAACCATGGGCTAATAGTGAAAGGATCCAGAGTAGTCACTGCCATGTCAATGCAATGGGAGAATCTTAACAAAGTATACAAGGGGCATCAATTCTATACAAAATGAATGAGGGGGGAAACCACCTATGTAGTGACTGGAATTAAGCAAATCATTCCACCAGCAATTTAGAAGTTTTGACATCTGTATCAGTATGACAGCAAATTCACCTAACACTTCTGACCCCTGTCCCTCAAATTACCTTTGGCAGAAAATTGGTGCTGATCTTTCCTCCCTTGGTTATCAATCTTACCTGGTGTTTTCTGGATGTTTTAGACTCAAATTCCCATCAGTCAACAATCAGACATGCGGGGGGTTGTAGCTCCAAAGAACTGTTGGGCATCAGGGTTAGGATCAGCAGCTTGGAACATATAAAGGGAAATGTAAGACTTTGCATATAAAAAGATGTATGTGGGGAAACCATGGCAAATCACAAAGGCCTGTTCTGTGCAAGTCATCAAGTGATGACATGAGGATTATAAATGGAACTGCCACCTTAGAGCTGGAAAAGCAGAAGTTCCTGAAACACCTGAGTGGGAGGAAGTAGATGGAGAACAACTTGCCGTAGAATATCAGTGACTTGCTAAGGCTGCACCAGTTCTATCCAAGCATGCTAGCTGACTGATTCCATCAATGTTCAGTGAGGCTGCAAAGATGTATCTGAGAGAGTGGACAGGTGGGAGCCACTATCCATGTAATTTCCCACCAGGGACATACAGTGGGAGATTTCACCCCCTCCAAAAGGAGAGTAGGCTGTTGACTAGAAAACTTATTTGCAGGTTGCAGCTTAATCAAAGAAGTCATGGTGACAACAAAGGCAGACCTTACAGCTTTAAACTCCTCCTCTTTAGTGCCAGGTCAGTGGCAGGAGGAATATCACTCATGAAGGATTTGGTTCTGGATAAAGGCACTGACTTGACTTACATTATGGATAACTAGTTGAAAGAAGGGGGAGGAGCTCATCTCATCCAGCTCTGCCCACTAGGTTACTCTGTAGTACAACAAGCAAGGACTGAAAGGTGCAGAGAAGTGGTTGCATTGTATAAAACCTCACTCTTGCTAATCAGATACCCCATCCAAGTGTCTGCCAGTTTTGAAAGTACGTTCCTGGAGTCGGCTGGCTAGAACAATTGGTTTACTGTCCATCAGCACTCCACCTACCTTGCTATTGTTTCCTTTCCCAAGCTATGCCAGGCAATATCTGCTCTAGCCTATTCAGAGGAATGTCTGTCCATCCACAAATATCAGATGCAGAGCAACAGCACCTTTCCAAACTCTGCAATGCCTCCTACATGATGGTACTGGGGAAAGTATGCCAGATCCATCCACTGCTTGCTGTGAGCAATTTGCTATGTACTTTGCAGACAACGTGTGTGTGTTTTTTTCTTGGCGGGGACTCTAATGTCGTTGATCAGGCTGGTGTAACTGTTTTGGAATTCTTTTCAGCTTGTCAGTCACAAGGATGTGAACAGAGTATACGGAATGGATACTATCCGTTTACTCTGTCCTTGCCCCTTGTAGACAATTGGGACTAGTCAAGCTGACCTTTGTCCCTTGTAGTTAATAATAATTATAATAACTGTGTGGCCTCAAATCTGACATATGGTGACCCTTTTCAGGGTTTTCTAGGTAGAGAGTACTCAGAAGAGGTTTACCATTCCCTTCTTCTGAGAGCATCCTGGAAATGTGCAGCATGCCCAAAGTCACGCGGGCTGGCTTTTCTGGACTCATACCTGTAACGGCCTCCTTCTACCTCACAAAGGAAGGTCGCTACGTCACTCCACTGTTACACTTCTGGTAGTCTGCCACCAACCATTCCCTGCAATAAGTATCTTCAGGCCGGAATGGATTTCAAACAAAATAACTAAAGTTTATTGATTGGTACATTAAGATTGGTATAACAAATAAATCAGGTAATCACATAAAGAAAGGCTCTAGCTCACACAGACTCATATCTCCACACAATCTGATCACTATCTCATCTCAACACTCACAGATCCTGATCCGACCCTCACACACGTACACACCCCTATATATCCCAGCTCCTCCCCTGATGTCCCGCCTTCCGACCACCATTGGATGTTAACACTCCAGCCTAAACCTTGACGGACAGGTGACATCATAGCTGTTTGTAACAATACCCTCTGGCTCCACGGCCAGATACTTAAATCACTGAGCTATCCAGACAACTCTTGTGGTTAGGGAAGGTGATAAATGATTCCTTACAAGATGGAGCTCTCCCTTCCTCTCTAAGGGAAGTCATTGTAGAATCTCAGTTAAAGAAACCTGAGTTCATTCCAGAAGTTTTGATAAATTGCAGGCCAGTGTCAAATGTTCAATTTTTGACTGAGGTAGTAGAGAAGGAGGTAATTTTGCAACTCCAGTCACTCCTATACAGTGGTGCCCCGCATAGCGCCGATAATCCGTTCCGGATAAATCGTCGCTATCCGGAAACGTCGCTATACGGGGCAAAAAAACCCATAGGAATGCATTAAACTCCGTTTAATGCGTTCCTATGGGGGATAAACTCACCGCTAAGCGGGAATCCTCCATAGGGCCGCCATTTTCACCGCCTCGGTAAGCGAGGAATCGGCGCGAAAACGCTGCGGGTGGCCATTTTCTTGATCCGGCGGCCATTTTGGAACAGCCAATCAGCTGTTCTAAGACATCGCAATGCGAAGATCGGTAAGCGTTTCGCAATGTGATGTTTACCCTATTTAAACATTGCAATGTGATCGCAAAAGCAATCGCAAAAAACGCATCGCTATGCGGATTTGTCATTAAACAGTGTGCTCATTAAGCGAGGCACCACTGTATTATGTTGATTCTCTGGACCCATTCCATTGGGCTTTTGGCCATGATATGGGACTGAGACTGCTTTGGAAGTCACCTATACTGAGAACTGGGTGAAGGGACAGCAATCATATCAGCCCTCATGGACAGCTTGTGATACCATTGATCATCACGGTATCTTGTTAAACTGCCTCACTATCCTGGGCTTTAGGATCACATTATTAAGAAACATTCTAATCCTTCCTGTCACAACATACCGGTACTCAAAAAGTGATGCTGAAGGAGTACTATTCAACACCATGGACCTTTCCACATAATGTTTCTCAGGGCTCTTAGGCAGGTGAGGTTTATACCACGCTCACCCTTGCAGTGACAGGAGTGTTTGAATTAGCAATAAAGAAGAATTTTCATGCATTTTTAAAAAATTGTAGATTGGTGCCAAAATGGAATGGACTTTTCGTAGAATTATAGAATCATAGAATAATTGAGCTGGATGGGGCCTGTAAAGCAATCGAGTCCAACCCCCTGCTCAACGCTTGACTCAGTACTTCCAAAATGGATATGAACAAGAAACAAACTAATTTGTCTCAGCTCTAGTTCAGTTTTGTGCCTGTTCTACTTAATTTTGGAGTGTTTTACAATGACCCTCTCTGCTTCTGCATGAAATGTTTCCATCCATAAGAAGTCATACATCTATGCTGAGTATTACTGATAGGCTTCTGTGTAAGGCTTCAGTTTAAGTTTTTTTAAAAAATGCCCTATTCAAAAGAAAGCTTATGTGATCCTCAGCAGAAATGCTGCTGGAGGAAGCCTTAATATACGCTGCACATAACAAGCCTGCCTTAGCCCTTGAAAAGATACTCTTCATTATGAATCATTCAGTCCTGGAGCTAGCTAGTGGTGAATCATACCACAATACTTATGAAGTACATTATGAGGTTTGTTCAACATCTCTTTGCTTTTATAGGATGGTGTTAGAGAATGTCCTTTCCCTCTTTCAGTCTGAGAATAATTGAGGTCTAATTATTCTGATTTATTATTAATATGTGGCACTAGTATTCTTCAACTATACTATTACATTTCCCACATTTCACTTCTTACAATCTGGCTAGCAGTTCCCACTTCTCTCACTGAAATGGGGAAACTGTTATAAACAGCCAACATTTCAGGAAAACATATCTGCAGTGGCACCTACATCAATTCTGGTGTCATGATTAGAAGACCTTTCAAAATGGCATTTGATTTCTAAGGAGATCATGTTAAAATGCCTTTACAATGTTAAGTTCAGCACAGCTTGTATTATTCTGGCCCCCATCTCTTTCCTTTTGGCAGCTCATTCGTCATATGCTTTAGCCAAAGAGAGATTTTGCTATTCTTAAACAGCCCAAGCAGCACTGGTTTACAAGGAAAAACGGGAATGTTATAAACACTGAGTTGGAGGCAATTTCCCGCCTTCAATCATTTACTACCAAGGTTTTGGCTGGGTTTCTCTGTGTTTTATGTTTTGTGTGGAACCAGCCAAAGATCCCGTAAAACATCCCAAGGCTGCGCGAGGAGCTTTATATAATAACACAGTGTACCATTTATCTGAATTTACAAGATCACAATTTGACAAGGGACAGTGGATTCATTTCTGTGCACAAAAAGGACGGTTTTCTTTGTAGTTGTTTGTTCGATACAGAAGTACGCAGCGTACATTTATTAATTTAGATGAGGAAATGACACTCGGAATGGCACACTCTGTGGTCAAATGGTTCTAGAAATTTCAGCACCTACATGTCTCCTGCAAAACAGCACCAGAAATGTATAATGTCCAAGAGGTAAGTAGGAAGATTGATTGATAGATTGATTGATTTACAGCTGACTTAGAGTTCAACACTACTCTAAGTAGTTTACATACAAAAACAATAAACCAAACATAAATAACAACAACAAAACCCACACACACCAATTTTAAGAACACAAATACAGTAACTAAATTAACTCCAAGTGATGATAGACTACGAGAGTCCCAATAGAAACAACATATGATAGGATGCCCTTAAAAACGTACTGAAATATTGGAGTCTTAAGCATCCTTTTAAATGATGGAAGGGAGGAAGCCTGATGAACTTCCACCAAGAGCCCATTCATCATCTATCTGGGCAGCTCCACACCCTCTTACAACATTTCTTTCCCACTCTGTGGAACAAGGACACACCTGGGACAAAACCAAGCAAAAAAGAAACACTGCTGATCCTAGATATAGATGTATTTTTATACCCCTGTAATACACAAGGTAAAACAAGTTTGATGCAGGTCCTCTTTTTGTCTTCTTAGAGTTTCATGGCTGG
The DNA here is from genome assembly GCF_051106095.1 of Pogona vitticeps. Taxonomy (NCBI): domain Eukaryota; kingdom Metazoa; phylum Chordata; class Lepidosauria; order Squamata; family Agamidae; genus Pogona; species Pogona vitticeps. Next base: position 213,368,082 of record NC_135784.1, read on the forward strand.
TGCTCATCTCTGATTCTGTCGTTTGCTGCCTCTGTAATAGTACCATGTTGAAGGATGTGGCAAAAGCCTGGGGAGTGTGTACATTTCCAGCATATATGAACATGCATTTTGCTTTTTTCTCAAAAGTAAAAATACTGTGGATTGAGAACCATAGAACCCCTATAATACAAGAACCAAGCCTACTGGGCCTGACAGCCAGGTACTTCAGGCAGATACATGAGGTCTCTGAACTTTGCATTGCAGCAGAAGAAAGTGGTTGATAGAGACCAAGACATCAGACTTCACATGCCCTTAGAACAATTTGACTCTTTCCAGGTTTACAGTGTATGATTGTCCCCACATGTGCATGTTCCTGTGCATGTGTATACCACATCTATACCAAAGAGATCTGGTTGTTTCTATAAAAAAGCAACTCAGCTGTATGCTAGCCATGCATGGGTGTCTTCCACATGAGCTATAGGTCTTCAGTGCCCCATCCCAGTGGGCAATAGCAACATAAGAACAGGCATTTTCTAAATGGGCGGTGGGATAGATTTTATTTCCTCAACACATGCTGGTATCATCACAGCTATAGTTTTCAGTATAATATACATAGAGAAAACAAAAGTGCAAATTTCAGTTCAGGATGTGTTCTCTTTTCAGAATACCTTAGTGAGGGCTGAATTATTCTCCTGCTTATTTATGGCTGATGTTTTGACATTTGTGCACTGACAGCTGCCAAAACATCTTGAATATTTCATTTTTCCCAGATTTTTTTAAAAATAACAGTTTATTCTGATGATTGCATGTAATTACTCTAGACACAAACATTTATTTTAGCTCTGCCTAATTAGGCTAGCAAAATATCCTATGAATTGAACAAGAGCTAAATAAAGTTTGGCAGTAAAAGAGGTCTTTTAAAATGATTTTTAATGCAAACACACCACAGTTTTAAACCGAAACAATAAATATATATCCCAACACAGGTGATACCTCTATAGACCACTAAAAAAAATCATCCTACAATAAAGGAGCTTCTGTGGATTAAAACACCATTCATCAGATTTGTACCACTGTGAAGAAATTAAAGTCCAAAACCTAAGGTCTAAACATGCATGGCAAAATGGATTTAGCCAGGAAAGTTGCTCTTAGATGTTAAGTCCAGCAGTTCTTGGCAAAATGGGTTTCAGCAGGCTTGTCTCTTAGGTGTAAGTCAGGAGTCTGGTTGCTGTATTATGATTAGATCCAAGGTAGCTGTGGAATGAGTGTAACAACCCAGTTCTCCAAACAAATACTGCATTGTGGCTATATCCACTGATGGAAAAGGCTTCAGGAGTAAACCTCGAGGAAAAATCTGGACCCAGAGTCCTGGAGGTAGTTCGTGTCATTCTGGCAACTCCTGCGACGTCGCTGGAACCAGTTGTATTGGCTCTTGCGTTTCCATTGGACTATTTCAGCAACGTGGAGAGGGGGGATTTGCTGCTTGGGTAACAGCCTATCCTTCATATGATTTTACCCAGGCTTCATGCTCTGGAGAGGACACTCCAGCTCAGAGCACGTTACCATAGTCTCTCAAGACTGAAGGATGCCTAAGAAGAAGTTTTGGACAAAAATATATCATGACCTCCCCCCACCCACAGTCATGTTTTAAACTCAAACAAACAAAAAACTTGGTTTTGGCCGGAATTCTGTTGGTATTTGTGTAAGATTTTGTGCATCTTGTTGATAGATGAGGTATTGGGGCAACATTACATGCCTGGCCATATGTCAAAATGTGTAAGTGCCCTAAGAGCTTGTGATGGAGCTGAGAAGAACACAGCATATATCACATGGCTGACTAGCTCTTCTCCAACATCAACAAGCTCCCAGTGACAGGTGCCCCAGCAGAAGGACTGCCCACCACTGGTAATGAGGGAGACCAGAATAGAATTCAGGTTGGTGGGAGGTGGCCCACCAATAATGAGAGATGCCTGATGAGGAGGGAGACAGGAGTGGAGCTTAAGAAATAAAAGGTGGAGAGCCTTTTATTTCTTGGCGATAGCTTGGAGACAGCCATCAGTGGAGTAAGGGGACAAGTTGGATAAGGAGGATGAGTGGGTGGATGCCAGACCACCTCAGGGCCAGTAACACTGGAAGTTTTCATGCAATAACAGACTAGCCCCTACAAGCCTCAGCCTGACCACAGGACACCCCTCCCAGAGGGGTCTCCACAGGACACCCCTCCCAGAGATTCACCACCATGCCCCAGACTGACACAGAAACAAGGGTAGAGAAGGAAGAGGCAGGCTGAGCATCTCTGGCAACAGGTGAGCATGGCCCCAAGCCCCTAGGGTCAATTGGTGAGGGCTGAGGTGTGGACTCCAAAACACTGAGTGAATTGAAATCAGGTACAATTGTGGAAGGACACCACAAACCACTCCTGCACTAAACTTAAGGGGACTACAGGTATAAGACTGGGGAAGAGGAGGCCCCAAAGGAATGTGCGGCACATGGGACTCGAGTGCAGGTTTCACCCAGCAATATTTTATTTGTTTATTTCTTTTATTTATAGGTCTCCTTTCTCCCGATAAGACAGTAAGAGATCTGTGCCTTTCTGGATCAACCTAGACTAAGCAGGGAGTTCTTTGGCTATCTAGCAGCCATTCTCAACAGGAATTATATGGCCTCCTGGGAACCCCTGACACATTTGAAAGGGGCCACGGACCAGAAACAATACTTCACACACCACCTTATAAGGTTTACTTTATTATTATTACAGTCCATAACCAGCAAAAGACATGCAGATTGAATTTATAAGGCAGTCACAATGCTAATACAGAGGAAAAAGATAAAAGAAAGTTACAGCTTAAAATCATTACCCATTAAATCTTTATGTATCTTGCATGCAGCTGTGAGAAATTTTGCACAAGTAAATGTAGTCTGAGGATTAAGGCCTAAAAGTAGTTTGTGTAAGATCTCTGTTTCAGGACAGCCTGAAAACTGATTAAGCAGAGGGAGAATAAGCGTTAACAAGTGGCTCATGATAAAAACCAGTGGTGTAACATGATGTGTGTGGTTGATTCTACTCTGCTGTTACTGCAAGGACAAACCCTCCCTGCCATAGGGATATTTTTATACCTCCCACTGGTAACCTCTGAGAGAACAGCATGCCATCTACAAGTTAGTGAAAAGGCCCTGTGGTGGATCAGCAACTCCAGGAGAGAGAGGTAGGCAGACAGAACTGCAACGTATCTGGATGTTATCTGCTGTGAGAAAATTGGGGTATCTACTAATATTGCCTTATCTCTCTATGTCAAACACCTTCAGTTTGGCAAATGTACTTGCCTTTCCAGTCTCATTGTAAGAAGACACTGTGGGGAGAAGCCTATCGGCATCAACTTCTGATATACTGCTTTTAGCCAAAGAGAGCAGAAGTGGTCTTGAAGAATTAAATGTTAATTCTTGGGAGTAGAGATTTAACTTGAAATTGATGGAGGCAAGACTTACTCCAGCTTCTATTTTGAGTAGGCCAGATTCTTGGCATAAGCTGGTGTTTGAAACACATCTGGGCATTTGGAAGACTGCCACCTTATAAGGTTCATTATGTGACTTATACAACCCTGATTCGGCCTACATGTCTTTCATATTGTGTTTATGGCCGTAGCTGAAAAAGGTTGAGGATGGCTGCTCTGTAGCTCTAATGACTCTTCTTTTACACTTCTCAAAGCTTCACTGGGTAAGGTAGTGTGTGTATTGCCTTCAGCAAAATCTTGAATCTTTAACCAGATCAGCCTCAGCCTTAGAGGAACAGCAGCAGGATTCTGACTATCATATTTTAATCCATATTGCCTGTTTCAGTCATATTTTAATGAGCAAAGAACTATATTTAATTTCCAGTTCATTACATCTCCCCATTATTTCAACGTTTCCAATTCATTAGATCTCCTCATTATTTCAATGTCCCTGTTTTAATGCAACAGTTCCTATTTTATTATCATAGTATCTGATCATTGACTCAAATTAATCTGTTCAACCTAATCAATCATGAGACATTTCCACACAAAATACAGAAAGCCATCCTACACTTGAGCTGAGAGGAATGCAGACTAGTTTGCCTTCACAGGTAATAGTGGGAGTAAACCTACCCCTATTGTAAGAAGAGGCCCATTTGAGGATGAAAAGCAATCAGAAGGCAGCAGTGGCACCCTGGACAGAGTCTGAGAGAGAAGGCAGGCAATCGTGGTCACCACCACGAAAGAGGCAGAATCTTGTCCAGGACTACTTCCAGGCTGGAGAATATCCTAAGGCTGCCATCTGCCTTCACTGTAGGTATCAAATGAGGAAAAGCAAATAGCCATGAGATTGTTCAACCACCCTAGGCGATACTGGTCCCTGAAATGGGATGGGAGAACAGATTGGTACCTTATTTCAGGCTGAAAAAATATATTGGCTCTGAGTTCAGTTAGGAAAGTTTGCTCTGAGAAGTATGCTAAGGAAGTCAAAGAACTTGAGATACTAAAGAAAATGCGCCTGCCAGGCATTTGAATTCTGAAAGTTTTAAGGTGTCTGGCAAGACACCTTATGTACATATCTGCATAAAACTTCCTCGAATATCAAGCAAACTAAGTGAAAAAAGCATGATTACCATAGAGGATAATTTTGCTCTTGGGAGATATACCTTCTCTTTGCTTTTTAAGGGAATGATCAGACAGGGTCTTAGTCTGCTGTTTGGTCCACTACAGGAACCAGCTGGTACATTCTTGAAGATGGCAATCGGATAACATTTTGGTGGAGTGAATTAGCCTGCCCCCAGAGTGGTCCTTCTCGTACCTTTCTAGCCCCTGTCAAGAGGCTTCTATTTTTTTTATTTTTATGTTTTTGTGTGGGTAGCATCACTCTACTTTGGTTTCTCTCCAGAGGGTGCAATCACTGGGAAGGGACTGAAGGAAGCCTTCCTCCTTCAATCTGCCAATATCATAAAGTGGCTTAACACGAGAGCTGTCTCATGATAACAGGCACACTTCCTCAGCTATGTGGAAGTGTTTAATTTCCAAAGGCATTCTCTCCTCTCTCTCTCTCTCTCTCTCTCTCTCTCTGTGTGTGTGTGTGTGTCTGTCTGTCTGTCTGTCTGTCTGTCTATGTGTATGTGTGTGGTTTGGCTTTTGAAAAGGATCAAGTGGAGCAGTGGCTGCAGCAAGAGGAGACAGGAGGGAGATTTCCAAAGGCAGCAGAGGGAAGCTGCCCTTGGAAAGCAGAACCTTCCTGTGCTTGGCTTTTTAAAAGGGACAAGTGGAAGGAGGGAAAGTTTTGTTTGCTTTTCTTGACTGGCTCTTTGAGAGAAAAGCAAACAATTTAGCCCCCTCATTATCTCCTCCTCTCTCTTTTCACTTGCTGATAGTAAGCTGATGGAGACAAAATAGGGTCACTTCGGGTCTGTGTTCCATTTGGAAGTGAAGATTGCAGCAAATAGTATACGGGACCTCTTAGCAACCCATTTAGCCTGCTCCAGCCTGCTCCAAAATGCACATGTAGACAAGCCCTAAGTAGCCCAGAGTAGATCTTTAATCATAATGAATTCAAGGAAGAGCATAGGTCTTAATAGAAGGAGGAAATACTAAAAAGGTTCCTGAAGTATTGAGACTTGTAACAATAGCTGTCTGAGATTAAATGTTTGGTAAATGAAATCACAGTCCTCGATTAAGTGTTGGAGTGCTGATCTCTGATAGATTTTGATTAATGCTCGCTTTCGCCTCTTCTCTCCTAGGAGGAGCTAGAGAAGTGCAAAACAGTCCATTCCTGCAGCTGCGCAGCCAAACTATATTGCATTTGTTGTTTGAAAATATTGCTGTATGTAACATCTTCTTATAAATATTTCTGAACATTTGTTTATCCTGAAAGGTTTCCAAATTAGCAGTGTCTGTAACACAGTTCCCCCACCTGCCACAGATACTGCAGAGACCTCAGTTTTAATAACAGGATGAGTTACAACAGAATTGGCTACCCACAGTCCCAATTTAGTTCATTCTGAAATATCTACAAAATGGTAGCTAGAAACATGAAATGTCTGATTTCCCTACTTAAATAAATTGGTGGGTGGCATCTTGAAATTAGTTTCTTCACAGTCCCAAGAGTTAGTTGTGTGTTCCAAATGATCCCTGAAACACCAAGAGAAAAGGCAGAATTTTTCATGGATATTACAGGGTTCCTTTAAGAACTGGGTGAATTACGTTTGAAACTGTCTTTTGGGAGCCATTTATTTGCTTGTACCAAAATATCTCTAAGATGGTAAGAGGCAGGAATACAAAATTAAGCTCAGATACTACAAAGTCCTAGTTTAGGTAAATCAGTTCCCCTAAAACCCCTGAGTTTATTACTTGCCCCTACATTTCGCTGAAACATTAAGCACTAGAAGCACAATATTTTGAATAGATGTTATTGAATTCCTAACTCTAATAACTGGATTAGGTATATCTCAAAATTAGGTTCCTCAGACCCCCTTTTGTTCATTTGCTCCTGCTGCTTCTGTTTTCAAGGAACATGCCCAAAATGAGAGTTGTAAAATGGAAATTTGAACAGGCACTTCTATTTACTAATGGAAATAACTTGCTTATTTATATCTTGAAATCATTTCCCCCCAAACCCTAACTAGGTCCACTGACAATTTTCTTTTGGTAGCACCTGATCATAGGCATTTCCTACACTATTCTGAGAAGCTGGCACAAGCCACTGTGAAAGACAGAATTTGTGAGGTGGGAGACAAGGCAGCAGGTACTGAGGGATAGTGGGACCTCCCCTTTTTTAACACAGGGTGAGCGCTGGAATGAGTGAATACTAAGGATTTAAATCCTCACTTGTATTGTCCTTGCAGGCAAAGATGATGAATTAAAAACAATATTTTCCTCATGAGTGAGGATTGCAAGAAATTTCCAGACGTGCCCAGTACAGTCTTTGACAATAATGATATTTTGTGTAGAACTTCTAATTTTTGCACAGAATTGCCCATATTGTACAAATTGTCCAGAGGTTGGTTGCCTGCTATTTTTTTTTAAAATTGAAACATTGGATGGGCTATTGCTATCCTTCTTAACAATCATTCAGTTTATCCATGCTTGTTCTCTCTCTCCCACTTACTCACCCTCATTCACTCTATATGTGTCTGCATGTGCTCAACTGTGTGCATTTTGCCTCTGAAATGAAAAGGACACCAGGCCTCTGTAACTCAAATTGCAAAGATTATGTGGGTGGTGGGTGGGAGAGTCCTTTGTTTGGCTTTGGGAGGTGGTGAAAAATCTTGTAGGATTTAATATTCCTTGTTAGTGATTTTGTGGGTTTTTTTTCACAGTTGAAGCAGTCTAAATCAACAGAATTTTGTGATTCTCCCTCCCCCTCATCCCTAGGGAGTACTAGCCTGAATCAGCACAGGGAAGGAGGAGAAAAAAAGGACTCGGGTGTGTGTGTGTGTGAAGTAGTTAATAGAACACTAGGTTCTTAACTAAGGCAAAGCTGGGTACCTTTGCTAATCTTTATATGTGTGCGTGCATGTGCACATTATTGTATTTGAGTTTAAAACATCTCTGTCACATTTTCTGCCCTCATAGTGCCACTGAAGCCATTAGAATCTCATAATAACAGTAAAAAATTGTTCATCCTTTACAACCTAATAAAATTAAGCTAAAAACCAGAATGGTCCAAATGAAACACAACCAACAAAAAGCAGGAGAATGCCCAGCAGCGATGTATTTTTTAAAAGAAAAAAAAGCAACTAACTCCATGACTACTTCCAAAAGCATTCCAAGCAATACCAAAGACATTTTAAAAGTCCATATAAACTTTTATACTAAAAGAAAAGACAGCAAATAATATCTCTATCTTTGACCCTAGCCCATTCATCACTATACTGCATTCCCCTTTTCCGTCCCTTCGTAACTCAGTGCACATACCTACAACTATACCATACCATACCATACCCCAAAGGTAGAGAAGACAGTATCTCCCATAGTCCATAGACTCTAACTTCCATAATCCCTAACCATTTTCCATTCTGGCTGGAATTGATGGGACTGGAGAAGACGACACCAGGACAACACCAGTTTTATGGGAGGTTGTTTCTACACTAAGCCGAAGTCTGAATGAAAACTGCACTCCTGGGTGTTGTGACATGGAAGTCCATCTGCTGAAATGGCATCCCAGTTTGCAAAAGCTGATGACATGTGAAGCTTGTTAATCTTCAAGCTATGGTGAGACTCTTAGTAGTTTTTGCTATAACAAGATAACACTTTAACCCCATGGATACCAATTTCAGTGTATGCATTTACAAGGTATGGCTGCAATTCTGGGAAAATACTTAGGTCAGTCAGTCAAGTTTATTGTATTAGCTAAAAGCCGTCACAATTGTTTAAAATACAGATATGGTCAATTAAAATCATGATAAAACCATAGACAAATAAAATAATAAGAGACCCCTCATATCTGAGAATCTCCCACACAATTGATCGCAATGGCTTTCAGAAAATTAGCCCGGGTGTTTCTGGCCGCTTTTGCGAATAGCGCTGTTCTATACGTAACATAAGGGTCACAATCCAAGAGCAACCTGACCACCTTTGTCTGAGGGCTTTCCTCCTGTAGAGCAGCCAGAATGTTACCCAGGAGCTTTTCTCGAGGGTTCTGATATAGCTGACAATAGAGTAAATAATGGAGAACATCCTCTATCTCACCTGCTCCGCAGATGCACACCCTTAGATGTTTAGGGACATTCATGTACCTGCCATCTAAGACAGCGGTTGGCATCGTTTGGAAGCGGAGTTCTGTGAAAGCAGTTCTCAAGGGGGCAAAAGTAAGTGCATCTAGATATTGCGCCCTTGAGTGGTTTGTTTTCAACAGGCGGTACCAGTGGGAGAAACCTGAAGAGTGGATTAAGGCCAAGTCCTGGTCATTATCCGATTTATAGAGCCAATCTCTCAACATTCTTTTAACCTCAGAAAAAATGAAAATGTCTGTAGAGAGGGATTTAGATTTTAGTAGGTTTTGAGCTGAAGTTGCCCAGCCGCCACTCTTCCATTGCTCTATCATACAGCGTTTGGGTAGGCGGTGGTCAGGCATATCCATCACCCTCTTATAATAAGAGAATATGGCTAAGGTTGCTCTGGCTTTGATGGATACCATACCTGTCTCTGTTCTGAGGTGAGCTGCTGGGGTCCCCTGGGGTGCCACGAGGATGTGTCTGAGAAATTTATTCTGTCCTACTTCAAGATGATGTAGGTTGTTCTGATTCATACCCCAGATCTCAATACCATAAAGCATTTGTGAGATGACCCTCCCGGAAAATACTTTTAAAGCTGGGGTTACTAGTTTGCCACCTTTAGAATGAAAGAATTTGACCAGAGCATGGCTAGATTTCTGAACCGATATTTTCATGCTCTGTATCTGGGGTTTCCAGCAGTTTTTCTCATCGAAATGCACTCCCAGGTATTTGAAGGTCTGGACTTGTTCTATTTTGTTTTCGCCTATAGTCCAGTTGAATTTGGGGGGATGCTTTCCAAAAATCATCACTTTAGATTTTGTGTAATTTATTTTTAGTTGCTCTAGGTGGCTAAACTCTTGGAGCTTATTTAAGCTTCGTTTCAATCCCTTTTTGTTCATTGATAATAGAACAATGTCATCAGCATATATGAGACATGCAATCTTATAGTTCCCAATTGAGGGGGGGAAATGGTCTGGATGGTTTAAGGCTGTTACAATATTATTAATATAAAAGTTAAAAAGTAGGGGTGCGAGTAAGCATCCTTGTTTTACCCCTTTGTTGGTGTGAATTTCCTCTGTCAGCCTTCCATCTGTGCTAATCTTTACCCTCAATGTTGTGTTGGAGTATAGTTCTTGTATTAGAGCTAGGAGTCTCTTATCAATGTTGGTCTCTGTGAGCTTATCCCACAGGCGGTTTCTGGTGATTGTGTCGAATGCAGAGGAGAAGTCAATAAAAGCCGTGAACAGCCATTTGAATGGCCTGGAGGTGTATTTGCACACGAGATGATGTAGCACGTAGATTTGATCTACTGTGCTATGCCCCTTCCTAAAACCTGCTTGTTCCTGATGAAGGATGTTATTTTCCTCCATCCATTTAGTCAGCTTCTGGGAAAGAAGGCGGGTATAAAGCTTGGAGCTAATATCCAGTAAGCTGATTGGGCGGTAATTCTGGGGGGTAGATTTGTCTCCTTTTTTGTAGATTGGGAAGATTATGCTCTGCCTCCACCCATCAGGAAAGATTCCTGTAGCATTAATGTGGGAGAAGAGCTGTGCTAGGACTGGGGCCCACCATTCCGGGTTATTCTTATACACCTCTGGTGGGATCATGTCCTCGCCGGGTGCTTTATCTGTTGCTAGGGCATCGATAAGTTTGTACACTTCCCGTTCTGAAACTGGGGGCCATTCGGGTGTAGAGTTTAGTAGAGTCTGGAGGGTTCTCACTTTTTGTGGCCCAGTGTTTGCATCACTATTGAAAATAGTTTGAAAGTAGTGGCACCAGGCATTTGCTGTGATGCAGCCATTTGGTGCAGGATTGGGACCTATATCCATAGCTGAGACCATACTCCAGAATTTTCGCTCTTTCTTTTCCAGCACAGCCTGCCCTAGTTCCTCCCACTGGGCTGACATGAATGCCCATTTCTTTTGTTTTAAAAGTTCCTTATATTTTGAGCGGTAGCGAGCCAGCGCCTCCAGATTCGATTTTGAGTGCATCTTCCTCGTCTTCCTTGTTAAATGGGCTAGATGCTTTTTGGTTAGTCTACATTCTTGGTCATACCATCCCCGTCTATGTGGGGCTAGGGAAGACTCCTGTGGCTTTTTAGTTAATAGAGGTCTTAAGTTAAAATTGATACAGTTGGTGCCTTCTATTGGATCCCTATGTCCGATTACAATATCCCTATGTGCACTCAGCAGATGTGGGTTGTTTAGCTGTTCCCGAATTGTTTGGTCAACAAGGGGGGACCATTTTAAGCGTTTCCCTACAATCATAGTTCTCTCTGCCCAATCAGCCGATGGTGGGGGCAACTGTGGAGTTGTCAGGGGGATGGAGAGACAGATGGGTAGGTGGTCACTATCGGGTCGGTCTAATATATTGTATTTTGTCTCCTGGGACACCAGCCTAGGGGAGCAAAATATATAGTCAACGACACTCCCTGCCCGACTATTAAGGAAGGTGAAATATCCTTTTGAGTCGTCCTGAGAGCTGCCGTGTAGGCAAATTAGTTCTAGGCCAGACATTGTCTCGGCTAGCTTCCTACCTTGTTTGTTGAGGACTTTGTCCAAAGAGTGTCGGTCAGATAGGAAGGGTTCATTAAACTCTAGGTCTGAATCAACTGCTGTCTCAGTTGATCCAGGGCCAACTCTGGCATTAAAGTCTCCACACAAAATTACAGCTGCTTTCGGGTGCAAAAACTCACAGTGGTTGATGGCTTCTTCCAATTCATGCCAAAAAGAGGTGAGATTTTCTGTTTTACCGGGTGGACAATAGGCATTGATGCATATTAGTGCCTCCAACCCATTTCCCCATGTTCCCCTTACCAATGCTTAGGAATGAGTCCCATTAGAATAGTGCTTCACAATAATGGGGCAGCAATCAAAACAGATTGATTGATTGATTGATTGATTGATTGATTGATTGATTGATTGATTGATTGATTGATTGATTGATTGATTGATTATCAAGGACTTACCCATCAAATGTATAAGAACATGCATAAAATGGGTCCATAAAATGTGTCCAGTATTTTGAGATACAGATTTTCATTGAAAATACAAGTGTGCATAGTTTTCTCGCCCACTTTCTGTAACAGCAGTGAGCGCTAGCCATTATGTAAGCATTTCTATAAACAAATGACTGAATGCAATTAAAGTTTGTTGTGTGGGGTTTTTTTTAAAGAGTTCATTATCCTTTCAGCATTACCATGACAGAATACAGGTCAATTTGCAAACTAATTTGACATTATCTCCCTTCTCCCAGACAGATAAGGGAGCTGTCACTCAGGTGACAGGACTGAGTGCCAGTAAGTATGGATCTATTTATAACATCTATCTTTGTCATCCAGAGGGCCTGGTACTCTTAGGGGAAATTGGAAGATCCAATTATGAGGCCATCTGGTGTTTTGATTTTTAGTTGTAAATCTACACCTTCCATTCATAGCAGCTGCCTGCAGTTGAGAGAACAGCTTTTCAGCTATTTTATTGCCTCTTGCAGTAAGCTGCTAAAAACATCTGTCTGTTCCAGCTGCTAAAGAGGTGGCAGCTAAACTTTAGGTTCCCTGGGCTGCAGCTTTGCTGGGTGACTGGATTCTCCTTCCTGTTGAAACAGGCCTGGAAAGGTTACCATTGAAGTTAGCCAAAAATGAACTTGGAAGCCCAGTTTAGCCTAAAATGAATGTGGATGTTCTGTTTCAGTACTTAGGAAATTTCAAGGGAAGAGAAATCTCTGGACAAATGAAATATTTCAAGGGCATGCATTTGTAGGGTTTTGTTAAATACTGGCGTAGACAATGGATAAGACCCTTTATTAACATGCTTTAATGTCTCTAAGGACATTGCTTGTAGGACCATTGTATACTTTTTATGGCAAAAAATCCGGTCAACAGATGATTATACAAGAAGCTATGGACAATACAGGTACCTTGACAGGCATGCCTGTATGAGATACAATTTTTTAGCACTGTAACTTTTTAAACAAAAAGTTCAGTACATCTTTAAAGTGTAATAAATTAGGTAGCTCTCATGTGTCAAAATGTGAAGATATGTGAGAATGTGCTTATTTTTGGAGACCGGCTTGACGCTGTGATGAGACAGAAGCAGGAGGACAGAGCACTGTTCCCTGGGCTGAATTCTGACCTGTTTGGGACACTCCAGGGTGTTGAAACCACCCCGAAGAAGTGGTGAACTGGGGGGAAGCCTGTTGATCATGGGGGGACGGCGGTCATCCTCGCTTGATCCAGGAAATTCCCCAATCAGCCAACGGGCAGAAACAAGCAGCTAGGAAGCTTGCATGCAAGTCATCGGCAGCCGGCAATAAGAGAAGCAACAATCAGCCATTCAACATTGGTGTTATTATCTGGTGAGATATATTTTTACAACTAACTGCTTATGATTACCCCTGGAGAAGGCAATTCCTATATACAGAAAAAAGAATCTTCTATCAATCTCATCATTTGTAGAGCAGCAGAAAATCTGGAGAGAGGGATAGTTGATGCAAAGAAAATAATTCAAAGATGAATGGGGCTAACTACTCAGTTAAATACATTTAAAATATATTTTAAAAATATTATAACTTGGCATTATAAATTTTAAGAAACTTTTCTCATAAGCTGTTATCAGTCAAGCAGCAAGTCTGGAGTTATTATCTTATGTTTTGACTATCTGAAGTCTTTTGGCATAATGCCCAAAACAGTGACCTTGAGCATTCTACTGCTGTTTAAAGCTTGGAAAGTTGCTTTTTATTTCCTTTTGATTTTTTCATGTCTGGCTGGAACATAGACAAATTAACCCTAAAGTGGATCTTTTTTAACTGTACTTTGGGAATCAGTATATTGGGCCAGAGTGAACTTTTTGGAATCACCTCCAGGGACTTGGAATTTCAGTTTCGGCCAATGCAGAATTGCGGGAACTAGGCTACCAGGACATGGATAGAAACACTGAATTTGACTGTGAAATTTGGGGGTTTTGAGCCTCAGTTTAAGCCTATTTGGCTAAAGTAGATCCTCTGAAACTGCCCTGGGAGCTGGAAGTGTTTGCATTTGACTAGCTGGCATAAACCTGTGGGAATTAGGTCATCAGGCCACAGATATAACCATTGCATTGTACCTTGGCACTTTGGGGGTTTAAATTTTGGTTCAGGTCTATTTAGCCAAAGTGGACTCTCTGAACTGACTCTGGAGACTTCGAATATCTGTTTGACTGGCATCAATTTGCCAGGGATCAATTAGACCACACATACAATCATTGAACTGGACTGTGATACTTGGGGGTTACAAATCTTGGCTTAAGCCCTTGGGCAACTGGAACAGAATGGCACAACAAGGACAATTTAGGGATGAAACAAAATCTACCCTTCAAACAATCCTATAAATAGTGAGATCCCACTACCAAGAGGCAAAACTATTCAACGAACATCTGAAGAATTATAGTCAACAAGAGACAGGGAATAATGAAAAAAGAAATGAGAGTGTGCCGGATGACGTATGCCAATCAAAAGAGGAGCTGGAGGAAATTAATGGGGAAAACCTAAGAGAAACAACTTCAATCTTGGATCCAAGGAGAGTATTAAGGGAAGACAAGGGGAGAAAATCAGCAAAATTGATTTTAAAAAGTCCGGAAGATCTATTGTAGACCAAGTGCATAAAGAACTAGTGGAGATAAATCAGATGCACAAAATGGTTTCAGAGAGCATGAAAGATGTCAGAATGCTTAGAGAGTCAGAAACAAAAAGTAAAAAAAGAGAAATAAGAGAGGCAATTACTTAAAAAGATGAAAAGGGGGAAAATAGGAAGGGGGCCTTTAATATTGAAAAGCATATATATATCTAACTTTGGGAATTGTAAAGGAGCATATCTTTTATATTTAAAAGGAGAATTAAATTGAAATAAGGGAGCACTAACCAGGGTAAAGACGTAATATGGTGGGTTTTCTTTTTAGGTAAATTAAACTAGATATAAGGTTGGGGCATGGATCTGGAACTACTTTTATTAAGAATGTTACTAGAAGATCTTGAAAATATTGTACACTATGAAAGTAATATTATGGTAGTAGCCAATATTATATACTAAAATATGTACATTAATGGTTTGAATGTTTGAAAGATGTCTGGAATTTGGGGGGACAATTGGGAAGGCACTGAGATGTAAAAAACCAAATAATTGTGAGCAGATCATGTAACACGATGTTTGACAAGCACAAATCAAATGTAGATAGAGTGAAAAATTAATAAAATGTGTTTTAAAAAAGAGAATGTGCTTATTTTGACACCCAGATAACAAATATGGATGCTTCTTTCGTGGAAATTGGTAATTCCTTTATAATTAGCAGAGTTTAAAATGCAAGGAACAACGGATCAGAAAAAGCATAAGAGAATAGTTCAGGTCTCAGAACTGCTCCCTTTCACAAGTAGCACCTTATATAATAAAAGTTACTCTAAAAACATATTAAGTAGAAAAAAGTAGAAAAAGTACCTGAAATAAAAAAAAGTATCTTTACTTACAGTTTTGATTTTTACTTACATTCAGAAATACTTTTTTTTAAAAAGGGAAAGAAAAGAAACTACAGTTTCAAGTGGGCTGGGAGACTGAAATCCACCATGATGGCCATATGATTAGGTCAGGAGCACAGGGCTACATGTCTTCTCTGGTCAAATGTCAGAGAGGAAGAGAGACAGCAAACAAACAACTGGAAATGAAACAAACAAAACAAACAGAGGAGAGGCAAGACAGAGGTGAGAAAGAGAACTTGGCTAATTGGTTACTGGCAAGGCACAGTTATGTCAGTTATGTTAGATTGAGAAGCCTTCTTCCCACTGAAACCTAGTGTAAGGTTGCATGCAAGATTGTTCATTTCTCCAATAATTCTCATCTAAATATTACAGGGGCCACAAGTCAATGATATGTAATTTCTTTGGAGCAGAAGGTCCCAGATTCCATCTGAAAAATTTCCAGGTACAGCTAGGAAAAAATACTGCCTTAGAAACTGAAGAGTCACTGCCAATCAACATAGAGTTAGTTGGACTAATATTCTGGCCAGAGCTTGGAAATGATTTGGGGTTGGGGGTGGGGAAATACAAACAACTGGGAAATTCTGGGAGCTGTAGTTCAAAAAAGTATTCTATGCCTATTTCGGAGTCTGGCTCAGTATAAGCCAGCTTTGTATATTTCTCTCTTCCATCACTGAATTCATTAATGAAGGAGTGAACCTCTCCACAATAGCCCAGTGCTTCAGTTAGACCTACATTGAGTTGCTGAACATGGTTGTTCTGTCTGCTATCTTGGTGCTGTTAACACCATGGCAACAAAAAAGCCTTGAGGAAAATCACGTTATGTGTTTGTTTGTCCTTTCCCATCTCAACACTGATTCTTTACCTAGCCTACATTCACTATTGGATAGTGGAGCCCTTAGGGCAAGGACTAACTTTTTGTTTGCTGTGTTTGTCTTCTGTCTGGTGTGATGCCTCCAAATGCTAACCCAACAGAAATTCATTAAAACTGGGTCATTTCTAAATAGCCAGAAACCATTTGAAACTCATTTGCATAACAACTTCAACTTTATGGCTGTGCTTCATCAACTACACCTGTTTCAGTATGCATAAAGGTACTCCACTCCTCCACCTCTCCCACCAACACCTCCACCTCTCATTTTGTCCTCCCCAACCTTTCATTGCTACAGCTGATTGAAAATTTTTTGCTTTGCTTTTGTGTGAATGCTACCTGAAAAATGAACTGCCCTCCCCATCCCGGAATAAAAATGTGAGACAAGTATCATGGGTTAAAACACGGGCCACACTTTATTGATCATAATTCAATGTTGCCATCCTTTGGCAAAAGGGGGCCTATCGTAGTGCAGAATCAGGTTAAATCACAGAGGTCTCAAAGTACCCCTTACTCAACAAATGGGTGAGTCCCCTGCCCCAAGTTCTCGCAGTCTTAAAGACAGTGAGAACCCAGCCAGCCACAATTTGGTGACCCCCGGACCTCAAGCCATCTTTTACTTGTTGACTGTTGGTTCGGTTGTGGCTCAGCACATTTTCCCCCCAAGTACTATAATTGCATGATCCACAGCACTGGGAGGTCCAATGGGCTGTTAGGTTACCTGAGTTTGCAATGGGACTCACCAGAAAAACCTGTTTTATCTGCACTACCCACCACGGCATAGGAACTAGCCCAGCTAAGTCCCATGCCTGCCATCGAGCCTATCAAGCTCAGCAAACAGTTCCCCTTGATGTCTTCTAAGAAGATACCCAAACCTAAATTGGACAGCTGTACACCATCAATCCGAAAAAACTCAGTCCTATCCAATCAGATCCTCTGGTGACCAATCATTGATCCAAGGCCACTGGAGACTGCTCTGCAGACCTCTCAGTTAACACTCCTGCATGATGTGTTAATGGAGAAAAAAAACCCTGGTGTCTCTCCATTCCAGCTGAGGGATGATCGTTCTCAAAACAATCTGCGTGGCTGGAGATGTGGCCTTCAACCATTTCTGGTTGCGTAAAACATCCAGGCTCAATGACTTACCAGAATGCCTGGCCAAATCATTGCCACAGATGTATTACCAACAAATCTAGTGGAGACTGGCCAAAGGCCACCACCCTGCACAGCTGACTCCACAGCACTCCGTGTAGCCCTCTCCATACGACGTGCGCTCTGGCTCCAAGGCCCAGGTTGCTCCCCCATGGGGCAACAGCAGCATATCCCTCTGCCCAGTATACATAGCTGTGGCCCGAAATCAAAATGTACCTCCACCTCACGACTCTATGAGACCTGCAAAGACTCCTACCTAGACATTAGGGAGTGTTCTAATGTATCTACGATAGGAGGATGAAGACGACTGACCCAAACGCTTAATTTCCTCCATGCTGTAATCCAGGGCTGCCTCAGTGGAAGCTGCACCAATTCTAAATGAGTGTGTGCCGAACCTCATTCCCCAGACTCCAACCCTATCCAATGCTACATCCGTCAGTTTCCAGAAATGATACTTCGTCAGTGACGAATTATTTTCATGTTTAAAGAAATAACCTTGGTCTTGTCCTCTAACCTCCAAATATGCTATTGTGGCTCTCACAGGACAGATGCTTTCCATGTGACAATGCACTAGTGCGAGTTGGGCACCCTTACCTAGTTGATCTGCCTTGGATCGTCGAATAAGAATTTGCACCATCCCGTCTTCAACCCTAACATCCTGCCATTGCAAAGCTACCCTAGCCTTGCCATTCGTTCCAGAAGCTGTTACCGGTACCTTGTTAATCCTAAGGGTCCCAGAAACTGTCAACAGTGACGCTGCTCTAAATAGAACCATTTCATACTCATCCCTACTCAAAAACTCCCACTCCTTACAAATGTGTTCTAACAACATAGGTGATATAGGGTCCCTGGTGTCCTGCACTCTAACCCTCTCCTTGGACCATCCTTCAAACATTTTCTTAATGAGGTAATCTGACAAATAATCCCTATAGTCATTAACCCTAACGTAAAAGGCAAATGCTGACAACTTACCCTGTATAGTTCCAGATGCCAATCCCTTTCTATTCAAATACATGATAAATTGCTGCAGATGATCCACTAGCACCGGCCAAACCAGCTCCAAGTTACCCAGCTTTCTAAATTCCTGAACTCTATACCCACAGCCAAGTACCCCTTCCATGTCCTTGGTGCAAGAGCCAAGCCTATTGTTCTTTCTGCATCTTCACACCAATTTGCCAGACCTCTGGGGGCAGAATGTCTGGGAACTCCTTGGCTACTGGGTCTAGCTCCCTGAACAGCTTGATCTGTTGGTGCTACAATGCATCAGCTAGTCTATTTTCTATACCCGGTATGTGTAGAGCCTACACTAGGATGTTAAATTGCAGGGCCCGTAACATGAATGCCCTAACAATTTCATGACCAGCTCTGAATGCAATGTAAGCTTGTTTATGATGTAAATAACTGCCTGATTGTCACACCAAAAGTGCACCACAGAGTTTGACCACTCCTCTGCCCATAGCCAAAGTGTACCTACTACTTGGAAGAATTCTAAGAATGTTAAATCCCTGGTAATGCCGTTCTGATGCCAATCCTCAGGCCATGTGCTGGCACACCACCTACGTCTAAAATAAATTCCAAACCCTAGAGAATATGCCACTTCTGATTTGACCTGAAAGTCTGCTTTCATCCCTATTTCACCTTCCAGAAAGATATCCGATTAAACCCTGTCAAAAACTGACTCCACACCAGTAGATTTTCCCTCATAATACGTGTGACCCTCGTCCTATGCAAGGGATGTTGCAGGCCCTTCATGGCATTGCAAAGCCAGCACAAAAATGTGTGCCTGGGTGCAACCACTCTGCAAGCGAAGTTTAAATGTCCCACAATCTCCTGGAGCTCACACTGAGACACCTTTCGTTACTGCAACAGTACGGCTATCTTGATCCTAAGGTCGGCTAATTTGTTTTGGAGTAGCCATGATATCTGCTGTATAGTATCCAGCTCAATGCCCAAGAATGGAAGGGACGTGGCTGGTCCCTCTGTTTTTTCCTCCACCAGGAGTAAACTCAGCTCCTCTGTCATTAATTGAAATCTACATTTTCCTGAATTCCTTTCTCCACAGAAAAGGTAATCATCTAAATAATGAGCCATAGACTTACAGCCCACCTTACTCCTAAACTTCCACTCGACAAATGAGCTGAACCGTTCGAATACAGCACAAAACACTGAGCAGGGCATAAGTAAAGCTCTATCAATGTAAAAAAATCCCTGAAAATGAAATCCCCAGGTCAAAGACTTGCAGATAAACTGGCAAAATCTAAAACACTGATTTTATATCACATTTTGCCAGCTCTGCCCCCACACCACACTTTTTTACCATGCAAACCGCCTCATCAAAGGAGGTGTAGTGCACGGTACAAAGTTCCTGTGGGATGGCATCATTGACTTATGCTTCCTTCAGATAGGACAAGTGGTGAATTAATCTGAACTTGCCCTGGGCCTTTTTTTGGTACTATACCCAAAGGCAAAACTCTCAAATTCTCCAAAGGAGCCGTTGTGAAGTGCCCAAGCACTCTCCCTTCTTTTATTTCCTTATTTATCTTATCCTGGACAACACCTTCCATTCCGTGCACCAGTCTGAGGGTTTGTGCAAAAAATGCCATATGCTCACCTATTGCTGGGATCTTAAATCTATACTTAAAGCCTTCCAAGAAGTGATTAGCATCTTCTCTGCAGGGGTAGGTCCTCAGCCATGCTTCTAGGGCTGTAACCTTAATTAGGCTGAGTCCTTTTTCCAGGGATACCCCTGCTACTGCTGGGTTTTTTGCCTCCTCCTGTGCCCTTGTTCTGGCGTTGAGCCCTGGCCCTGAAACATGATGTGTTTGGGTGCTGACCCCTACATGCAGAACACTTATGCCTGAAATTTCATGGTTTCCTGGTACAAAGTTATACTCCCAAAAGAGCAGGCAGGGTTGAACCACCTGCCCCACTCTGATGTGGGGATTTTGACCCAGGGTGACTTTCCTATTCAGGTGCCCACTATCAAACCTATCCCCTACATTGGGTCTGGCTGGAGTCATGTGCTGGAGCCATAGACATGGCAGGGGCTCATCTCAACAAAGATTTGGGTGAATCGCACTCCTCATATGGAACTATTCCTCATAATGAAGCCACACCTGCCAGCAAAATCCACATATGCCCTATAAATCAAATTCAGGTATTGGAAAAGAGATTGTGCCCGCCATGGCTGGGCCTTGACAACCACCCTAGTGTAAATCATAAACCCAGGTAGCCAATTACACCATGTGCTATCAGGTTTCTTCCTCCTCTGTTTCTCCTTCTCTTTATCATCTTCCTTGTCAAGATCCTTTTTCTCTACATTTCTATTTAATAACTCAAATAAATACACATATATTATCTTTTCATATCTTTTCTTGCATTGCCAGGGTGAGATGATTGTCCAAGGGCATTGAGTAGTCACCATATGGCAACACTTGTAAAAGCACTGTGTTATAATCCATATCAGGAACCAACGGGTAAGGCCAAACCCCATGCCAGTCATAGTGTTAAACTAGGCTGGTACTGTAAACTGAGGGTATGGTGTAGCCCATCCACCAAACTGCGTGCTGGAACACAGCCACAGAGTGTTGGGAGGACTGCCACTCTACATGTCGTATGGTGTATAAACTGTGGGGTTAAATTGTCCACCGCCTGCCCAAGGCCAGGTGGGGATCAGTGAATAGGTGCCCATTGCAATGGCCAACTCACCTGATGAAGTTGTCACCACACTTGATTCCTCCCTGGCATATAGCCTGTCAGAGCTGGCCTCATTCGCTTCATCCTGCCTATCTTGGATCATGGTCACTGGTTCAGGTGTCGCAGGGGTTAACAACCTTCTTCAGCCCGCTGAGGTCATGAGAATCTGCAATGCATCTGGGCATCCCTTCAGGCTGCTGCTCCACCTTGAGAATAGCAAATCTAGCCATTAGATCATCAGTTATTGCCTTAAATTTGGCCCTATGATGGCTCTTGGCATCCCTGGCTGATCTGTGTGGCTGCACCTCACATGGCTGTGGAGCTTACCTTGCCAGCCATTCAGCCTCCAATGCAGGAATCTTTTCCTGCAGCTGCTGCCAGATAGGCCAGGATTTCTCATCAGAAGAGGACTGGGGGGGAGAGACACTTGGGGAACTGGCCTTTTCTTGGCAGGCTGTTTCCCCTTTTTATTGCCCTGACCCTACTGAGATGCCATTATGTGTCTAGTGCTCAAAATGAAAAGAAGCACAGAATTGTCTCAAAAGTACCACTGCCAAGTCAGATAGTAATTATTACATATGCACCAATAAAGAAGGGGGGGTAACCAATTGATGGTTCTCAGCTATGCTCCTCCATTAAGAACACAAGCCAGACTATGTGGTAATTACCAGCTAGTCAAACCACATAAGCGTTATTAATTGTTCCTATTTTAATTGATTTTGTAATTGCAGTGAATTAAATTCCTTGATCCCTTTAAATAACTTACCAATTCAATAACCCCCAAGTAGGAAGTAAGTCCACAATCAATTTAATTAACAATTCAGGACTCAACCCTTATTTCCTCAACTATCCTTAATGGATACCAATCTCAATTCCTTCACTGGTGCTCTATTCCCAGTTAATTAATTGTTCTTTCTGATCAAGGAAAACTCCTAATTAATTGCTTTTATATATAATAACTTCTCAAATTTAAAATACTCTAATTTATTCAATTTTATTAATTATTTATTGCAAAAACAATTAATATTTATATTAAAATTGTTATAATTTAATATTTAGATATTTATTTTATTAATATCTTAAATTCATTTAATTTATTTTATTGTACCGTGGTGCCCCGCATAGCAACATTAATCCATTCCAGGATTAACATTGCTATCCAGAATCGTCGCTAAACGGAAAGAAAAACCCCATAGGAACGCATTAAACTCTGTTTAATGTGTTCCTATGGGGGGAAAACTCACCGTTGAGCTGATTTTAGACTATGCTGGCTGAAGGACTGGTTTGTCAGTTCATAGGGAGCAAATTCGTAGTTTGTTGTACATCAACTTTGACGGATTTTGGCAGTTTGTCCCCATCTCTGTTAATAACTATTGTCTAAATTCTGGGGAAAAAAGGACACTGCACTGAATTCTGTCAGAAAATCAATAAAGATGTTAACAGTAACATTGGCCACAACTGCTAGGTTTCTTTAAGCAGTCATGCAAGTATTAAACTGGTTGAATGATATCTTAGAGAAAGCAAAGCAAAACATGCTGCTTATATACCACCCCATAGCACTTAAAGCACTCTCTGGGTTGTTTATAAGTTAACTATGCAGGCTACACATTGCTCTCTTCCCATGAGCTGGGTACTCATTTTACTGACCTCAGAAGGATAGAAGGATGAGTCAACAGCTTTGGTTGCAGTCCGACTTAGGTCCAACTTGACAGGAAGTCCCGCAATTCAGTCCCCATCCCTGACTGAGAGTGTATGAACTTTACATTTTGACATCAAGAAGCAGTGGTTTTGGAATGAACAAACTGTTACATTTCCAAATCATCTTCATTGTATGTAAGTCTGAATTTTTACAGTTGTTCTCTGCCATGTTTTTAGTCTGATCCTGGTGTGAATAACAAAACAAACAGATGCAACATTATGAACGAATGATAGTGAAAAGAGAATTGATATCAAGCGATCTTTTAGATTCACTATTGAAAATAAATTTTAAAAAATCTTCAACTCATGAATTCTGACATTCCTAAGCAACATTTAGGGACTGATGAATTGACGTGTAAAGGAAAGAGGATAATTAATTAGGAAAGTGCAATCTTTTTTAGAAATATGTGGAATTCACTGAATAATGTCATATCCAGATAGTTCTAAATATATCCAAATCTGAATTTGATAATTCTGAATATCTGCAATAATTACTCCTAATATTCCAAATCCTATTTATTCCTATTAGAAAGCAAAAGGCTAGATTTCTGCTTGCTAAGGGAAGAGGGAAATCTATTTCTTAGGCATCCTGAAGTGATTTATTGAGCAATAAAACTTTGACACTCTGGCACCAAGGGCAGAAAACTCATTGTCTCATTATGCAGGTCCTGAACCTACAAGTGCATCGACTGGTGAGCATTAGGAACATAAACAGCAGCACCTGCCAAGCTAAGTCGCTTTCCTTCAAAACTAAGAACTGATTAGAAGAAACACTAGACACTTGCCCTTTCCTCTCCCAACTTTCTGTAACTGTTACTTGAAGCACTTGTCCCAATCTACCTTATGGTAGTGCTGGCTATGAGTTGCTTTTGTGTTGTCTGTCTGAAGTCAGTATTGCTCGACTGAGCCTTGTGGTGCAGTGGTTAAACTACAGTCCTGCAACCAAAACTCTGCTCAGTCCCAGGAAGCTGGCTAGACGTTGACTCAGCCTTCCTTGGTAAATCGAGTACCCAGCGCTTTTGGGGTGTGTGCGTGAAGAGGCAATGTGTAGCCTGCATAATTAAATTGTAAACCACTCAGAGAATGCTTTAAGTATTATGGGGCAGTAAATAAGCAGCACACTTTCCATTGTGTAGCACAGAGTTTTCATCTATTTTGTGTATTCAGGTGCAAAAAATATGTCCCTTCAACAGCCAAGGTCTTTCATCTTGGACATAATCTTTTTTCAACTCCTGGTAGACATGCATAGCAGCACTACCCTCGGATTGTGGCTAGAGAGACACAATTGAAACACACAACATGCCCACCCCCAATGTGCTCAGCCACTGCACCACACAATAGCCATATCTGTCCTTTTTGAAGCACCCATTTTGGCCAGTGGTTGCCTGCCACATGCATGCTGAGTCCAAATTGATGTGCCTTTCTCCCTAGCACATTAGAATCCAGCGTATATTCACTCCAACAGGCTGGCAGAAATAACTCCTGATGTATGGTAGCACAATCATTCCGGCTGATAATGCATATCACCCCCATATACTCCAGGGAAATGTAGGAAAAGAGATCATTTTTCTTGGGGGTTTTTAAATATTGTCATACTTTCATGAATTTTCCCCCGTTGCATCATTTCAGCTGTCAAAAGCATTGCTCGAGGCACAGAGCACTCAAGAGTTTGAAACTTACAAAGTCCCCATCATGTCGCACCAGTATAAATTTGTTTCGTATGCATGCTGCCAAAAGATCTGCTCTGGTAAGGCGAAAGCATAATTGATCTCTAAACGAATGCAGAAAAATAACCACAGATTTCTTTCTCGTACCTAAGAATATCATTCATAATCTCCAGCCCTTGGGGTTCCTCAGAATCATTCCTGCTGGGATTTTTAGTTGAGTAGTAAAATGGCTACTGGTGAGGGATGTATCTGAGGACCTTCGTCACAAGGAGGTGTAAATGTGGCCATCCACAGATGAGCACACAATGCACAAGGACACTGAATCATGTCATTGGGTATGTTACTACAGTTCAAATACAGCAGCAATTTTGGGTCTCATTTTAACAGCCCCTCTTCCTATAGCACTTCATTTTCCACTGTAAAAGAGAATATCTTCTATTGGTGAAACTGGAAGAAACTAGAGGAATTTACTAAGAAACAGAATGTATATCTAGTTCCTTGGGCAGGTATAACCCCTTTGCTCTTAGTATTCCTTTTTATAGATGGGAGTGAGATAAGGTCCTCATCTTAAATTCAGAATCTAGGCCTCTTAAGATAGGGCAAGGAAAGAAGTCCCAGTAAAGCTGTTGGCACTCAGAGTAGAAAAGAGTGACACAGATGAACCAATGGAAAGCCACTATGGTGTAATAGACAGAGTGTTGGACTAGAATTCAGGAGACCTGGGTTCAAATCTCCCTTCAGCCATGGAAACTCACTGGGTGTGGCAGCAGTAAACCTATCCTTGAACATCTCACATTGTTCAAAACCCCCATTAGTCTTGAAATGTGATGGCACATGACAGTCACAAATGAACTAATAGTCTGAGCTGGTTTAACACAGCTTTCCCTGCTTCTTACATCATTTGGCCTTATCAAGTAAATTCCCAAGCCAATATGTATTTTAAGTGCTTGAAAATCATACTTTTGTTTGTGGAATGCTGAGACTTTAATCAGATTGTGTGTGGAAACCTGGTATTTGCACAACATTCATAATGTATTTTTATTATAGCCTGTACTTTTACTAAAGAGCGATATGATTCATGCATTTCATTCAGCCGTTTCTAAAACACAAAACCTCCATTTGATTACTCATTGCTACAAGACTGCAATGAGAGTTAAAATGATGTGTGTGGCTTAGCTAAAAGCCTTTGTTTTCTTTGGAACCTACACACAAAACTAGCATGTTAAGGGCCTGGTTTAAGTAGAAACGCAAAAAAAAAAAAATTGCTTTAAAAAAAACTTTTCTTCACCAAACATAAAGGTCAGCTAGTACATATATTCATTGTACCCTAAAAATCCAGTAGGAGTTTGTCTGCATTGATTCAAAGGATGAGGAGATAGTGAAATAAATACCTGGCTCAGGTTCCACCCCAATTAGCCAGGCCTGACACACAAAGGCTGATGAGGCTAGACCTAACACATCCAAACCTGGGCAGACCCAACACCCCTAAACCTAAGGTCTCCATACCTGCTCCCATTTTGGCAGCTTCTGGGCCTGGTCCCAGAATTGGTACAGGCTGCCCTCCTCTAGGAGATCTGTGATCCTCCCCCTGCCACACCTTAGAACTGCAGAGCTAAAAGAGAGTCCAACTCTTGTCAGGAGGCAGAGTGGAGAATCGAACTCCCACCTTCTGACTCCGCAGCCAGATATCTGAACCACTGAGCTATCCAGCAGTTGTGGCATTCCAATGCCAGCAGCATGCCCATTAGGGGTCCCAGAAGAGGTGGTGAGAAGTGCCGGGGATTTACTCCTTTAAAGCTTCTTATTTGGTGGGAAAGTGTGCAGTCTGGAGGGAATTACTTCTGGATCAGCAGCATAAGATGCCTCAGTGGATGGGACAATGCCACTGGGAGCAATCTTTGGCTTAACCTTCTGGTTGTTCATGAGATCTCCATACAAGAGCAGCAAAAATATTAAGGTTTGCATCTCTTTCTCTTTTTTAATGGAATATGTGCATGCATTTGCCTTGTACATTAATAGATAGTACGACTCAGTATTTATGGCAGGCCTGCCCTTCCATCGGGCAGAGTGAAGTGACTGCCTCACAGAACAAATGCTGAGTAACTGCTGCGGTAGCATCTGTACAGAACCTCACAAACTCTCTGCTTCCTTTCCCCCACTCCGTCAGAGGACAAAGCTGTGTACTGTATATGATAGAACTTTCCTGAGTCCCCTCATTAGCCTGCTGCCTCTGGCCCACTGTCAATGCTGTCCCATTGTCAATGCTGAAATAAGCTTAAGTTTCCAGTTCTGTCAGCTTCTGGGCTGGGATGGAGACACTGTCTTGTCCTCCGGCAATGAAATGGCCCAAGATGGCTTTGATTTAGAACAGGAGTGGGCCATCCTTAGAGGTTTGGAAGCTGCAAACACCCATTGCTGGTACTGGAATGGATGCATATGTTCTTATGCCTCCCCCCCCCCAAAAAAAAAAAATTATTAGCAATTTTTGAAATTCAAAAAGCCCACTTGTGCCATCTAATGGTCACTTTTTAAAATAAATAAATGGGCCACAGCCCTAAAAAAACAAATATGGCAGTCCTAAAAACACATGGTGGGTTTTTTTTTTGAGCCAGTTTTTCCCTTGGTTTGTTTTAACTGGTGAGGAGGGTACAGGAGAGTTTTAGGGCCCTGAAGGCCACACAGTTTGTGGACTTCATGTTGCCCACGAAGTTTGAGCATGATAATGTTCGAATGGAACATCAGTACATGTAGTAAGTAATCTATACCAGATGCAGGCAGAGATTTGGACAACTAGATTATCTGGAGTGCTTCTCCTTTCTTGTCTTTTCTAGGTCTCAATGCATATTGGCAATCTTGGGCTTCCTTCCTTCATAACTCTTCCTTCTGAGGTCACTTCATGTTCCTTTTCCTTCTAGAGAGAGGATCACAGAACGTGGTTGCCAGCAGACCCTGTAAAAATGGAACCCAGCTGTGGAGAGCCGTGGGTTTAGACACTTTGTAGATGAAGAGGAGCTCACCTATACTACAGATTTTATTGGGGGGCACTCCCTACTCTGGTCACAAGCTAGATATGTTTCCATAATACATTCAAAGATTTTTTCCTGCCTATTTTAATCTTTTTAAAAGGATATCAGTCAACAATAGATAATAAGTTTTTCATATTTTGCTTGGTATCACTGTGCATAATGATTACTTCTATATAACAGCCACGAATTCAACACTGGGCTATTACACTCTGTCAGTGTAAACACCAAATAATTTTAACAGATAACAATATACTGTGCAAACCTCTACTGTTATCTGTAAATGCTTTTGACTGACCAATCATCTCTTATGACATAAGACTCTCAATTAGGGTAAATGTCCCTCTTTACCAGAATGGTGCCTTTAATCAATGGGATTGAAAAAGAAAAGGTAATTTTGCAATATTAAAAAAGGAGGAGCATGGTCCTGTTATTTTCTGTATTGTTCACTGTTCTTAACTTAAACTAAATTCACATCATAGGCAAAATTAGATCTCGACTGGATCTGTAGATTTATTTTTGTACATTTCTCTCCCCCCTTCTCGATAACCCTGAAAATCATGATCTTATCAGAAGAGTGCTGTCAAAATTACATTTAATGCAATATTACAAATGCATAGCTTTGTTGGAAGAAATTACTAATTACATAGTGTGGATAGGCAGCAAATGGGACATGTTTACGCTACCTCATTTGTGACTGCTGCTTCAGGAAACTTCACCTTAATTTACCTCATCATTTCAGAAAATTGCTGCCAGACCTGACAGAATCTCTCTCCAATTTGCAAACTATTATTTGTTGTTAGCTCCATAATGGAGTTTTCATCCATGTGGGCCTTATTCTGCTTTCAGGTCCTTCTCACTTTATATGAAGCAAACATGCAGACTCGGGGGAGGGAATGAGGATTGGTCCATTTTGATGAAAGGCAAATCTGAATACAGCTAGACCTAGCTCCAGAATGGTAGTATCCCTCTCACATAGCAGTGCTGCTCATAATGTTTTACTTGGCACAAACTTGTCTTTTTAAAAGCTGTGAACCTATGAAGAATCCTTGTTTTCAAAACAGAATACTATTAGTCCATCTCAACAAAATTGCCTTGGGAATTATGGAATCCTTCCTTCCTGGGCATCCATCTTTCCCCTTGATACCATCTCTGTTATCCTAAAAGTACAGTGGTGCCTCACATTATGATGTTAATTCATTCCAGCGAAATCGCTGTAGAACGAAAACATCGTAAAGCAAAATTAAAAAGCCCATAGAAATGCATTAAAACCTGTTTAATGCGTTCCGATGGGCTTAAAACTCACCGTCCAGCGAAGATCCTCCATAGGGCAGCCATTTTCGCGGCTTGTCTTGCGAGGAATCCGTCCCTAAACACAGTGGGGAGCCATTTTATTTACCCAGCGGCCATTTTGAAACTGCTGATCAGCTGTAGGAAAATCATTGTTTTGCGAAGAATCGGTTCCCGAAACAGGGAACCGATCATCACAAAGCGAAATTCCTCCATAGGAAACATCGTTTTGCGATCGCAAAAAGTTCATCGTAATGTGATTTCGTCGTTAAACGAAGCGATCGTAATGCGAGGCACCACTGTACAATGAGAAATGAGTTCCATTGCTCTGTGGATAAACGTGTGGGGACTATCAGAAAACCATGGCTGCTCAGATAACTCTTGTATGAGTGTTTATGTTTTGTTTTTCTTTTAATTTGCAATGCAATGAAATTTCAGGGACCAAAATAAAAACAGCTGATACTTCGGGGGGGGGGAACAGAAAAGATATCTCAAAGCTGCTAAGAGGACTAGAAAGGAAGGCTCAGACAACAGGGACCACCCTTAGACATCATTAGCTGTGTGGACTCAAGTGTTTGCCCAGCCATGTTGTGTTTGTAGTACCAGACCTGCATCTCAGATATAATAGCAGTAGAAACCATCAACCAGTTAAAAAGATATCTAGTATACAAAGAACCATGTACATGCAGAGGGTACACTTTACTCATGAACTGCTGGATAGCTCAGTGGTTTAGGTATAAAGCCGAACATCCTGAGGCTGGGAGTTCAGTTTTCTACTCTGCCTTCTTGACAAGGGCTGATGATCCATAGGTTCCCTTCCAGCTCTGTAGTTCTAAGATTACTGTGATTAGTATATTATTATCTTTATTTTGTGTGGTGTACACAGGGACTGGCCAGAGAACAAGAAAATGTAGGGGGGGAGGATAAACACGGAACACCACATTTCAGTCAAGAATAATTTGATATAAGGGGAAGTAAGTACTGAGAGCCGGAAGGTGATGGGGGCCACTCAGCTGGGCAGGATGATCTATTATGTTTAAAATTGCCTCTAAGATCATTGCTCAAGGCCCACACATTTTCCTGAGATTAAAGCTCTAAGAAATGTAAGAATGTATGCACCATTAGCCACCTGCCTGGCTTAGAGAGAATATTGCTCTGTTCCTCCAGATATACAACCAGTGACAAGTTTACTATTGAACTCGAGTGGGGACATAAGGCATTACAGAGGATAACCATCACAGTTGAACATTTCCACTCTGTTATTATTTCTCCCATGTTGCTTCTCCAACCAGCCCTTCAAGTTATTGGATATTGTTTTACTGTTTTCCCCCTCCTACATCAGCCTTTGGAGCTTGGCTCCTTTGCTGTGGTTATGACAATGGCGTCAATTTTAAACAATGCCTAAATGGAAACAGCGGCTGTAAAATCTCTTCTTGTAAGTCTGAGTCTACATTCGGGAGCCTTATTATAACTCTTGTCCTCCAGCAAAATTGTCAAAATAACAATACTTACCATACAAGAAATAAACAGTAACTGGTCTCTAGTTAGCTGACTGGATAGCTTTGCCTGTTAGGTATCTGGCTGCAGAGTGGAAGGTTAGGAATTTGGTTCTCCAGGGTGCCTCCTGGGAGAAGAGCCGTCCTGTAAAGTCTTGGGCAAGCTGCAGAGAGCCCCCAGAAGAAGGGAATGGTAAACTGCGTCTGTATCTTCTCAACCTGGAAAACCTTGCATTGTTGTAGTTGTAATTGTACTTAGTTGTAGTTGTAATATTAGTACTTATTATTATCAGAAATGTTTTGGCAGTTTTCTTTTTTTTTTTTTTCCTGACCAAACAGGGGTTTGGCACTTCTCAGCCCCACCTCCTCCAGCAGGTGCCCACTTAGAAGCAGTTGTTGGAGGAGGTGGGGTCGGGGATTGCAGGATGCTGCTTCTGAGTGTGTGCTGCTGGAGAAGGCAGGTCTGGGAAGCAGCTACTACTTGTCTAACCAAAAAAATAAACTGGCACGCACCACCAAACTGGTGGTTCATGCCCAGCTCTAGTTGTTGTTTTTATTGTTGTTGTTGTCATCGTCATCCGGATCGGTCTATTAATTAAAGTCTGGTTTAGACAGATACATGTTCCCAGAGGGAGAAACGGGATGGCAAGTCTAAGACCCACACCTAACATTTGTGTTCCTTCAGATCTTCTCACCTAGTAAACTGAGGCAGGAGTGAGAAATATGTGGCTTTCTAAAGGGTATTCAAAATATTTGCTTAGCCCTTCATTTGTTAATGGTCAGAGTAATGTGGTCTGCCACAGACCACTTTGATCATGTTGCCCGTGCCTCAGTTCAGACGCTAAACAGGGTCAGGGCTGGATAGGATAGGAGAACACGAAGTGTACGAAGAATCTTGAGGTGGTGGGGGGAAGGAAACAATCCAGCTTGAAACCATGCAGAGCTTATTGTGAGAGAATTAATCATTACCTGTTGTCTGCTAAAGATCTTCTTAACCAACACACCCTATTGTTGTCCTCCCAGACACACTTTCACTGACAACAGTTTTAAACTCACCCGAGAGAACAAGAGAACAGTCCTCTGTTCATTGGAAGAAATGTATTTAGATGTATGAAAACTTATGAAAAATAAAAATAGTAGTTTAAAAGGTGCTACAAGTCCTTACATGTTTGCTTGTTTGTTTCTTTAATTTATATGCCCCCCACACTACCCAAGGGTCTCTGTGAGGCTTACAATAATTTAACTACAGTACATTAAAAATATTTTAAAAAAACAAAATATAATTAAAAATACAGTGCTCTAAAAATTGCCATCAGGACCCACAGTTGATATTATTTCAATTAAAAACCCTCTGAAACAGGAAGGTTTTGACCTGGCACTGAAACATCACCAATGTCGGTGCCAGACAAATCTCCCCCCCAGGGGGGGGCGTTCCATAGTTTGGGGGCAGCTGCCAAAAAGGCCCTTTGTCTGCAAGCCATCCCTCTGACCTCCTTGAGGGATGGCTCTTTCAGGAGAGCCCCCTGGCTAGATCTTAATTGCCCGGTAGGCTCATATGGAAGGAGGTGGTCCTTCAGGTATCCAGGGCCTGAGCCAATCAAGGCTTTATATATCAAAACAAATACTTTGAATTGGGCCCAGGCAGCGACTGGTAGCCAATGTAATTTATTCAGAATTGACCTGATGTGTTCCCTAGTGGCCCCACAACTCACCAGCCATGCAGCTCGATTCTGAAACAGTTGCAGCTGCCAGACCATCTTCAAAGGCAGCCTCAAGTACAATGCATTGCAGTAATCTACATGGGATGTTACCAGTCTATGCGTAACTGTCATGAGACTGCCCGTTCAGGTAGGGCTGTAGCTGGTATAATTTCTGCAGCTGAAGGAGGGAACCCCTGGCCACTGAGTCGACCTGGGCTTCCAGAGTTAGACTGGGGTCCAGGAGCACCCCCAGGCTGCGGACCCTGTCCCTTAGGGGGAGTGCAACCCCATTCAGGGCAGGGAAATGGCCCTCCAGTCTGTCCAACAAAGCACACACTAACAGCACTTCCATCTTGTCTGGATTGAGTTTCAATTTATTAACCCTCATCCAGTCCATTATCAGGTCCAGACACGAGTTCAGCACAGAAACCCCCTCACCTGGATTGGTGGAAAACGAGAGGAAAAGCTGAGTGTCGTCAGCATATTGCTGACTCCTCAGCCCAAACCTCATGATGAACTCTCCCAGCTGTTCCATGTAGATGTTAAACAGCATGGGGGACAGATGGTCAAGGGTCGAGCTGAGTGGTGGTAGAATGGACAGATCCAAGCACCCTGTTCACATCCTCAGGTCTCAACAATTAAAACTCATCCATTAATACTTGACCTAAGCAGAGCACACTGGACACGTCCTCTGATTCTGCACTAATGGTGGAATCCCACCCACTGTGAATCTGAGCAATTTTACCCTCAAAAGGAATGGCAGATTCATCACAGTGAGCTGATGAGCAGTCCGGGACCTCCATCAGATTGCTTGGTTGAAGAAGATCCTGGACTACCCGAACCAGCTCTGCTGGATGACATTCTGAGGAAGCAATACAGATGGTGAAATATTGCAGTTTCACCAGCCGTATTGCCCTGGATCCATTCCAGTTGGGCTTCAGGCTGTACCAGGGTACAGAAATGGCATTGGTCACCCTGTTGGGTGAACTGCTGAGGGAGGCTGACAGGAGCAAAATGTCTTTATTGGTCCTCCTTGATATCTCAGCCACCTTCGATACCGTCGACCACGGTATCCTCCTGGGGAAGCTCTCTGAGCTGGGAATCGGTGGCTTGGTGCTCACCTGGTTCTGATCCTTCTTGGAGGACCATCCTCAAAGAGTACAGCTTGGAGAGTGAGTTTCGGCCCCATGGAGCCTCAATTGTGGGGTTCCATAGGACTCTATTATCTTCCCATTACTATTTAATATCTTCATGAGGCCACTGGGTGGGGTCATCAGGGGGTGTGGGGCTTTGTGCCAACAGTACGCTGATGACACCCAGTTCTACATCTCCTTTTCTGCAACCACAGTGGATGCCGTTCTTTCCCTTCAGTGCTGCCTGGAGGCTGTATTGCCATGGATGCAGGAGAATGGGCTGAGACTGAACCTGGACAAGACAGAGGTCCTGAGGGTGGGTGGCCCCTCCATTGGTGGTTTGGGAAACTCCCTCTCTTTGGGGGCAGTGACTCTCACCGCACAGAGTGAGGTTCACAGCTTGAGGGTCCATCTGGACCCGGCGCTCACTATAGAAACTCAGGTGGCATCAGTGGTCTTGTCCGCCTATTTCCATCTTGGCAGATTGCCCAGCTGCATTCCTATCTTGATGTTGGGGCTCTCACCACTTTGGTGCATGCACTTTTAATCTCAAGATTAGACTACTGCAATGCGCTCTACGTGGGGCTACCTTTGAGATTGATGCGGAAACTTCAAATGGTGGAGAATGCAGACTTCTCAATGGGACGAGAAAATATCAGCATATTTCCCACACTCTGGCTGCCTTGCATTGGCTGCCCGTTCATTTCTGCATCAATTTCAAAGTGTTAATGATGACATATAAAGCCCTAAATGGTTTAGGACCACGATATCTAGCAGAATGCTTCCTCCCACCTAGATCTACTCAAATCACTCGTTCTAGCCAGGAAGAGTGGCTGAGGGGCCTAATGCCGAAGAAAGCTCAGAGAGAAAGAACAAGAAACCAGGCCTTCTCGGCAGTGGTCCCTCTCCTTTGGAACAGTCTCCCTTCAGATATCTGTCTGGCTCCTTCACTGGGTGTTTTTAAGGGCCAACTTAAGACCTGGCTCTTTATGCAGGCTTTCCCTCTTGTCATCACTTGATTATTTTTTATCTCTTCTCCATGTTGAACGATATTACTATTGTTCTTCTCTATTTTATTGTATCACTTTTATGCCATTTTTACTGTTAGCCACCCAGAGTAGATGGGTCTAAATGGGTGAGGGTATAAATTTAAACAAACAAACAAATAAATAAATAGCCACAAAATAAGCCTGATAATGGGCTCTAAGTCATGCTCAATCAGACTCCCAGAGGGATTTCCTCCACCTGCACTCTAGCCATCTCCCCTCTCCAGCCATCTCCCCATAGTTCAGATGTATACCAAGGAGCTGTCTGGGCTCTGTGTGAAGTGAGATGGCACTTAGGCACAATCGTGTCAACTGCCCAGGTCATCTCCTTATTCCATAGGGTGACATGAGCTTATTAGCGCCAACCATATCAGATGGATAATCCCCCAGAGCATTCAGGAAACCATCTGGATCCATTAGCCTCCGAGGGCGGATCATCTTAATAGATCCCCCACCCTTGAATTTGACCAGGAATTGGTCTGACCATGACAATGGGGTCATGACCAGCCCCTCCACATCCAAACCACCATCTTCTAGTCCCATTGAAAAAAACAGGTCCAAAGTATGGCCTTTCTCATGTGTCGGGCTGATGACTCATTGAGACAGCCCCATGGCTTTCATGGCAGCCATGAAGTCCTGAGCAGCCCCAGTCAAGGCAGCCTTGGCATAGATGTTGAGGTCCCTCAGCACCAACAGCCTGGAAGTCCTCAACACCAGGTCTGAGACTACCTCCATCAGCTCAGGCAGGGAGACTGTTGGTACGCAGCAGGGTGGGTGGTACACCAACAGAATCCCCAATCTGTCTCATAAGCTCAATACACAATACAGGCCCTCAAGACCTCCTTTCAAAGGGATAGGAAGCCTGGTCAAGGAGACAGAACTCCTATAGACTATAGCAATTCTCCCTCCCCGACACTCTGAGTGACATTGGTGCTGGATCGAGTGCTCAGGTGGACACAGCTGGGAGAGTGGAGCACCACCCTCCTCTCCCACCCAGGTCTCAGTAATGCACAGGTCAGCACTCTCATCCAGAATTACATCATGGATGAGGGCAGTCTTATTTTGTACTGTTCATCAACAACACTGTGTGGCTCAAGGGTTTGCTGATATGGTCACCTGATACCATCTGGTTGGTGGTAGGTCTAGAAGAGGGGATAGATGTAAGATATCTAACCTCTCTTCTCCTATGTGGCCATGTTCTACCCCCACCACAATTCTTTCTCCTGCCCAGCACCACCTCAATGGCTGCCCCCTCAAACGCCCTTCCCCCTTCCTGTTCAGATCCACTGTGGGTCTCTACTTACTCAACCTGATGGCAACTGACAACCAAATCACAATAAAGCCCCTTCTCCCCCTGAGTCAGGTGGCTGGTGTTGGGGGGGGTAGTAAGGGCCCAGAGGTAGTAAGGGCCCAGTCCTGCAAGGCAGTGGGAGTCCAAGCCAAGCTCCCCCAGGAAGGCTGGCAGCTGGCAGGAGCACAGCCACCCTGTCTCTCACTCAGAGCCTGTGGCGTGGCAAATGATGGGGATTCCCTCGAAGGCATGAATATTTGTCCGGCAGGGCCCAGGCACAGTCTCTGGCTTCTCCTGCTGAGCCAGGTGGCTAGTTTCTTTTGCACTATAAAAGACCAAGATTACCTTTCCTGCAGAGCTATTGTGAAGCAATATAAGACTCAGTATAAGAAAATGTCCATTATTCCTATTCTTATAAATGCTTATGTTCCTCACCATTAATAACACTAGATGGTGCTGAGGGGAATTCAAATCCAACAAGCTCTGGAGGACCATGAATCCTCACTCTTATTCTCAGTTGAACACATGAAGTTTCCTCTTTCATACCTTCTGCATGAAGGTCAGAAGCTGCAGAGAAGAGTATGTTTGGGCTATGGTCCCTATACAGTACCTTACATTTTGAGGTTGCGTAGAGGTGAACACCTGAACAGAGCTAATTTTGCCTTTGTATTAAAAGTGCCTTTTAGTCACTTCTGCAAACATGAAGGACACAAAAATTTCTTCTTATGAGTCAAGCTGTATAAAAGAACAGAGGTAACAAACAACCTTGTCCATGAACGGAACTGGATGGCATTAAAGGATGAGATCAGTGGTGGAAAGATTGTATTTTATAAAAATAATATTGAGCCATAACAAGGTCTTTAAAGGATCCAATTACTCTTGTTAATAATACAGAAGGTAAGGGATGTGTTGGCACCATCACGGATAAAATTGCACTGACCTGTGTCAATTTCATATCCATTCCAAGAACTCCTGTAATTTCTGCTGTGGTCCTGTCATAGGTTGTTTTGTTACAATCCATCCGTTTCCATGGGAACACCTTGTGAGACATGTTGATAGCATCATGTTATGTCCTGATGTCAGTATTAACTCACATCTTTGTATCTCCAATATTTCTCGATGATCTCTGGCTTCTGACTGGAACAATGTAACTAATTAAATTGGATTGACACAGGCTCTGAGAGCTTACTCAGAATGTGCTCATAGTGTTTAAGCAGTGATTTGACAAGGTACCCCCTTTCATTAAAAAAAACCCTTATATATCTATATCTCCAATGCACTGACCAATATCCTATAGACTGAATATATTGCATCTTCATATGATGCCTCTGAGCGGTTTTAGCTGGGAAGGAGCTGCAGTAAATGCCTGTCAATCAACTTTGTAACAGCCAATAGTTTCCTCTCCACCTCAGATCATTCCCCTGCCTTTTTTACAGGTGGTCATAGTTCAAGTTAGTGTTCTGTCAGTGAGTTACGTCAGTGGTCCCCAACCTTAGGCCTCGAGATGTTCTTGGACTACAACTCCCAGAAGCCTTCATCAGCACCTCTGCTGGCCAGGATTTCTGGGAGTTGAAGTCCAAGAACATCTGGAGGCCCAAGGTTGGGGACCACTGAGTTACGTAACCCGTCAGTTTGTTAATAATGAAGTAAACAGAGAAATTATTAGCTGACCCTTAAGCAGCCAGTGAAATTTCCATGGAATCCAGAGTGAGTGTAGTAGAGACTGAAGGCCCTGAAGTTGATTCCAGGACAAAGCAGACCTGTTTGCTCTTTTATCTCCTCTTGATGTCAAAAGGAAATAACCTGGGCAGGGATGTGGACTCAAGTTTCAGGACTCACTGTCAATACAGACTTAAGTCACACCAGGGAGTTTGTATTTAATAGGGACTTGGGGCTTGGAACTCAGGATTTGGTACCAACAACTTGGTCTTGGGACTTGAACCCAAAGATATGCCAACATCCCTGCCATTGGGATGCACATGTTTTGCAAACCTCTAGTGTCTGCCTGGAGCATGGTCAAAAGGACCTGCTTTTACAGTAACTTGTTGGTCCATGACAGAGTCAAAGCATTCTCTATGTCTTCCCTACTAACATCCAGCACCCCAGACGCTTCTTCACTCTTCACTTCCTATCTGAAGATGTGTTTCACCTGAATCTGCTCAACAATTCACACATGCACATAATAATCCAGTAATCCAGTACTACAAGAGATATTTGTGCTTTTAGGGGAGAATGGTTGGCCTTTTAAGATCTCTAGTTGTAAATTTCCCTATATCTTTATAAGATACAGAGTTCCATTATGCCGTAAATCATGATGCCAGTGCAATCTCAAGGCTGCACTCCTTTACCCACTGATCTAGGAGAAGGTCCCACTGAACTGAGCTGTGTCATATGTCTCTTAAAAACTGACTTCTCCACATCAGACGAATGTAATGGCTAGCATCCCATTGCCAAGAAAGTGGGGTGGAAGAAAAATTGAACACGTATTCCCATACCAGCAGGCTTCCTGTTGTGTGACTAGTCACATGATCAGACTTGCAACCAATGTGAGAACAGGTGCACAACAAGGAGTTTGCCAGAGTAAAGTCAGGGGCAATTTCCCTTCCTTTCCATGTTTAGACAACAAGATACTAGCTTATGGCTGTCTTGATTCCATCCACAGGGAGAAAGGTAGGGTAGAAATTAAATTAAATTAAATTAAATTAAATTAGTAGAAAAGCAAGTAAATTAGTTGCTGAGAATAATAATCATGTGCCATCAAGTTAATTCTAATTTACGACAAACCTTTCTAAGGTTTTCCAGGTTGAGAATATACAGAAGTGATTTACTATTCTCTTCTTCTGGGACGCCTTGGGATGCAGCTTGCCCAAGGTCAACCCCTAACTCCACAGTCACTGAGCTATCCAGCCAGCATTTCCTGGGAACTAATATTTTACACATTGTTCAGATTTTCATTTGACTAAGTTTAATTGATTATCTTTTTAGTCCTCACACTCCTAAACCCACTAAGTTTAAATGAAATGACTTAAATCAAATTAGTAATTTCATCCATAATCAATTGTTGAATGGTTTGGAACTACCAAATGTATCCAGGCCATTAAGAAAAGAACTTTTTTTTGTTTTATTTTTCCGATTTTTTCTTTCTTTTGAGAGAGAGAGAGAGAGAGAGAGAGACTCCAGTTAGTGAAAACTAGTTTTGATAATCTTTTCAATCTTTTGTATTAAAAACAATCTGTGAAAATTACAGGTCACCAAAATATATTTAAAAGATTTAGAAAATATATTCTACAATACAGAAGGTAAGAATTACTTGATAAGCAACCAGACCTAACAAGTGAGCAAGAGAGATGAAACTGGAAGAACATTTATAACAATAATTACACTGTTTGAACTTTGAATTGTTTTGAATGTTTCAGAAATTAATGTGACATCTAAAAGGCTTCAGAAATTGTCTTCCTTTTCTACACTGAACAATTTCAGTTTTGCTACTTTGATATTTTTCATAGCTTTTTTCTAACTAGAGGAACAACCAAAGTATGCGATTTAGAAGCAATTAAAATTTTTATGGCAGCAAGCAGGTTCCAGATAAGGATTTTGCTGCCATCACTCAAGAGACAGTGTGCATGGGAGCAGGAGAGAGTGTGTGGGCCTGCCCAGTCTGGCCATTTTGGGTGTGTGGTGAACTGGAGTACAAAAGGATCTATTGAGGTGGGGGAGAAGTGATGTGACGTTTGGTACGCTCCTCCCATCACCACAGCAAATGAACCTTTATAGCCTGATTAGCTATCAATTATGTCTTGCTGTCACCAAAGCTACCAACATGAATTTGACCCAGCTCCGGGAGGCAGTGGAAGACAGGAGGGCCTGGTGTGCTCTGGTCCATGGGGTCACGAAGAGTCGGACATGACTTAACAACTAAACAAGAACAATGTCTTCTCCCATGCTACAGATCCATTCATGGTTTACATGTTTTACTCACAAGTAATTTTACACAATTTATTTGCGAGTAAGGAGACTGCCAAAAACAGCTCACCAACAGTGACAGGAAGCTGGTGGCAGCTCCAGAGTCCAAGAGGTTCACAGCAGTCTGTCAGCAGCAGCTCCTGCTGCCTCTGCTGCGTCCACCTCCACCACTAAGGTGGTCACTGGAGCTGCCATGGCAGAGGCAATGCCAGCCTTCAGGGCACTGTGCATCCACCATGCCACAGCAAGCTTGGTTTTGGCCAACCTCTTGGGCTGCTCTTCTCCAGCTGCCCCATGAGCCTGCAGGGCTCCAAATTTTGCTAAATAGAATATGTACCCTAGGCAAGGTTCAGAAAAGTGTGGGGCAACTCTTGAAGGGGAAGGATAGACCATTCTAAGTACAAAAACAATGGACAATGTCTTTTTTATCATGCTGTCATTGGGGTTCCATATACCATAACTGTAACTATGCCAGTATAGAGAGGCTCTCTCTCTCTCTCTCTCTCTCTCTCTCTCTCTCTCTCTCTCTCTGTGTGTGTGTGTGTGTGTGTGTGTGTGTGTGTGTGTGTGTGTGTGTGTGAGAGAGAGAGAGAGAGAGAGAGAGAGAGAGAGAGAGAGAGCGCAAAATCCAGTTGCAACTACAGTTAGACCCACTAAATGAACAGGACTTCCATAAATATTGACTCCACAAGTCCTATTCATTCATTGGGTCTGTTCTAGGTGCAAGTGACAATTGGGCATATCCCTATGTGTTTAGGATTCATAAGAATATTATGATTGATCATTAGCTTAATTACAGGAACTATATGGTAGGCCAAATGATGCACAAAACCAGATGCAAATTTATTGTACTTTCAACAGTTATATTTTCTCCTCCCCCTGCTTTAAAAAAAATTAAAAAGCTTAAGTGGGATACTGGAAATAGATAATTTTTCTGTTATTTCAAATTAATCCATAGGACCTGCTAGGTATTTGCAAAGCAATTCCCATATGATTTCGTCAAAGAAAAATAGTACAGGCCATTTCCCCCCTCATTTCACCTTAAATTGTTTCCAGATTAGCCTTATAATTCCAACAAAAAGAGCAGCCCCATAATTGACAGACACTGGTCGATAAAATCTATTGGAGAAAATAGAATAAAATATAATGGTGTATTAACTATGGATTTACAAATACAAACTGAAGGGCAACAAAACAAGGCCACAAAGAAAAAGACAAACACTATCAAAGAAGGCAGAAATCATAGCATTTATACAGATACACTATAGAGAGACAGATAAGCTTTGATGGATAGTGTTTCTCCCACCAGCCCCTCTTTGGGCATGGCCATACCTTCAATGTCACCAGTCACCAGACAGCAAAACATATTTCCACATAAAGAAATTATTCTGCAAAATTTCAGGCAAATAGGCTCAGAAGGTTTTGTGCCATCAAATATTTAATTCTTCATTTTTTAACGAAATGATCCAATGGTGCTTTTAAGAAAACATGGGCAGAACTGCACACATTTTACAGAGATCGCTACCACCACTTAGAGAATCAAGCCTGCTAGGTTTCAGATTAATAAAGGCAGTGAGTTTTGTGCAAAACCAGGCTTGACAGTTTGCAGGATTTTAAGGGGAAAGGATGTGCTTATTGTGTTTTCTGTGCACAGTTGTGAAGAAAACGACACACAATTTTACAATGGCCGTGGTTTTAAAAAAATCCTAGAAGTGAAATAGTTTTTGTAAAAATAGAGGGCTGTTTTCTGGAACATGAGTGATTTTCACAAGTTTATTTTACACTGGTGTGAGTTATTTTACTCTATTTGTGTTATAAATGTGACACTGAGTTTTGCAGGGCTAGGCCAGTGAAATGCATATTTTGAACACTTTCTACCAAACTGGTAGGTTTTTCTTCATCGCTCTGTTGACAGACAGCATGTTTGCCACCTGATGAGCAACCTAGCTAAGTTCAGAAAATGTGAAATCTTTGTGAACAATATTGGCAGAGAGAATACCTGCACCAATGAAATGATATATTATCAAAATCTTCATGGGGTATAAAATAACTATACAGTAGAAGCCAAAGGTTGGGAGTTCAATTCCCCACTGTGCCTCTTTGACAGTGGCTGGACTCGGTGGTCTGTAGGGTGCCTTCCAGCTCTTCAGTTTCAAGATGATGATGATGATTTAAAAACGCCTGGCATAGTCAATCAAAATCATAAAAACACTGACTGATATTATATAACAAATACAAGTTTTAACCACATTGTGTTACTAGATGGCAAAAACTGGGGTCCTCAAGACTAAAAGATCTCTTTGGAAATAAGAGAGCTTCAGAAAACTAGGTTTTGTTTTGTTTTGTTCTTTTAGGAACCAGGCCTATTTAGTCCAAAGGTTATGTCTAGTATTGGAAGATTACCAAGAACCAGGCTAATCAAACCATCAGTCTTTGCCCTCCTTATTGCTGGAACTACATAGCCAGAGCATTTATGAGGGAGAACACATCAGGCAGACTTCACATAGAGGAAAGCATATCAACATTGGGATAGCTGTTTAGTTGCCAGTCAGTTTCTTTCAGAGTCTTCCTAAGTTGAACTTTATACAACTCATAGGGGGAAAATCAGAAAATTAACTCTCCCGGGGATGATAAAGACTTTTGGTCATGGCAGCATGAGCAAAATAATTACAACCTCATACAGGGCTTATAGTGGCAACCTTGTGTACACCCAACTAGACTCAATCCCAGGCAGACTGCTTAAAATTGTTATATTTCTATCCCACCCTTTGGTCTTTCAAGGAACCCAAGACAGAACCATTCTTCCTCACACTTCAATACACTGAAAAGGGATGCAGAACTGCTACTGAAAGCCAACTGAAATGACCTGTAGATTTCTCTGCCCTCCAAACTAAAGTGTTTTTTTTTTCCCTCTCATTTCTTAGATGCTTCAGTGCAGTGGTTTACAGGGGCCAACCTCCTGCAGAGAGACATACAAAATTTCAAGAGGCATGAAGATCATGACAGGACAAGTCACGAAAAGGAGGCTGACAGAACATAGGTTTGGTAGGGAGTGATGGCAGAAGAAGTAAGAGGTAGACCGGGGACTATAAAGAGGTTATGAGCTTGAGATGAAGGAAGAGCAGCCAGGCTGAATGCAAGTAGGTATTAGACAGGTATTAGAGCAGAGCAGTTCTTTTCCTGACTCCTCCTCCTCCTCCTCCTCCTCCTCCTCCTCCTACTACTACTACTACTACTACTTCCTCCTTCAGTGGAAGAAAAGGCAGCACTAGGGCATTCCCAATGCCCCAGGGCAAATACAGTTGAATGGTGAAGGAAATCATCAGTGGAGCAAGAGGAAGAAAAGGCTACTCACTGTTCTTCCATATGTGAACACATTGCTCGTCCACCTTGTCACTGGTACCTTCAGGTATTTG
The DNA here is from genome assembly GCF_051106095.1 of Pogona vitticeps. NCBI lineage: Eukaryota > Metazoa > Chordata > Lepidosauria > Squamata > Agamidae > Pogona > Pogona vitticeps. The sequence goes on from NC_135784.1 coordinate 213,410,720, forward strand.
ATGAAAGCTGACTTTGGAGAGAGATGGCTTTTGGTGGGAGGCCTGCAGGGTTCTCTAAAGGGGAAAGCAGAGCTGTTGCTTTTAACCTACCACTGCTGCTTATCTTCACTTTCTCCTCCCCATCTTTGTCCTGAGATGATGGAAGGTGTGGAGAAACTGTCTGAAAACTGGCAGAATTGGTTCCCACAGCATGCCCCCATTAGTAACTTTCCAGCTGCATTCAGGGATCAATGAAAGTTCTGAAGAATCTTCAGTGGCAGAGGTGAGTATATCACCACAGTGCACTATCCTGTTTTCAAAGGTTCCTTTGTAATTAAAAGTATGGGCCGCTCTTCTTATCATTGGGAAAATTCAAGCAGAAGCATAGTAAATGGTGTAACAGCACTTTTTTAGACTGACAGAGGATGTTTAATTTGCCCTGCTGAGTTGTTTTTAAATGTGTATTTCATTGATTTTTAATGGTTTCAGGTTTTCATTGATTTTTGTTTTATTTTAAAGCAAAATTTAGACTCATTTGTTTTATTGTATGGATACTTTAAGAAGGGTGTAAATGTAACAGACAGACAGACAGACAGACAGACAGACAGACAGACAGATAACAAAATACAGTTCAAGAAAGATACTTTTTCATGTTATAGGTGCCACATGCTTAAAGTGACAAAGCTGACTAGAAGCCAGGTTATTAGCCATGCTAAGGAAAGTATGGAGTCCTGCTTACCCCCTAACCAGATCAAGGACAGCGTGTCCATTCATTGTTATGTTTCCTCTATGTTTCCTGAAAATCTGATCCCCATCCTGTACAACACCACCCAGAACCAGTCAATTGCCACCTTGTCAATTGAACAACCCACAGTAGGCAGCTGTAGTAGTTACCCTGTCTTGTGCAACTCATGAATGAGCATCAATTTCTGACCCCTTGTGCCAGTGCATGACTGAGTCCAGATCTTATTCAACAATTCTATGGCTCCCTCTGAGGGTGATGAAGAAAGGCAGGGTGGAGTCAAATGGATTCATCAGAACAAGGGTGCTAAACCATTCTAAAGCTCTAAGGTTGCCTCATTAAGTGATAGTAAGGGTTAAGAAAAACTGAAACTCCAGATGGAAGTACAGTAGTGCCTTGACTTACAAACACCCCAACCTACGAACAGTTTGAGTTACAAACAGCTCCGCTCGCAAAATTTTGCTTTGACTTGCAAACGGAGCTTTGACTTAACAAACGGGGAAAAATGGGGAAGGCAGGGAAAGTTGGCCAGCGAGGAGGCTGCTTGTCTACTGCCTCGCTTGCCCCAGCGGTTAGAGAGTGTGGATACAGAGAGAAACTTCAGACTGCCTACTGCCTGGTACTGTACTGTATGGACTGTGTTTTTTTGGCTTTTTTGGATTTTTGACTTTCTTTTTTTAAAATGGAGAGACTACCTGTTCTGGGTGAGTAAACTGTATTTACTGTACAGGGGTTTTGCAGCTTGGGGTTGGGCTAGGTGGCTAGGTAGGGGGGTTATTTTTCTGTGCTGGCTGTTGGTTTTAAAATCAGAAAACTGTTTGCAAAGGTCTGTCTGTCTGTTGGCCTCTAAAATGGCATTTAGACTGAAGTCTCCCCCACCCTATTGTCTTCTCTCTCTCTCTCTCTCTCTCTGATCTCTTTTTGTGCTGAGGAGGCCTGTTGCTGGATAATGGTTGCTGGATTCTGTGGCTCCTAGGGTTTGTGTACTGTGGTGTGCTGAACAGTACTCATGGCTCCAAAGAAAGAGCAGAGCAAAGGCAAGAAGAATATCATCTCCACTGAAACGAAAAAGGACATCATCAAAAAGCATGAAGATGGCATGTGTGTGACTGAACTGGCTGCTGAATACAAGATGGCAAAGTCAACCATTACCACCATATGTCTTGAAAGACATTGATGTGGCAAAAGGAGTCACAATCCTAACAAAGAACAGGACACCCCTGGTGGAAGAGGTGGAAAAACCTTTACTGGTGTGAATGAATGAGAAACAGCTGAAAGGGGAAAGCATCAGTGAAGTCATGATCTGTGATAAAGCAAAGAAGCTGCACAGTGATTTAATGGAAAGAAACCCCTCCAGAAGTGCAGCACAAGAAGAATTCAAAGCCAGCAGGGGGTGGTTTCAAAATTTCCAAAAGAGAAGTGGTACCAACAGCATCGTAAGACATGGGGAGGCTGCAAGTTCTGACCATGATGCTGCAGAAGCCTTCAAGCTGGACTTTTCCAAATTCATCAAGAAATAAGACTACCTCCCCCAGCAAGTCTTCAATTGCAATGAGACAGGGCTGTTCTGGAAAAAGATGCCCAGGAGAACCTTCATAACTCAGGAGGAAGAGAAAATGCCAGGCCACAAACCCATGAAAGACAGATTCACCCTTTTGCTCTGTGCCAATGCCACCGGCAATCTGAAGATCAAGCCTCTGCTGGTGTACCACTCCCAGACTCCTCACCCATTCCACTGAGAGAAAGTTAAAAAGGCCACACTGCCTGTCATGTGGAGGGCCAGCTCAACAGCTTGGATGACAAGACAACTGTTTATGGAATGGCTCTATGAAGTGTTTGCACCCACTGTCAAGAAATATATTTCAGACAACCAGCTTCCTGAAAAGTGCCTTCTGCTGATGGACAATGCCCTGGCACACACACACCCCATCCTTGGTGGATGATCTCAACAAGGATTTCATCAGGGTCAAGTTCCTTCCCCTCAACACAACACCTCTTCTGCAGCCCATGGACCAGCAAGTGATCAGCAACTTCAAGAAGCTGTACACAAAGGCACTCTTCACCAGGTGCTTCAATATCACCAAGGAGATGTCCTTGACCCTGAAAGAGTTCTGGAAGACACATTTCAATGTCCTCCATAGCATCAGACTCATTGACAAGGCCTGGCAAGATGTTACAATTCGGACCTTTAACTCAGCCTGGAGGAAACTGTGGCCAGAATGTGCACACAGAATGTGGCACTGAGGTGACTGATTCACAGGTGGTGAGGGACATCGTCTCCATGGGTGAAGACATGGGTCTGGATGTCAACAAGGAGGATGCAGAGGAGCTGGTTGCAGACCACAAAGAGGAGTTGACGACAGAAGAACTCTTCCACTTAGGAAGAGGAAGAGGCACCACAGGTTAGCAGCGAGGAGATAAAATCCATCTGCAAGATATGGACTGAATGTAAGGACTTCTTTGAGAGGCACCACCCAAACAGGACTGTGATAGGAAGAGATGAATGACAACGTGGTCAGCCATTTCAGAAAGATTCTGCAGCGCAGGATGAAGCAGACAAAATTGGACAGATTTTTCACCAGGATGGAGTCTGCAGCCAGGAGACAGCAACTGGGAACCCCTGGAGAAGATGACCCAGAGGAGGGGACCTCTACCTTGCAGTGATGACCATATCACCACTCACCTGCCTGTCCTCCAGCCAGAAGTCACCATGATGTCCTCCAGAAGACCCAGAAAGCTAAGTGACCTCTCTTTAGTTTTAAAAGGTGTTGGTGGATGGGTTTAAAAGGCTTGGTTTGGTTTAAAATGTGTTTTGTTTAAAAGTTGCTTGGTTTAGTTTAAAATGTGTTTTGTTTAAAAGTTGCTTGGTTTAAAATGTGTTGTAAAATGTGTGGGTTTTAAAAGTGTTTGATTTAAAAGGTTTTTTGTTTGAAATGTGTTTTAGACTCCAAACTCTCCCCTCCCAATTGTCTTCTCTCTCTCTGTCTTCTCTCTTTTCGTGCTTAAAAGCACAAACCTTTATCTTAGGGGTCTGTGTGCCCCAGTGATGACCTCCTTTCTTTCTTTCCTCTTTCCCTCATTGTTCCCTCCCTCCCTCCTTTCCTGCCCTTTTTAAAAGTTCATTTTAGGTTAAAAGAAGAAAAATTCTTCCCCTAGTGGTAGAGGACAGATTAACCGGTTTTGCATTAGTTCCTATGGGAACTAATGCTTTGACTTACAAACCGTGCCTTGACATAAGAACAAAAAACAGCCGGAACAGATTAATTGGGTTACAGTGCATTCGTATGGGAAATGCTGATTTGAATTATGAACATTTTGACTTATGAACATCTTCTGGGACGGATTAAGTCCGTAGGTCAAGGCACCACTGTAGAAGGATATGAATATAGTGTATTGTTCTCTGGACTGACCAGTTTATACGGTAGGAAATAGGAGTGATGGTCCAGGAGAGTTGGTAATAATACGTTCCATATGCATTAATCAGCACAATCATTCTAATCATCTCCCAAAATAGCAACACTTCTTCAGAAGCCAGATCTGTAGTGTTTTTTTTTTATTATTATTATTTTTTATTTTTAAAACTATTGGGTGATGGGGAAGGAATACAAAAGGCAAAGGGCAGTGGGGGGGGGGATGGAAAAAGGGTTTTGAGAATAAGAAGACATCAAATGCATAATCATTCAATCTTACATATCAAGTATATACACATCTAATCTATTCATGTTCCAATAAAGATTCATCTTTCTTCTTCTTTTCCTTCTTCTTCTTCTTCTTTTGACTATTTTGTCTATATATTAACCTCTTTAGCTTTCGGCTTATACATGTAATACAGCTTAAATCTATGTTATTCCCACTGCATCAGAACACCAGGGCCATTTGTGAAATATTTCCCCTCTTTCACCCTCCTTTTTTCTTGAGAATGCACTCAGCAGACCCAAAATAATATAAATCCTGCTCTCTCCTCCCCTTTCCTCCCTGTACTTGTTTTGTTTCTGCGACTCTTTTTCCTTCCATATTTTAAAAGGGGAAACAATATCATTCAAAGTTTGCTTTTCAGCCTCAATCGCTACATCTCTTACTGGGTGGTCCTCCATCCCTTGTATATTATCTGATATCTTCATCAATACAGCCGGTTCTGAAATCTCTTTTTGATGTAATTTAACCTCTACTACCTTCCCTCCCCTAGAGCCTCCAATCACGTCTTCCATCTGGTCAATATAATAATTTACCTGCATGAATTTTTGCAACAATGACATCTGAAAAGAAGTTTTCCAGTCTAACCACCGATCAGTATTTTTCTCAGGGGGAGGTTCCATTTTCCACTATTTTCACTTAATATTCCCTCACCCCTTTATCCCAGTACACATCCAATATTTCTAATATTTCACCTTACCACTATACCATATTAGCAATAAGATAGCAGGTACATTCAAGTAGGAGATGGAATCTAAAACATAGATCTCTCAAGTGTCTTTGTAGTCGCTAATATCTTCAGACCGGTTGCTTCTTTTTTTTTTCCCTTCTTTTCTCTTCTCCAAGTTTGTTTTAACCTTCACCCGGCAAGACTCTATTATTAGAATGTCATTTGTCAAGATCTCAGTTCAGTTCAAACCACATAGCCCCCAGTTCACAGCTCTTCCTTTTACTTCCAACGGCTTCCAAACAGGGAGATCCAGCAGAGTCCCGGCAGTATATTGTTCACGGAAAGCAGAGTCCCACACAGTCCAAAAATATATAACCACAAAGGCAAAGGAATCCAGAGTGAACAGTTTGCAGCAGAAATTATTTTTTCAAGGCCCGTCAGTTGATTCTTCAAGAGTTATTTTTCCTCCTTTAATGGAGACACGAGCTATTTCTGCCTGGCTGTTCCTTTCGAAATAACCCGACCTCAGCTTGGATAAAGCTGGAATGCTAAGAATGCCGCTCCTTATCTCATTTGGTCATAAATTTGCACACAATCACTTGTTCTTCATTTAATGAGGTTTTTCATAGAACAAGGGCTTCCACTTACTTTGATGTATACTTTCGCCGTGCTTCTGTTTTCTTATTCTCGGCGAACGGAGCTGTCTTTGGCTAGTAGCCAAAAATGGCGCCCATCTTCGTCTGTGCTGATGTGAATTTCCAGAAGAAAGACGAATCGGGTTGCTGCCCAATCTTCTAACTTCTGTGGCTCACAAGCTGCTGCAGAAGGGTCTCTTCTGACTCTTCCTTGCCCCCCCCCATTTCTGGAAGGGTCCCAGACCGAAGTGGTTCTAGCTTCCCCCGGGGAGCTATTCCCGAGAGCTGCTAGCTTCACCAAGACGAAGCTCCTCCTCCAGATCTGTAGTGTTGAAATGTGCAGTGTAAATGGTTTGTTTTCTTCTAAAAAGGGGAAGTTTCTGGACTGTTGGATAAACTTTTCCTACTTCCCTTCCAGGATAGCTACACTACAATTTCCCTCATCTCCAGATTATGTTTTAGGGTACGACAACACTTTTGGAACAGTTCGGTGCAAGCTATTTTCCAGTGATCATGCAACCTATGGGGAATTGCGCTCTATAGCCTGATCCAGACCTGTGCCCAGGTTGGGTTCTTTTGGTCCCTAGGGAGCTACTACTTTCTGGTGCCAAGCTGAAGTGATAGCATGACAAATAAAACAGTTGTTTTAAGGAAGGTCACTCCCTGCAAAATGACCTTTTCCAGTGGGATTGGAAGCATGCCTTTCCCACCATCTGATTACACCCTTATTTTCAGACTCATTTTATGATGCCAATAAATACTGTATGAAATGTATGGAGGATTGACAACCAACCTTTTACTGCCATTTCATGTCATTGTTATAACAACACACAAACACACAGGCTTATGGATTTGACTATTTGTTTTCTTTTTAGTCCAGTGCCTATTTATATCTCCTTAATTTTCTGCATATTTTCACACCTCAGTATTGTCAAGAGTGGGCTGTGTGTCCTGTGGAATATGTTTAATTGATTTTCAGCTCTTAGAGGAGGAAGTGGTATTTCCACAGGAAAGGAAAATAGATGTTGATGAATTTTTATTTGATAGCTTTGGTAGCAGTGACATCAGAAGAAAAGAAAATAAGATCATGTCTTCTCCTAGACAGACAGACAGATGGACAGATGCTAGTGATGAAATATTTAGAAAAATGTGACTGGGCGTAATTACATTAAATAGCATTCATGCAGAATTATATATAAAATAAAACTTACTGCAAATTCTGGTATTCCTGACCAAACAAAACATCCCAGGAATTTCAGATAAGATTAAAAAAAGAGTTTCAGTCAGACTGTCTTTTTTCCCTCAACGAAGATCTGTAAATCTATGGGTTATTGCCAAACTGTAGCTAAAACTAAATTTGAGGAAAACTGAATGCTTGGGCAAAACTTCTGAGAAATTCTGAGGGAAAGTATAAAAGTGAAAAGTTCAACAGGCAATCTAAAACCTGACATGGCTCACTTTATTTGCTCCATAACCATGACGTAGGTCAGGTTAAGTGAGAGAATGACTGGTCGAAGTTCATACCGTGAGTTTTCACAGCTCAGTAAGAACTCAAACCTTGATCTGCCTAGTCCCAGTTCAATAAGACCTATTCAGGCATTTTTTAAAAAAGGATTTTATGTAAATGTGAGAAGAGGGAGAGGGTTTTAGGCCCAGTGCTGTCTATTGTGGTTTCAACAAGGAATAAGATTTTCCGAAAACGAAAGCTGCTTCTATTCACAAATTCTCCCAATGCAATTGGGGATCCTGAAAAATTGAGGTCCCAAATCATGTGGAGACGTGGAGCAGACTGACTCCCTTTTGGACAGTCCTTCTTCATGTGGAGCTAGTGATGGTGACAGGGCAGGGATGGAGCTAGAACTCTTTCTTCGGCTTTCAAACCATACCTGAATGAGGCGATATCCAGCTATAAAGACTTATTGACTCATTCTATGACTGAAATGGTTTTAATTGCTGGGAGGTTAATCCAGCTGGACCCTAACACACGTCATTTACATATTTAGATAACACCTTTCCACTTGACAATGAACCTGCTAATTAATTGGGCAGAACAGCTGGAAAACATACCATAGAAAAATAATACAATGAAACCCAACTGTGCTACAATTAAGCAGCTGACAGTGAAATCCTCTGCACGTTGACTTGGAAGAAAATCCTGCTGTGTTCAGAAGGTTTTATTCCCAGCTTACTGTGTATGAATTGCAGCAGGAAAGAGAGAACAGTGTAGCAAATACAAAAAAAAAAAAATATTCAGGGGAGCAGGCATATGGAAAATAATTTTTTTTAAAAAAAGAAAAATATCCCAACCCCTTCCAAAATTAGGTAAGTTCCTGAATTTGAGCAATTGTTTCCTTTCTTATCATGTACATCCTCACTTAAAAAAGAGAAGCAACCTACACCTCCAATAAAACTATTTAGTCTAACTGCACCACTGGCAGGCTTTCTCTAGGCACAGCTGCTTTCATTTACATCTTCATAGCCTTGCATTTATGTATCCTGGTAAAAACATCAAGGCAGACACGGACAAGTCTGAAGGAGGCAGAGACCCAAACTATAATAGCTGCTGCTTTATTTCTACAGACTTTGACAGATTCGAAGCATTGAATGGGGTGCTTGTATCTTTTCCAACATCTGGACAGTTGTTATAACCCCCTTGAAATGTTCAGTAAAATAGCTTAGTTTAGCAAACTCCCATCTTTAAGTGCTTATGTGCCTAATTCCAAGGGTGTTTGTCATGGAAGGTGCATATTAATGCAGCACTTATATCTTCCTGGTGGGCCGTGGGTGTAATTTTAAAACTCTTCTCTACAAGTGGCCAAGAAATAGCCTCTGCAGGGCAATATTCCAGAACAAAGTAATTACACAATTTCTGTATGGGGCTGAAGTTTAGAAATGAATAAGAAGATGCTTGCCCAGTCAGAAATAGTTCAGATTAATTTCCTAAGAAAATTCTAGATCTTCCTCAAGGCACTTTTCCCTGTGTATCTAAGGATGGAGTCAGGTCTGTCTCCAATTTCTGTGACAGTACTTGTGACACTACTGAAATATTTTAAGAGGCTTGACAGCCTCCCAGAAGACCACTTAACTAAATCCTATTATTGGTGCTGCTGAGAGAGGGACCAGTGAGCTAATACAGTGTTCCATATAGTGCAAATGCATTCTCTGCCCTCATTGGATGATGTTAAATCCTGGGACACACATAAAAAAGATCAGTGACTGGCTTCTTGAGTCGGATGTCGGTTGAAATGTTGGTTTGAAATTCATTCAAATTTCTCTCTGTGACACGTCTAGCTTCAGAAAAAAAATAAATGCATTTTATGATATTTCCAAGCTTAGTAATGCCCTTTTAATAGAAAGAATTCAAACAATGTGTCATCACTCCTTTAGGGAGTCAGTTCATTTTATATTTAGTCTTCCTCTTTTCCTGCTGCCTTCCATCTTTCCCAGCATTATTGTCTTTTCCAGAGAATCCTGCCTCCTCATGATGTCCCCAAAGCAGGAAAACCTCAGTTTCAACATTTTTTGCTTCCAGCCTGAACATCAGATTTTCTTCTTTTTAAAAGCTGATTCATGTTGCCAGAATAAAACATACATTGGAATGAACTTGTCCTTAGTTGGAAGGTTTTTCACACTTCTCTGGGAGTTGTAATACAGTTCTTGGCTGGAAAGGGAGGGTAAGAAAATTGATGTTTTGGGTTTGAAATCCTGCAACAATGTGCAATTTAGGATTTTAAGCACAAATGATTCACAAGTGTATGAATGCATATTTCTGGAAGAATCTTTCCAGGTTTTCATACTTTTATTTTCTTTAAAAAAGCAGACTGATGTGCAGAGAGGACACAGGTGAGACTGACATGGATGGAAAATAGAGTTACAAGGCAATTCTGCAGCTAAGCTAGAAAGCTCTTGGTTTGCAAGGCTCCCATTTTTTCTAATCCTGTGCTGGTGCAATGAAGCAAGGGGGAAGATCTGCAACACTTTCTAAGCCCCACTAGCTTATCCTTTCATTTTTCTCATGTTGTGTGTGTGTGTGTATCTCTCTATTTATCTCTATTTTTCTCTCATTACAATAAAGAGACTCCAAACATGCTCAAACATCTCAGGCTGGTCTAAATGTTAGAGGGCTTTGGAAACTATGGAGACCTAGAAGGGCTTTGGCTTTTCATCAACCAGATACTTTTCACACCCAAAATCCTCCCATTGTTATTGCTCTCTAATGCTAGAGCTCCAGCACCGGAAAGGGAAGGGTTTCAGAAATACCTATACAGTGGGTGAATCTGAGGTTAAACATTCTCCTTCACCGTCACTGCTGAGGCTCCAACCACCATAGGGAATTTCCAATCTATCCTGTATATTCCAGCGAAATGTAGCCTTGGTTCCCATCCTGAAGTGAAATTTAAAGGAAGGAATTTGGAAGTTTTCACTGAAACTGAACAACAAGAATTCTGAGGGAATCCAAAACAATTTTGATACCATATAAATATATTCACAGTAGGATCACACATTTTTATATATACTCACAGTGGGCTCACACATTTTTCCTGCATGCTTCATGAATCAAAAAATGACCTGAGCTACTAATCATGCATGCTTTCAGTCATAATGAGTTTGTTTTAAGATCTAATATCAAACTAGTGGAATTCTGAAGAAAAAAAGTTTTCACAGTAATTTTGTTAAAACATAGTTTCTTTATTCATAATCTCTTCTTCAGCAGTTGCCATAAGAGAATCAGAAATCTTCTCACCTTTATTTTATGTCCCAGACTGACTATTCTATCTCTGTGTATATCACACATTTGGCCTCCACCTGCTACTAGGACTGGCATAATTTTTCTGAAAATGTCAAGAGACAAACATTATTCTTTGCCACTCGAGGATATGTCAAGCTGTATTTTCAGATATTTTAATGCTTTGTTTCTATTCAGTAAGAAACTAGTTTGTTGTATGGACAGATTATTACAGAAGCTATCTATGCCTTTGTCAGAACAAGATGATAGATCACAGTACAGTGCTGCCTCGCTTAACGGGTGCCCCGTTTAATGATGAAATTGCATAGCGATTAACTTTTTGCGATTGCTTTGCGATGTTTTAAATAGGGAAAAATCACTTTGCAATGCTCAGTACCCTGTTTCGCTTACTGATCATTGCATAGCAATGATTTTTAACAGCTGATTGGCGGTTCCAAAATGGCCGCTGGGTAAAAAAATGGCCGCCCGCTGTTTTCTGGGACCGGGCAGCGAAAATGGCCGTCGTATGGAGGATTTTTGCTTTAAGGTGAGTTTTAAGCCCATAGGAACGCATTGAAGGGGTTTCAATGCATTCCTATGGGCTTTTTAATATCACATATCGGTGAAATCACTTTGCAGCGATTTTTGCTGCACGTATTATCATCGCTATGCGAGGCACCACTGTAGTTGAATTCTGGACCATAACACTTCAAGTTACAGTTTCTGGGGAGGGGGTGGAGGTTCTATTTTGAACATCCCTGTAGCGAACAGCCCTGACCTCACCTGCCCGTCACTGTGGAACATGGACTCGGGAGCCAATGAAAGAGTGGAAGGCGGAGCCAGGGGGAGAGGAAAAAGATAAAAAGACTGGTAGAGAGAGTCTGTGTGTGGTTTGAAAGGAGTGAAGTGTGAGTTAGAGAACTGAAAGCATGAAGATTGAAACAGAGGGGTAAAAGAGTTAAGAAAAAGTATTCTAATAGATCCAATATAAGTGATTTACATCCAGTAATTGATTCTACATGTCCTCATTGATTATCATCTTCCCTTGTTAAATAAATGATTTGTGTTTGGCATCACAAGTGTCCTGACTTTGACTTGGTATTGACGCATTAATATCTGGTGGCAGCGAGGGGGAAGGAAGGGCGAGACCCCTGTGAAGGCCAGGGGAATAGGGACTTCAAAGGTGATTGCGACAATCCCCTTTATGAAACATACTGTAACCAGGGTTGCCAGATCCACAGCAATCTATTCTCTGAGATTTCAGGAGGAAAGTTGAAAGCAGGATGTGGGTCCCTTTGATGTCACAGAAGATGGATTAGGAGGGAGGGCTTTCAAGACAAACTAAAATCAAACTTTTTGACTCACCTTGAGTTCCAGCTTGGTAGACTTGAGGAAGGATAACAATCCCATGTTCTGAGATTTCAGCTCAAACCCAGAGACCAGTAATAAAAACTGTAAGCTAGCACTTAGAATGAAGGTGAAAACATTTTTTTGCCTTCAGGATTGTGTTTGTGTGTGTATATACAGTGGTGCCTCGCATAGCGAGGTTAATCCGTTCTGGATTAACCTTCGCTATGCTGAAGCATCGCTGAAGGGGCAGCGATTTCCATTGGAACACATTAAACATCGTTTAATGCGTTCCAAATAGGCCAAATACTCACCGTTCAGCGAAGCTTCAGGATGGCCGGCAGCCATTTTCGCGCCCTCGCCTCGCTTAACGAGGGCGCGAAAACGCTGCGCGCGGCCATTTTGGGCCATTTCCCGGCTTCCGGCGGCCATTTTGGCCACCAAACAGCTGATCGTCGGGGGTCGTTTTGCAAAGCGAATTTTTCCCCATTAAAAAAACGTTCAGCGATCGCATTAGCGATCCAAAAAAATGGATCGCTATGCGATTTCATCGTTATACGGTGCGCTCGTTAAGCGAGGCACCACTGTATACATGTGTATGTTACAGCAGCTTCACTGGTTGCCAATCAGCTTCCAGGCACAATTCAAAGTACTGGTTTTAACCCATGGGGCTTGGGTCCAAGCGATCTCAAAGACAATATCCTCCATTATGAGCCACCTTGGGTGTTAAGATGATCAGGAGAGGCCTTTCCCTTGATCTCCCCCACCTTCATAGGTACATCCGATGGGGGACACAGGAGAGAACCTTCTCTGTTGCTGCTCCCAGACTTTTGAACTTCCTCCTGCAGAAGACCAGGATTTGCTTTTCTTCTGCAAGCAGGCAAAGACCTTTCTCTTCAGACAAACCTTCCATCAGTAACTAGTTACCTGTGTGTGGGTGCATTACTGGATTTTTAGAACTTCTTGTGTTTTTCATTTTTGTATTTTCCATTTCTCAGAGTGGCATTTTTTTTAAAAAAAGTATTCTTATTGATCTTAACTTTGCCTTTTAATAATGTAAGATGCCTCTTTACTCATGGTTCTTAGCTTTAAATATTATCTTTTAATGATCTTAACCACCTTTGTTTACTCATTGTTTTCAATTTCAAATATTTTCTTTAAATTTTGTAAGTTGCCTTGGGTCCTTTTCAAGGAGAAAGGCATGGTAAAAATATTTTAAATAAAATAAATATAAATAAATGGAGCACGGATATTAGAGAGCAGTCGAAATGGGGGGGATTTGGGGGTATGACGTGGATATGTGTGTGTATATTGCAAATCTTGCTTTTTTAGACTACAACTCTCAGAATTCCCAGAAAACATATTTCTGAGCTCTGATGTGTGTGCATACATACTGTATTATGTGTGTGTGCATGCATTCACTTGTATGCAGAAGTGATATAAAGATACACCTGTATAAGGACCTGAGAAACCATGTTTTCTGTTCATTCTGTATGTGTGATCTATTCTAATTCTGCATTGATCTGTCAATTAAAACATATTTTACCACACATTTAAAGCCATATATTCACACAAAATGCAATTTTCTACATGTATTGGTTTCCCAGTATACATATGTTGAAAACCTATTTTGATATGGTTTTTGAATTGAACATTGATGGTTAGAAACAAATAGATAACTAACTTGCAGTCACATCAGAATGTCCACAGTTATGTCAGAAGGTCCACTATGTTACTCATAGGTCTTTACTAGAGATGGGGACAGATATAAAAACGGATTGGTTTTTCCGACGAATATAGCCAATTCATTAAATATCCATCGATCCGTATTTGTGGGTTCCAGAGACACCCCCCCACAAATATGAAGGGACAAATATTTACCCGTTTTTATTCGTGCTTCGATTTAAAAAACAAAAACAAAAACAAACCATTCTGCCTACTGGCCCCTGATCACCCGAAAGGCAGCCACCACCCCACAAAGCCATCCAATGCCACAGCCTACCCCACCCCTTCCTTTCCCTACCTTAGCCCTCCTCCACCGACAGCCCCTTGCCTTAATTGAAGCTGCCGAGGTCTCTTGGTCTAGTCCGAGCCACAGCACGTAAAAAGGGAGACTGGCTGCCCTTTGTGAAGATGGCAGCTGCAGCTTCCCTACCCTAAATGAAGCCGCAGCTGCCATCTTCACAAAGGGCAGCCAGTTTCTCTTTTTACACTCCATGGCTGTGGAGGCTTGATGGAGATCTCAGCAGCAGCTATTAAGATAAGGGGGTGTCGGTGGGAGTGGGCTAATGTAGGGAAAGAAAGGGAGTGGGGGTGGCTGGCTGTGGGGGATCAGGTGGCTGCCTATCAGCCTATGATCAGCTGATCTGCAGCCGGTAGGCAGAATGGGCTTCTGTGCTGTGTGGCAAATTCGCCTGGGGGGACCCAATTTGTGGGTGAATAACATGGATGTTCGATATCCAATCTTCACCAAAGTTGGCAGGCGTGTTGGGGAAAGATATAAGAAGCTTGTTGTGATTCTGGACTGCTTTTCTGGAGGGTCCTCTTTGTGAGTATATAACTCAGGAGTCCATGATCCGATGTTCACTAAACCTTCATGCATTGTAGAAAATCTGAGGAAGCTTCCCTACTAATATGGTATCTCTAGGTCATTGGGGTCCAGTTTTATTGCTGTCTAAAGCAAAGACAGATTGATGATCAATTTGTTGATTCATCAAAGAATATTCATATATTTGTATCCGTTGATCCATTAACCTTGACGGCTCAGGAATCAAAATGGATCACCTTTTTTATTTATTTGTCCCCATCTCTAGTTTACCTGAAGTCCTGTAGAATAAGTCCAGGCTGAATATTAAATAGACTTAGTACACCAATTTAAAGTGATGGAGTCCAGCAGCAAGGAAATTCTCCTATAACTATCAGGTTCTTCAAATGAAACCTCTCTTCAAAAACCGAAAACTTTGATTACCTGACAATATTGATCTTTATATCCTAGCATCTCACTTTGCATGTCTCACAGCTTGACTGCTTCAATCATAATTAAAAACAACAAAGTAGCCAACCAATGCCCCCGGAGCAATGTTAACACTAGAAATGAATTAACAATGAACACTAAAATAAATCAAAAACAATGCATGCAATTGGTGACTTAGGGGGCAAAATATATCTTGAAAGCAGCTGAATCTGGCCTCTGACAATTGTAATCAAATTTGATTAAGATGCAATGAAATTTTACTATGGTTTAAAAAAGTGGAAGGAACGTACATTTAAGCTGCAAGACATAGAATGCATATTTTAATTTTGTGTTCTATTCAAATGTTATACCCTAACTGTATTCAGGAACATTGCATTTCTTTTACCATTGACGTTTTCCATTTGTATGTGTGTTTTTGTGCCATCAATTCAGAATTGAATTATAGCAACCCGAATGGGACTTTCAAAATAAGTGAGATATTTAGGGAGTGGTTAAATTACAGTGGTACCTCGCTTTATGATTGCCTCACTTTACATCGAAACTGCATCTTTTTGCAATTCTTTGCAAAACAAAAATTTTAAAACAGCTAATCGGCGGTTTCAAAATGACCACCAGGTAAACAAAATGGCTCCGTGCTGTTTTCTGGGACAGATTCCTTGCTGCACAGGCAGCGAAAATGGCCACCCTATGGAGAATCTTCATTGGACGGTGAGTTTCCAGCCCTTTCGAATGCATTAAATGGGTTTTAATGCGTTTCAATGGGCTTTTTTTTTTTTTGCATTACGACGTTTTCGTTCTACAGCGATTTCGCTGGAATGAATTAACGTCGTAATGCGAGGCACCATTGTAGTTCTATTTCACCAGTCAATTTCTGTGGCTGAGTTGGGATGCAAACCCTATTCTCTAGAGCCCTAGTCTGTCACTCT
Source organism: Pogona vitticeps (assembly GCF_051106095.1). NCBI lineage: Eukaryota > Metazoa > Chordata > Lepidosauria > Squamata > Agamidae > Pogona > Pogona vitticeps. The sequence goes on from NC_135784.1 coordinate 213,426,412, forward strand.
GTCCATTACACCCCACAGGGAATCATGACTCACAGTGGTGTTCAAGGGGAAAAAAGATTACACCTGAATGGTTTGGATAGGGCTAAATCGGTGATGAGTGAGGAAAAGCTTCTTAGATGAGATTAATAAACTTTTTTATCACCCATTTAGCCCAGGACTCATGGCCCAAGAATAATGAAAATGGGTGTCTCTGAAAGAACTATGAGTAGAAATTCCATATTTTAATTCCCAAATCTCACAACTTAATATTTTCTGCGTGGTGCATACCTAAAGTACTGGGGTCATCATGGATAACTGAATGGACACACTGCATGTTGGGAGAAATGAAGTTTTTACTGAATTCTGTTCCTGATGGGAACTGGAGAACTAGAAGGCCCATGTCATGCTTAAACATCCCAACAAGGAAGTGATTAGTGCTGCTGGATATCTAGGCATGTTCAGCTGTTGTTTTATTTTCTTCATGAGATGTTTACATCTCAGCCTTCAAACAGAGACCTTACCAAAATATGGAAGGATGTCTGGAGTACTATGTCCTGTTCTGGGTGCCACATTTTGTGTACAATGTTGTAGAAGGAAAATGAGGATAACAAGGGATACAGAGATGAAATCCCATGAAAAATAGCTTTTGGGTGGTTTTGGTCTCCAAAAATAGATTTTGTTTGAAATTGAGGAGGAACTTCCAAGCAGTAAGAGCAGTGAAGTTATTTAGGAAGTGGCGGTGTCTTCTTTACTGAAGGAAGTTAAGTAGAGATTGGGTACCTATCTGTCATATATACCCTGCCATTGCCTCCACCACTGCAAGTTAGGATTGATGCCTCCCAAGGTCCCTTTGGTGTCTGGGAGCTACGGTCAAGTGGCTGAAGGTTAACTCAAACTGAATCCAGATAAGACAGACCTGATGCTGGTCCCTTGGCAACTGACAAATCCAGCTGCCATTTCTCCAGTGATTCAAAAAGAAAGTAAGAAACCTTGTGAACCAGGTAAGGAGTTTGAGTGTCTTATTAGAGCCAGTGCTACTGCTGGATGCATTTTATCATGTGTCCCTGTTCCAAAACCATTCTCCTTACTTAGAGAAAGGGATGTCAGGCCTGGGGCCATGCCGGAACCCTGCAACCTTGGTGCAGGCAGGATCGGCCCCATCTCTCTAGGGAGAACTGCTCTAAGGATTGCAGGACTGGGCCCTTTCCCTGCAGCTGTTGCCCAGCTCCTCAGTAGTCCCACCTGGGGAAGCTGAGGACTGGGCTATATAAGGCCTTCTCCATAGACCTTTGCCTCAGTAATGAAGGTCTCTAGCTGTGTTGTTGTTCCTGCCTTGCCTCACCTCCCTCCTCTTTGTCCCTGCCTTGCCTGGTGGTTCCTTGCCTTCCTGGTCGGTCGGTCCTGCCTTGCCTCTTCTTGCATCCCTGGACCCTGCTGCCTTGATACGGTTCCTCCTGGCTCTGATTCCTGGACGGTCTGACCATGATTTGCATCATCCTTCAACTTGGCTACTGTTTGGGCTCCAACCCCAGTTGGTTGGTCTCTACTTGGACTGTGGAGTTGGTTTTACCTTGTTCCTGTGGTCTTGCTATGGACTTGATCCTGGTGCCTCTTCTACCAAACCCAGGCAAGGGGATATGGCCATGCTGATCCATTCAACCATAAGAGATTAGACTACTGTAATTCACTCTATGCAGACCTGCTCTTGGGCAACTCAGAAGCTACAACCAGTACAACATGTGGTAGCTAGGCTACTCAGGGGTGCTTCCCATCATGATCGTATGACACCTATTCTGTGCCAGCTGCTTTGGTTGCCAGTGGTTCTGTGGGTTCAATTCAAGGTGTTGGATATTACTTTTAAAGTCCTACATGGCTTAGGACCTATACATCTACTGAACTACATCTACTCATATAAATCTCCAGAGCCAAATGAGGTCATTTAGAAGATGCCAATGACAAAAGTTGTCCTGCTTGAATGTTTGAAAAAGATCTTTTTGTGTTGCTGCCCCCATTTTCAGAAATTCTTTTCCTGAGCCCCTGCCAGGATTCAGGAGAAGAATAAGACAGGATTGCTTCAACAGGCCTTTGGATGTTAGAAAATTGCTAGTCCTCCACTCACGTGGCAAGTATTTTTATCTGGTAATGTATATAAGAGAAAATTGTCTACGTTGTTCCTAGGTTTTAGTGCATTTTATCATTTGTGTGAAATATTTTGTTGAGTATGACATTGTGAGTCTCTCCAGAGAGAAGAATAGCATATAAATGAAATAAATGAATATGCCAGTAAATAAATAAATCCAATTCTATAATTCGATGAAACATACAGAAAACAAATTAAAATGAAACTGTTAAAGCAAGAATTGCCAAACAGCAGCATTAAAAAAGAAACTTCAAGCAGTATATAAAAAAATACTGTACACAGGATGAAATACTGTAACGAAAGCACCTCTTTTTAAACTAACTGCAGTTTCCAAACCATTTTCAAAGGCTGTCGTGTATATAATACATTATGGAAGTCCATTCTGGATTGCAAGGCCCTGAATCTCCAACGCCTTGCTGTTCCTGACCAGTTAGGGCTGTAGTTGGCTTGCACTGGGTGAGAAATTTGCTCTGCTATTTTTTAAATTGATGTACCCATGGCTACACCTGTGGTGTGCATATGGACGGCACATATTTTGTAATCCAGTATCCATATATTTCCAACTTTTCAATGTGCTGCATGGCGGAAGTAAAAGGTGTTCAGCAACAGGTTCTTCTTTGAAATGAGACCATAATGCATTTCTTAACAATGCAGAGGAGGCAAACATCCATTAAAATATCCACTAATAAATCTGTTAATGTGTCCCTTTAAAAAATGCACACAAATGTTTTTGTGCATTATCTTTAGGGGGGGGGGAACCTGCAAGGAATTCACGCAAAGTATAAGTGAAAGGGAGAGATTCTGTGGAAGCAATTGTGACAGATATGTCCATGTGCCTATGCCTTTCATACTGGTCTTAGCACACACACAACCATTGCAGATGTCATTTGCAGACAGACACAACCCTCTGTGGCTCATTTTGAACCTAATAACCTCAGTAGATGAATTGTCCATCAACAGGACTTTACATCTTGTCCAAAATGAGGCTAAATGTTCCTCACCCCTCTCATCTAGTTCACTGACTGGAAATCCTCTCCATTGGGAAAATGGAGGTCAATTTTTGCTTTTGGAAATATCCACAGAAGAGGCTTGTTTTTTCTCCTACCCTGCAAAAAACCAAAACCAGACCTGGATATGCAGTTGTTTGCTGGATGGTAGTTCTTCTGTGTCCTTTTTGTTTTATTTTATTTTAGAGAATAAATAAATAAATAAAGCATTTCAGAGCTTGAGACTTTAAAAATAACACACATAAATTTATGGCATTATTTTCTGGTGGCACCAAATGATTGTGATGTTGTTACACCCACAAAAGTATTCTGTCACATTATGTGTTGTATGAACATCTTGCATTGTTGTTACCTTCATATCCAAAAACTATAGGGAGATGCGATTTGGTTCTCTTTTACACCCAACTTTGATTTTGTGCTTTGAGAAAAGTAACAAACATCCAAAAGATGGAAAAAAGCAATTGGTCCCTTGCAATGCAAAATGCATAAGAAAATGGTGTAAAATCTTGGAACTTTCTGTCAAAATAAATTAAAATACCACAAAATGCTTTTAAATTTTTGAAGGTCACTGGAAAATGTTGTTTGCTAACCAAAAATATTAGGAAAAAAAGGAAAACGAAAGCATCAAGAGACAAAAATGTAGTGACACATTATATAAATATATATGTAATGTGACAGGAAGTGGGTTTGATTAATGAAAGCTCAAATTAAATATAGCAATTAGTCTTTAAGGTGCCACTGTATTTTTGTCTCTTGATGCTTTTCTTTTTCTTTTTCCTGATATTTTTGGTTAGCAAACAAGATTTTCCAGTTACCTTTAAAAATTTATATAAAAAGGTAGAGGTAAAGGTTCCCCTTGATAATTTTTGTCCAGTCATGTTCGACTCTAGGGGGCGGTGCTCATCCCCGTTTCCAAGCCATAGAGCCAGCATTTTTATCCAAAGACAATCTTCCGTGGTCACATGGCCAGTGCGACTTAGACACGGAGCGCTGTTACCTTCCCACCAAGGTGGTCCCTATTTATCTACTTGCATTTGCATGCTTTCGAACCGCTAGGTTGGCGGGAGCTGGGACAAGCAACAGGAGCTCACTCCGTCACGTGGATTCAATCTTACGACTGCTGGTCTTCTGACCCTGCAGCACAGGCTTCTGCAGTTTAGCCCACAGCGCCACCATGTCCCTAAAATTTATATATACACACACAATTTTAAATTTGTATTGACAATCCTCTCACATCTTCTGGTTTTGCAATGCAGTTGATTATATTATGAGGGGAGCAGACAGTCCTTTTCTGGTTTTAATATGGCTATTATACCGGCTGTTCTCCGTGATTCTGGTATTTCTCCACCTTCCAAGGAGTGACCATATATGACTCATATTTATACATGATCCCATGACCAGGTGGGCATACAAAGTGACAATAATTTGTTGTTTAGAGTTAGATAATCAGGCTTGAATAATGTTGATTATCAGTCTAAACGGTAACAATAGCATTATTGACACAAGTGGCAAGCAGTGGAATCAATTCACGATTTCACCTTTGGTAATGATTTTAAAAACTCTGGATCAATATTCAGTCCTTTTAAGCGAGTCTCTAATATCCATATACAGTGGTGCCCCACATAGGGACGATAATCCGTGCAGCAGAAATCATTGCTATGGGGATTCGTCACTATGTGAAAAGAACAAGCCCATAGGAATGCATTAAAACCCATTTAATGCGCTCCTGTGGGCAAAAAACTCACCTTTAAGCAAAAATTCTCCATACGGCCGGCATTTCCGCTGCCCGGTAAGTGAGGAATCGGCGCAAAAACACAGCGGGCAGGCATTTTTTTTACCGGGCAGCCATTTTGGAACCGCCGATCAGCTGTTCTAAAAACATCGCTATGCGAAAATCAGTAAGCAAAACAGCTTACCGACCATCGCAAAGCAATTTTTTCCTATCTAAATCATTGCAATGCAATTGCTTTTGCGATCGCAAAAACTTAATCGCTATGCGGATTCGTCGTTAAATGGGGTGCCCGTTAAGCGAGGCACCATTGTATATCTTTTACCTTATCTATAAGATATTCAACAAATGGGACATGGTGCTGCTGCAGGTTAAACCACAGAAGCCTCTGTGCTGCAAGGTTGGAAGAACAGCAGCCATAACATTGAATCCACGCGACGGAGTGAGCTCCCATTACTTGTCTCAGCTCCTGCCAACCTAGCAGTCCGAAAGCATGTAAACACGCAAGTAGATAAATAGGTACGGCATTCCGTGTCTAGTTGCACCTGCCACGTGACCATGGAAATTGTATACGGGCAAGTGCTGGCTCTATGGCTTGGAAACAGGGATGAGCACCGCCCTCTAGACTCGGACATGACTGGAACCTTTACCTTTATCTTACCTTCAACAACTGCTAAACAAAAAGTAACTTTGTAGCTCTTCATGATTGCTTGTTTATATTGTTACCCAAAAGTAACTAAGCACAGGTCACAGCATTACTTATAGCTAGCTGTTTCAAGCTCTGAGCCCACAGTGCAAACAGTGGGTAAGAAAATTACCCTGTAGCTTGCTGGGATTTGTCCACTCTTAAATAAGGGCTACCGTGTTTCTTCTGAAATCTACTAGAAAAACAGAATAATAATAATGTTTTCTTACTGCTGTGTCAGGATTCCTTTCCCCAGAATGACCCTCCCTCTTAGAGATATATATTGATTTATTACTTAATGTACTTTAATTTGTACCTCTCTAGTTTTGTAGGTAATATGCTACCTGAAAAGTATGGCATAGAAAGCCCATCTTGGGTGCATTACCCTTTTCAAAGTGCATCTTTGGCATTTCCTTATTGTATAAACTATTTATCCAGGAAATTGCCATTATTTCAAAGAGAGAGAGAGAGAGAGAGAGAGAGAGAGAGAGCAATTTTCCTTCTTTCCCAGACTATGTAGGGATTACATGCTCTTAAGAGTACTTTGAAAATGACAGATTTTTCCAAGGTATGTCTTAAAAGCATTTATGGAGAGTGGAGGGGGGGAAATGCTTTCAGAAGAGGGAAGGAAAAAAACCTCACTTTGATGCTGTTAAATAGATCGCCAAAATTGTTCTCTTCAGAGCATCTCTTTGGTAATCCACATCTTGTTGTTGTTGCTGTTGTTGTTGTTGTTGTCATCGTCTTTTCATTTCCATGGCTATAATTGTCCCATCTGAGATTATTATAGATAATGTAATTGTGACTGCATTAATGGCATGGTTTATGAGAACAGTGAAAAACAGAGGAGAGAAAAAGGCAGAACAAAAAGCAGCACATATGCACATAGACAAGAAATAACCCCATTAAGTAGGCCAATGTGGCTGGCTGGTGAATTTGCATCAATGATTAAATGGTTTTCACACCAGCAATTGCTTTCAGCTTCTTTGCATGAAATAAGACTGGGATCTACCGCGTTCTGTTCTGACTGCTATAATCAGAATCCCTGTACATTTAAATGGAGTTGATGAGTACTGCATTATCTATCTGAGTTGATACATTACATGACAGTCCTATCTAACAAAGTGGCCGAAGCCCAATGCAGATGACTCTAGGCCAGCTGATGTGGTGCTGAGTCCAAACTCTTCCCAGCTAAGGGATGTTGAACATTATTAAGGACTTATTGTTACTACTGTTGGCCTGAGCTAATTTTGCATTGGCACAGTAGTTGTGTCTCTGGACTGGAGGCGACTTGGATCCACTAAAGTCCTGACACGCACACACACACACCTTTGCTCTGCTCCTTGTCTCACCTTCCCCTTTTTTTGGTTCTGCCAGCAGATCTCTCTGGTGACAAAGCTTCAAGACACCACCAAAGGGAGGGGGAGCACAATTGTATTTTTTTACCAGCATAAAAATACTTCTGCTAGCAGAAGAAGCTTCTAACTATTCCAAACCATTATAATTACAGTATCATTGAGTGAGAATGGCCCTATTAGCTGTATATCAAGATCCCTGCATTTTAATAGTCTGGCAGTGGAAAACTGTTGGGATTAAGCAAATGAAATGGTAACTTCTATTCAAGCTCTGCTCTTTCCTGGGGGTGGGAGTGGCTGCAGTGACTTCAGAGAGAACCATATCATCTAATGTTAATTTACTTGTATTTCTTTGAATAAAACCTACATATCCATCCTATCCTTTGCTTGTATACCACTCTCCCCCACCCCACCATTCCACATAGAAAGCCACTGAACCCTTTCCTCCATGTATGTGTTTATTTAAGCTTTGTTTCTTGATAGACACATTTTTCGGCATGCTTGTTTCCCTTTTGAGGGACATTTGCTTCTTCTGCCTATTTTTAGCTACAGGCATTTTAGCTGCTTAAGATTTTTTTAAAAAAATGTAAGCATGGCATTGTGAATATTTTATTTCTGTGACAGACAGAAGCCTAAGCAATGTGTGGATTTCTGAGATACAGTGCATTTGTCTTTGGAGGTGCAAACTAGATAATTTCAACAAGAAATTCAAATAAAAAATAAATTTGTCTCCATCTCTACCTGTCTCCTATTTGCATATTACAAATAACTTCCTGCTATCTTATTCCAAAGGAAGTAAATCTGGTTAAGTACTGGACCTGGCACACTTGATACCTTCCACTCTTCAGAGTAGAGAGGCACACACAACAATTTGCTTTCCTAAAGTGTTATTACAGTGAGTGTTCCCTCCGAGTTTTATCATCCCCTCCTCTTTCTGAGATGCCAATCAGCTATGCATTTTTATGCCTCAACCTGTTGCAATGTAGTTAGAGGACAAGAAAGGGGTTTAAATGTGTTCGGGAAGGCTAATGGTTGTTCTGGGTTTTTCGGGCTCTTTGGCCGTGTTCTGAAGGTTGTTCTTCCTGACATTTCGCCAGTCTCTGTGGCCGGCATCTTCAGAGGACAGCACTCTGTGCTCTGGTGTAGTTGGCTTGGGAGTGCACTCCCAAGAAAGGGGTTTGTGTGCTTCATTAAATGGAGACAGAGATATTCCTCCATCCAGGAGCTCAGTTGAAGACTAAACCACCACAGAGCTGGCCTGTGTGTAAGATGTTTTCATCAGGAGACTCACATTTTACAAATTGGAGAGGTCTGCCACCATAAATGCTTAAGCAGGAAACACTAATGTGTTTTTTGAGTTGAGGGTTTAAGAGCTTCATATCATTTTATGTAATGTCTTGAAATGAGAGCCTGCTATAACATGATGAGTACTGAGCACTTTTAAATTACTATTAAAATTGCCTGAAGGCAGATCAAACATGTCTGGTGTGAGACAACTTATGACAACTTCTAAGGTAATTTCTTTCTTTCTTTCTTTCTTTCTTTCTTTCTTTCTTTCTTTCTTTCTTTCTTTCTTTCTTTCTTTCTTTCTTTCTTTCTTTCTTTCTTTTAGTGGACTAATTCTGTTATTTATGTTTAAGGTCTTCAGTAAACTCTGTGTATTATCCATGATATGCAATCATTTTCATTCTCCCCTACCAATAAAATTATGATGTTCTTGGTGTTTTGCTGCTTTGTACGTTACTTAGAACATCTGTATTTCCTGAACCATGAACCAGACCCTAGGTCAATGTCCATATCTGCAGTTTCATGAGGTTTGTGATTCAAAATTGAACCTCTAAAAAATGCATATGGAAATGTGTATCTTACAGAGAATGTGCACAGAAATATTAAGATATAAGCAGAAAATTTCTTTAACTTTGAGGAAATTGCAAAATGCATAGCATTTTTGAAAGACATGTATATATAGAAAAACCTCCAGACCATGGTCAAACAGCCTGAAAAACCTACAACAACCATCAGATCCTGGCCGTGAAAACCTTCGAGAATACAAAGTGTAATGTGTATTTTCTTTTTAAAGTCTATTTAAAAAATAAAGGTACTGAAACAAGATGGAATCAAGTCTAGCAAATGAGCTACATCAGGCTTGACTGATTCATCCCTTCCTACCCTGAATCCCAGACACAATTCCAGGCTCAGGTTCTTTTTGGAGCAGCCTGGATCAAGGACTTCAAAATCATGGCCTACATGGAGAAGGGGGCTTATAGCTTCTTGCAGGTTCTATGCCAGATTGGGTTCCAAATGGCAAATGTGTTGGAATGAACTTCTTTTTCTCACAGAAAGCTGAAACATTGGAGATCAGTTCAGTAAGAAGAGACCTCCACCTTGTGATGTGGAGGTAAAATCTTGGCCTGCAGAGGTTTGCAGCCAGACATGTTCAGGGAAGGATGTATGTGGCAAGGAAGCCTTCCTTAACATTAAGATTAAACAATTGCCTAGGCGTGATCAAGCAAAGGGCTCTACCATGAATACTGAACCTATAAACACTCAGTGGACACTCAGCAACAACAGCAGATGAATTTTTCCAAATAAGGGCCTGTCTAGATGAGTATGTAGACTGGTAGTTGGATTGCTGTTGGTACAGTTTGGTTTGAAAGAACTTGCACTCTCCACATACAGTTCCTGCCCCTTTCTGGCATAGCGAGAGAGCTCCTGCTTTGGTGGGGGGGTTATATGATTCAGAGTGCTCCTAATTATACCATTGTGTCATCTGTGCAGATCAGTATTTCACACCCAAATGGAGCTGTGGGTGGTGTTAACTGAGGATACAACCTTGTAAAATATTAGGTGGGATGTGACATTAAAAGGGAGGACAGAGAACCCCCTCTTCTATTTTCATTGTCTTATTTTTTAAAAGTAACCTAACTGATACACTGCAATAGTATGCTAGGTGGATGCACTGCTCTTTTGATATACCACTTATTTAATTAATGAAAAAAGGAGCAAATTCACTGCAGTCAGATGAAGGACATCTGTGAGAAAAGGCAGGGGAAAGGGGTAGTCGACTGCATGGGCTCTGCTCCACAAGGTAGCCCCAGCAGAGCCCTGGCTGAGAAGAAAGGCAGGAAAAAAGGGGGGAGGTTACCTCCGTTCCATCTCCCCAACCTTCACCCCAATGTTTTCCCCTCATGCTAGTATTGCCAACACAGATGTGCTCTGCTGTTGTGACTCTTTATGCGTAAACTGGGTTAACATACTTGTTAGGAAACTGGATAAATCTTACTCACAAACCAGTGACTCAAAGACTTTTGTGGAACCTTCTCACAGAAGAATGCACATCTCTACTGTGAATGAAAGGATCACTCAAGAGAGAGATAAAATAGATCTCACTGGATATAAGAACCTTTTAAGTGAACACCAGACTGCTCTAATTTCCCCTGTCTGGACAGGGCCTCGGTTGATGTTTGAGCTGTTAGGATAATGGAGTGTGGGTTTAATTTCTGTTCACGGAACATGGTGGCAATGTTTTCTTTGGGTAAGATTCAGACTTTAGTCCTGCTTACAGCAGGCCATTCAAATCAATACCTAAACCATGTCTACCCTATCTCTCACATACTTCAGAGGTTCTGCTCTAAGAAGGACTACATTTGGATCTAACCATTTGCTTTGATTGGTTTGGATTGCTCTTTTAAAACCACATTTTAGACCAAGCTTAATTTATTTCATGGTGATCAAAGAGGCTTATTGTACAGCAAAGCACATATATGAGAGATATCCCAACAAGGCAAAATACAACAATTGTAATGCTGGAGAACTATTAACTAACAGTGGTATGGTTTACCCTTCTGTAATGATATACTGCTGCTTGTCAGTTTGCTAGAGTGCATGTATAAAAGTCAGCTGAAGTAATTGAATAAATACACTGTAATCAAATCATTGTGTTACAATTACAGGTTGCTGTGTTTCAAGATGTATTTTTCCCCCCACGGACTCCTATTATACATAGTTACAGCTCACTGCCAAGAGTAATAAACCCTTTTGAAATGCTAAATTCATTTTCTTTTATTTTCCTCTCCTCACACTTTTACTTCATTTTGGAATAATATGGTTTCCTCCCCGTTTAGGAAAGTACTAAGTGGTGAAGAAGAGAAGGCAGCCAATTACGGGATTTGGAGCTCACTTTTGGTTTTAATCAAAATGTGTGGTCGCTGAGAAACCTGTTAGAAGCATATCCTTTACATGCAGTTGCACATTACCATTAATTAATGATTCATGTATTAATCCAAATCTTCAAGACAGTAAAGCTATTTTGTGCTACTGCCTGGAATAAATATCATTAGAATATAACTGATAATATATTTTCATCTAAAGGATACTTCAAAATTTAAGGGTCAGGGAGTGTTTTCCATTTCATTTTCTTTGATTGTCAGAAAACTGGGTGGGGGGTTGCAGGGTGTGTGTTTTTCTACAGAAGAAATACAGTGTTATTCCTAATTATTTGAGATTCTGAATCTGTTCTTTGATTCATAACAAGTATGCATACTTTGAAATCATAACTGAATTCTTAGCAATGAGAAGAAGTATTCAGTGTCAGCCATTTTATGATATAACAGATTAAGGGTCTGATCCGATGGCTGTAAAGGCACATATGTGATTGCACTGGAAAGGGTCACTTTGCTGAGGCAATTTCCCTTAAAGTGACTCTTTTGTCTGCCAGGGAATTGCTTCAGCCCAGCCTCCAAAATTAGCAGCCCTACAGTTGAACAAAAAAGGTCCATCTTGGGCATGGATCAGGATCTGTATGGAACACATTTTCCCACACATCATGTGATATGATCACACCCTAAGACAGCTCTGCCTCACAGCGTTCTTTCTTCAAAAGAAACTGAGTCAAAATAGAAAGAGTAAATGGAGAGACAGTGCTGGAAAAGTGGTATTTGCATGCAGAGTGATAAGACATTCAACGGAGGGTATAATATGAAAGCTTGTGCCTGGGGTTGAAGAACCTGTGGCCTACCAGATATTGTTGGACATGTTCTCCTCTTCCTAAACTATTAGATACTTTCAGCTGCTCCCCCAAGAACATTATGTGGGATACTTCACCCTCCAAATAGGTGGAAAATTCAAGGAGGTTATTCTCTTCATCCCCACAGGTTGTGATGTCTGGTAAGATGAGAATATTGACAAGAACATATGTGTTTTCTGCTTCTGCTGGAAGCGCAAGCAGATTTATTTTAGTGACTCTGCATTTAGTAATTCAGTTAAACCAATATCGCAATGTTCTGGTTCCTTGGGTTTGCACATTGTGTGATGTATTATCACTGGCAACAATGGGACTGATATCAAATTTCTGTTCTATTTGAAAGCAGTGGAAACAAGGCCAGGTTTGTATTGAAAAATAATCACAGTATGGTTCATTTCATCAACTTTTTCCTATCCTGCATCATAGCGCTAGGTCGCAGACAGGAAACAAGCATGTCAGCTGCCGTTTCTTTTCCTACTACACTGCACACAGAATAGTTCAGGAACAAGAACAGACACCTTCTTAAGAAAGTAATGTAAGTGTTGTGCCAATAAACAATATCCTAATAAGCAAACAGATGTAGGTCACTGCAGATTCTTTGCCTGACTTCCTCTTTGCAAGAAAGCCAAAGAATACACTCTTTCCCCACACACAACAATGTTGTGTGAAAACAGCTTTATTGAGCCAGAAGGAGGAAAAGGAAGAAAAACAGAAAAATTAAAAAACAAAACAAAACCAGGCCTGTCATCCTCTTCATGAGATCTTAGTAGGAGCATCTGTTCAGAACATTTTTTCCCTAACACTGGTGCTCACATTTGCAAACCAGACTTGCAAAATTTTGTCTGCTTTTCTAAAAAATTACATTGAAATGCATGGGCCTATACAGTATCCAAGAAAGAGACAAGTTGGCTAACTTGAGTGTTCTGGCTTTGACTCTGCTCTGAATACACTAATTTCAAGGTATCCCCAACACTGAACGTTTATGTCCCTGTAATGGGAAGAGACTGAATCTATGGGACATGTTTTGTTACACTGTTCATTTTATCAAGACCTGCAAAGATCTTTTCTACTGTCCACTCTACAGAAATTTCCTGGGAGAAATACAAATTTCTATATAATTTTGCTGCTTTCAGACAAAGTCCCAGAGATTACAAATGGCTAAATATTGTGCTGCTGTAATATCATACAGCAGCCGCCTATCCTTGTGAGGCTGCTGGTTGCCCTGGCCTAACATTATGATAGTGAACCTTCAATGACGCAATAATGGCTTTTGGTCTATGTTTAATCTATGTTTGTTTACTACATTATTAAATGTTTTAAAGGAAGATGTTAACATGGAAGGTAATGTTTTAGAATGGATCACCTGTTTTTAGAGGCTATGGAAATTATATTTTAATTGCAATATATATTAATTGTAATATATTGCTGATCTTTGACCATAAATAAATGATTGATTGATTGCTCTACGTGGTGCTCAGCTAGGATGGAAAAGAAATTTCTGTAAGCAAAGGTCCCACCACCAAATTTGTCCCATCAAATTTCCAATGGAAGTATCAATTGTTTTTCAGTTTCCTGTCATTGAAGAAAACTGGTAGTCATCTTTTTTTACTGTCTCACAAACAATGTCAAACTAAATTAAAAAGGTATAAATTTAAAATGTATACAAATAGGAAAAAATGTATAAATAATCTAGATTTTAGGGAAAGTGTGTACTCAAATAGTCATGAGGTTCTATATGGAAAGGTCCCATTTTTGAAGCAGGAACTGTCCTGCAAAATTTAGAGTAGTGGAAAACAAAACAATACAAAACCCAAAGGAGCATCAAGGCTCAAAACATATTCAAATTTCCCCCCAATCTAACCAACTTTCTAGCTACAGTATAGGCTTTCAGTGACATTGTCACCTGAATTGCTATAAATAATCTTCCTGAATTTCAGCCACTTCTCCCATAGCTTTTTAAAAAATTGCTGGACAAAAACATTCTCAGCAAACCTATTGAATGTTGCCAGTACAGTACTCTTTTGTCTCAGCCTATGTTCCATGCCCTTCAGTGGCGAATCATAATGTTAAGATACAGAAAAAAGTGAGATACTGTGCTTGTCAATAGACTGGCCCTATATGGGGAAGGGGGCAGTGGAATTCCAGGAAATATAAGACATGGACATTAAACCCTAACCTTAGCTATAACTCGAACCCTAATATGAACCCTAAAGACATTGGAATTCTCATGGAGTCAGAAAATGCCCCCCCCACCTGCCAGCTCAAAGCAATTGTTTCATTGTTTCTCTAGGCAATGAGTAACAGAATAATAACAGTACTTACTATTTATATAGATCTTTAGGTAACAGCTGAAAGACTGTACTATAAAATATATATGGTTATCCAAAGCGTAGCCCTCTGTATCTGAATGTCCTTGCTTTCCCTAGTATCTGCTGTCTGGTCCATATGCTACAGTAGTAAGAATGAAAGCAAATACTTCAGAAGAAAATATTGTGGTGGTGGTGGTGATGATGATGATGATAAGCTGACCTGAAAGCAATAGTATGAAGTTTGGATTCCATCATATGAACTGGGCCTATCCCACTGATTGTAGAAAATGCAGGATTTCAGTGACCGTAAACAACATTTGACATATTTTTTTTGGGGGGGGGGGTATCAGAAGTAGATACATTGAGATGGAAGAAGTCTACTGAATAGGGTTGCCAAGCTGCAACTCAGAGATCTCTCCCTCCTGGTTAACTTTAAATCCCTTAAGATCCACACTGGATTTGTGTGGAAATGGAACCAAGAAAGCCTCTTGAAAAATTGCAATGAGATAATTTATCATACCAGTTGGGCAAGTTCAGCTGAGGGATCATTGGTGAAAACTACATAAATAGCCTGGTGGCTCACATCTGACCACATCATGTGTTGCCCACTCCAGAAAAAGGGGAAAGGATCAGTGGGAGAAGTCCCAGCTCATGGGAGCAATTATATTGTAGCAGCATAACGTTCATGTTAAGCATGGATAGTTGAGTGAGCTATAGTATATGGCTACAGAGCCAGAGACTGGGAGAACCATTCTGTAGCTTTAAGCTATCTTCACAGTCCCAGGACACCTCCAGGAGAAGAGAATAGTAAACCATTCCTGAGTACTCTCTACCTAGAAATACTCTGGAAAGGGTTAGAATTGGTCAGAATTTATATGACGGCATGCAGTTACTAAGCATGTCTGAAATTAGTGGGCATGTGCCAAAGTATCTAACATTCAAAGGGTACCGTGATAACCCCTGGAAGCCCCTTGTCCCAACTATTCCCATCCTTTCAATTGCTGACTCTTCACTTGCCTCTTCCCATCACAGAAGCCACAACAAACGCAAGGAAAGGAACCGGAGCCTCTACTTGACTTCTGGGATACATTCAAGAATGAGGTGTCCATGGCGAGGGCATTTTGCTTACTATGCCCCCAAAATCCAGAGTCTTCACTGTTTTTGGAATTCTGAGAAAGAGAGTTCTAGAAAATATATCACCAAGCACTTAGTATAAAGATGGTAAATTTTCCTCAGAGACATGCCCAAAGGTCTATTTAATCAAACAAAGTCCAGCTCTCCTCTGTGCAATGTTTCTATAAGATAGTGTGCGGTTACATTCTTCCTCAGCTGATTCCCCTCTTCCTAAAAATTGATAACGGTAAGCAGGGCAGAACTTCAAAATGTTTATTTTGAACTAAACTCTGCTCTTTCTGAGATTATTGTTGCTCTAGGGTATTTTTTAATGCCTCAGTGTTAACTAATCTTTAGAATGCTGTAAAGACAAGAACCAGCCAGTTGGGCTTACACACTCCAGACCTTGATCCAGGATCAACTCAAATCTTTTGGCTGCCTAAGGCAGACCAGCAAAAGGCACTTCCCTCATGTCAGTTAGATAAAAAACCTAGGGCAGTCAAATTATTTTGTTATCTGAGTCAGGAAATCTCAGGAAATCTTAATAGCAGCAAAAATACAGTATGTAAATTCAAATAAATTCAATAGCTATCGCTGGTTTTTCATGACACCCACAATCTGCCACGTAAGATGTCTTACTTCCCTTGATTTAATGTTTGGACCTTCCCTGGCTTGATCACATTTACACATGGAGTCAGGCAAAATTAAGCCATCCAATTCTCAGTAACTTTCTGTTGGATTTTGCTCTTTCTCTTGAATTGTGCTGCCTCTTCACTCTGTGCTGTACAAGCACTACTACACATGCTATACAAAACTACTTTTGTGCAGCCATATTTTGAACTGGACCATCATGAAAGATATAGCAATATTGCCTCCATCTACTGACTTACTGAAAGCTAATGTGGTGTGGTAGATAGAGTGACGGACTAGGACGTAAGAGACCTGGGATTAAATCCATGCTCACCCATGGAAACTCACCAGAGGGGTGACAATGGTAAATTACTCCTCAAACATCTCATGTACCTTAAAAGCCCTCGTTAAGATTTTAAGTCAGAAACAACTTGATGGCACATCACACACACACACACACACACACACACACACACACACACACACATATATTAACACTAACACTAATTCACTGCAATATGAAATAAGCTAGGTGGGAAGTTAATATGTCCATCTAGATGTTGTCTTATGCTGAATAGCCCCAACTTCTGTTGATGATGTGTATTTCAGCTATGACCCACTGCCTCTCTTTTGCCACCTGAGATGGAAGAAGCCATGATACATTCCCCCCTCACTGCAGGTACCCACCCAGTCACACTTATGGTAGCTAAAGTTACAGAAGTAATTTTGGGACCTGAGGCAGAAACATCTGACAAACAAGAATACTGTAACAAAAGTTTAAAAACTACTGTAATTCTTTGCTGCTCTGAGTACTTGCTTCACTCTGCCCAATGATACCTGTGATGTTTACCATGTGGCCCCTGCTTGTTTCACCAAACAACTAGCTCACGTTATGTATCCCACCACATCCTTTACCACGCTGCCACCAGTTGCTGTCTTTACCAACTATGTTTCCTGTGAAAGACTGAGGTCCATTCAATACTTAACTTTGAAATAAAAACAGATTTATTGGTTACAAGTTGTTTCAGGAATAATTCTTAAGCACATTTTTGAAGTTACACAAAGTGTTCAGTATTTTCCTTTAACCTCTTCTATACTTAACTAATACAAATAACCCTCTGATTGTTCACTCCCTAAACTCTCTCTTTGCCTCAAAACACAAACCTTCTCTTCAAACCTCTCTTCTCTGTCTCTTCCCTATCTACTCCACACTCTGCTACAGCCCCCCTTTTATATAGCCGGCTCCACCTCCCAACAGCTTCCTTCATGCAAATACACTGCTGAATATGCATGACAGGGTGGCCGCTACAATACCCTAAGACAAAAAACTTTCAGGAAGCTGGAGAATCATCAAGAGGTTATCTTGCTGTGCTGAGATAGCTGCCTCAGCTGAGGAACAAGCCATTGGTGAGATTTCATCAGTTCCCTTGACTGTGCTATGAAGAATGTGAGGAAACTGTAGAAATTAACTTTCATTTATAGTCAAGAGCCTGGTCTGAAGTAGGGATCCTTGGATGTACAAATGAAGTCTAGATTTGCACATTTATTGTATTTGCTGTAGTACTGTCAAGTTAAATCCATAAATCTCAGAAATAATTGTGGCACTCCATATTAGATGTAGGATAATGCAGTGACATACTGAGCTGATCAATTCTTTTGCTTGTTTCTGACCTTCCCCAGTATTACACTTGCCTCTGTCCCATTATTTTTTACAGTATTGAACCAGCATTACTGAAGGGAATTGCTGTCTCTGAAAGGTATAATAGCCAACCATTTATTTTTGAAAATTATGTATATACACTTGTGTTAATTTTAAACCACATGCTATTTATATTTTGCATTACTGGCAATGGCAATGTAATTATGCTGCAGAGTAATACCTGAGCAGTTGACAGCAGTGTCTAAGATGGTACACAGTGATCACACTTTGATTAAATAAATATCTCTTCCAGAAAACAACTGTCTCACTGTATTCAATACTGAAAAGCAGGCAGTGTGTAAACATGCCACTAGTCATATTGAATATAGTCATGAAGTATGTCACAAGCTTGTACAAATTCAATTTGGAAATTATATTTTATTACATGGTTCCTATCATATTTATTCAATTAGTATCAAAGTTACAATTAGGCTTTCTTTTTACTCAATTAAAATGTTCTGATATGATTATAGCACTGTCTACTTTCAGAGAAAACATAATTTTAGTTTTCAGATTATGTGGCATACTATTGAGATGGTATAACTCAGTGACTTCACCTTTTTCTGAGGTGAAGTAAGTGCATGTCCTGGATTGCAGAGTGAATAAAACATTACAAAAGTCACTCACTGTTCCTCTAAAATAAGTGGTTAGCATGTTGGACTGTTGTCTAGTGTGCCTTTTAAAGACAGCCTTGAATCAACTACACAGGCTTCCCCTTCTGCTTCCATGCTCAGTTCAAGATGTTTTTTGTGATGTATAAAACAGTATATCTGAAAGACCACCTCCTCTCATATGTCCCTGTCTGGAATCTGAGATCCATAATGGAGGTCCTACCGGTATTGCCAACTAATCACCCCAAGAGGCAAGGTTAGTGAGTAAATGAGACATGAGTTTCCTCTTGGCTATGGAATTCTCTCACAAAGGAAGTCATCTTTGTTCAGCTTCTAACATGCAGCCAAAACTTCATTTTTCCAATCCTGGTCTCCAGGATTGGCTATTGGAGAATATTTTAAATATTTTAACATATTTAAATACTTTTAAATATTTTTGCTCTCATTTTATTTTATTTTTAAAAGAACATTTTAACTTGTGTCTGTCTATTGTAAATCAGTTTGGGAGCCATGATGGGCAGGAAAGAGATAAATAAATCAAATGGATGGATGGACGGACGGACGGATGGAGGGATGGACGGATGGACGGACGGACGGAAGGAAGGAAGGAAGGAATATTCAAAGTGAATTCTAACTAAAAGAAGATGTCTTACATTGACCTTGAGTTCTGGGGGCATGGCTGTTCATTACGCAATACACTGGGTATGACAAGAGGAGCAAATGAGATGAGAACCATTATTCCTGCACGATGAAAGTATAATGTCATAGATTAACATTACTGTTATCAAAATGAAAACAAGCAGTACATAATAGGAGTACATAATAGGACTTAAAAAGACAAAGAGGATATATTCTGCAAGGGAGGTGTAGTGTTTTCTATATGTATTGAAGTGAAAAATATGAAGATAAAATACATGACACATTAAAACATTCTAGAGATCAACTTTATGTCTTGCCTGTAGAACATGCAGAACATTTCTGTTTCATGAGAACCAAAGAAGACCTTTTTCCCAGTGGGACATTAAATTACAACTGGAGCAAGCCCAAACAGCTGCTACTGGAACATCTTTTAAGCACAGCAAGTCATCCCAACTGGAGTTCACTTGGGGCCATGAATACAAAGAGTGCATATGCTTTGCTTCACATGTGGAAGTATCTATTATGCCTATTGATCTGATCATATTAAATTAGGTTTGTTATTTTCCCTCACTTCATTTCTTTTACACATTTTGTGAAAATAACCTTCTGTCTCATTTTGTTCTAAAGAAGTATAATTCAGTTTAATTAACCTGAAAACAGCAAAATGTATTTTTGGATAATTTTTGTTTCTTAAATGTTTGTTTACTGTGGTTGGTATCTACAAGATTTAAGAACCTAATGGCTAAGGATGTGCACAGGAAAAAAAATTCATACTTCTTTCATTTCATTTTCTTCTGGCAATGCCTTTTTCATTTTTTTTGTGTTTTTCATTAGCAGGCCCTTTTATTTTACATTCTTTTCGTTTGTTGCATTTCAGGTTTTCTGCTCATGTTCCTGGTACCAAAAAAGTCCTAAAGGACTCTTTTAAAATAGTTTTAAAAAACCAACAAAAGAAAAAAAAACAAAAGAAATACGCAAGGCAAAGTGAATCAATCTATTCCAAAAGCAGGCAACAGTACGACCAACAACAACAATGACCCCACAGTTCAGTGGAATACTGGCACAGTCAGAAAGTCCTCCCTGCTGGCCCACCCACCCCCTCACACAGAAGCAAGCAAAACACTCCAACTACCAAAATATACATCTTTAAGAGAATAAACATGCAATAAATTAATCACTTAACAACCTTTTAAAAGACTATTAAACTGAGAAAGCCCTTCCTCACACACTGAGGGGGAAATGACAAAACAAAAAGAAAAACCGAACACATATAGTGCTCTCTCCCAAAAGCCAAAAAAAGCAGGTAGGGAAATAAAGGCAAAAACAAGATCTAGTTACTAAAATATTTCCACCCTCCCCCCCCCATTTGATGTTTTCTGTTTTTCCGTTCTTTGAGTCCAGCAGGCACCAGCAGGTAGGGCAGACAGCTAACAGCTACAATGTTTGAAACAAAAGGGGATGGGAAACATCACCCAGAAAATCAAGAAAAAAGGAAAGTATCTAAGATGGAGGCACAGGCTAGCAGATAGGCAGCACAATCCCAAATGGAGGGTGTCAGGAGCATGGTCAGCAGCATGCAGCAATCCCTCCCAGAAGGAATAACTGGACCATTCCAGGCCCTTTTACAGATTCAGATTTCCTTCTCTCCCCTTAATGTTCTGGTTGGCTGCTGACAGCAGCCATCAAGACAACATTGAATGAAGAATTTTCCAGACAATTTTCCAGGAAGATTATAAGGTGAAAGAAAAGTTTGAAATATGAAGGGTGAAAGAAAGATTAAATGAAAACATAGAGAAATGTAAAATATCCGTGTACCCCTCTTTTGTTAATATGAATTACCGTATTTTTCACTCCATAAGACACACCTGACCTTAAGACGCACCTAATTTTTAGAGGAGGAAAACAGGAAAAAAATTTTTGAATCAAATAGTGTAATAAAATATTTAATAAACTATAACAAATGGAGCACCTTTTCACCTAAGCACGGTTTAACCCCAAACAAGCAGCTTTTAAAGCAAAACTAGCAGCTTTTAAAGCAAGCATACACATTTCTCCACAAGCAGGTTTCAACTCAAATGGAGCACGTTTTCACCCAAGCACGGCTTAACCCAAAACAAGCAGTTTTTAAACTAAATTTTACATTTTAAAATGACAGTGCCAGACAGTCCCAGGTCTCTCTCCCAGCTCTTTAACTGCTTGGATGAGCGAGGAAGCAGAGAAGCAGCCTCTTTGTTAACTGAAAGTTTGAATTTCCTGTTTTCCCTGCCTTCCCCGCACATTAGGTATGCTAATATCTGTGCACTAGAGGATTGTGGGAGGAACATCCGGCCCCTGATGGGGGTCCTGCGTGGCACCCCAAAACACTGAGGACCTCTCTTGGCCTCTGGTGGGACTGGGGCTGTGCAGCCCTGTTCTGAGTGGGAGGTGCAGCCAGGGGGCTCACCATGCCTTGGCGGGGCAGGGCACAGAAGGGGGCAGGAACTGCAGGGGCCACTCCAATTCATACTTACCTGGCAGTGGAAATACCATGATCATGAAAGTGGTTTTTCTAGGGTGAGGCTCATCCATTGCACTTTGGGTATGCTGGTCCCTGTGATTTCCCCAAATGTGAGAAAATCAACTACATAATTTGTGGTAGTGGGGGACTGCATTTGTGCTTTCCCCTGGTCTTTCTAGAATCACTCTTTCCCCTTCAGTCCTTGGCTGTTTTCATCACCCTCTGCCATTTAAATTTACTGCCATAGGCCTGTTGGCCCTGCTGGCTTTCCAGGCGGGCTCCAGGAGGCAGATCCTGGAATGCCAGCAGCACAGATGGCAGAGTGGCAAGGTGCAATGTGGCTACTATGGCGAGCAGCCTCTGGTGCTAGATCAGAGGCCTTCCAGCACAGCGGTGGGAGGCTTCTGGGTGGTAGTGGCTGAACCCTTTTTTTACAGTATTTGCTCCATAAAACGCACATACTTTCCCCCACACACACACACACACATACTTTTTTGGGGGGGGAAACTGCATTTTATGGAGCAAAAAATACGGTATTAATATCTAAGTTGCCCTTTTCATGGAATAAACAAAATAACACAAAACTGGAAAATGATTCTCTTTCTTGCTTTTTTCTTTCATGTAAACACAAAAGGCTACTAATCACTATATTTCATAGAAGGGGACCTTGTTGGCGTCTTGGCTTCCCTTCACACTTGGATTGCAAGCTAATGAATGATTTAAAAATTGAATAGAAACAATCAGTGGCACCTTAAATTCTTCTTAAAAAAAAAAAAAGGCACAAGCTTTTGGGGAGTGTAGCCTACATCTTCAGATAGACTGGGTGTTGTTAGAGTAAAATTTGTACAAAAATTAAGAAGGGAAAGGAATATTAAATATAATGGAAGGCCAGCAGGTCTCTGAGAGAGATAATCTTAGTGGTCACTCAGGGTTATTAACAGTTCTAGGGATAACAGACCATTGTAGTAGGGTGCCACCAAGTCAGTTCTGACTTGCAGCAACCTATGAATTAATTAACTCTTTAGCAGATAGCATCCACAGTCTTTTGGGTTGGGCTTATCACACATCTTGGAATGCTGTGAGAAGGAGCTATACTGTGATACGTCTGTGGGAGAAAAGGAAGAACTTATGGTTGTTGTTTAGGCTTGAAAGAGAGAGTGAGTGTGAGAGAATGAGAAGTTAAATGGTGTAATATAAAAGTTGATGGAGGCAGTTGAGAGAGTTCAGGGAAAGGTTAGAAAGAATGCACTTGCAACAGAAACTAAATGTTTGACTGCCAACCAGCCTAGAATTTTTTGTCCTGTGTTGAAGCCTTGAAAATAAAGTTTGGCTGTGTTTCAATCATTACTTGAATCTACTTGGTCATAGGAGCTATTGGATTTCAGCTATGCACAAACAGAGCATGCCTCCTTGACAGGCTGGATTTGATGATCCATAGGGTCCCTTCCAGCTCTGCATTTCCAAAATGAGTAGGAGTAGTAGCAGGAGCAGCAGCGGTGGTGGTGGCGGCGACAGCAGCAGTCGTTGTTGTTAGTTTTTAAGTCATGTTCAACTCTTCGTGACCTCATAAACCAGAGCACGCCAGGCCCTCCTGTCTTCCACTGCGTCCCAAAGTTGGGTCAAATTCATGTTGGTCGCTTCAATGACACTGTCCAACCATCTCATTCTTGGTCGTCCCCTTCTCCTCTTGCCTTCACACTTTCCCAACATCAGGGTCTTTTCCAGGGAGTCTTCTCTTCTCATCAGATGGCCAAAGTATTGGAGCCTCAACTTCAGGATCTGTCCTTCCAATGAGCACTCGGGGCTGATTTCCTTTAGAATTGATAGGTTTGTTCTCTTTGCAGTCCAGGGGACTCTCAAGAGTCTCCTCCAGCACCATAATTCAAAAGCATCCATTTTTCGGCAGTCAGCTTTCTTTATGGTCCAGCTCTCACTTCCATACATCACTACAGGGAAAACCATAGCTTTGACTCTGCTGACCTTTGTCAGGAAGGTGAAGTCCCTGCTTTTTAAGATGCTGTCTAAGTTTCTCATTGCTTTCCTCCCAAGAAGCAGGTGTCTTTTAATTTCGTGGCTCCTGTCTGGAACTGTTTTTCTGGAACTCTCTGGCTTTCTCCATAATCTAGCACATGTTAGCAATTTGGTCTCGAGTTCCTCTGCCCCTTCAAAATCCAGCTTGTACTTCTGGGAGTTCTTGGTCCAGCAGTAGTAGTAATAGCATATAAAAACACATATAATACTATTTTTGATGGGACTTTCTTCTTTAGAAGTCCTGAGTCAGATTCTAGAATTAAAAAGTAAATTTCCTGGCAAAGAAATGGGGACATGTGATAACAATCTCCATAAGGTTCTATCATTAATAGCCTTGTTCAAATTTACCAGCTAATGCCTAAGGCTTCCTATTTTGAATTAATGCATGTCTCATTACGTTTTTTTCTCCTACTACCTTCAACTTTTTCTAAGATAACTGTATTTTCCGGTTAGTTTTTTCATGGTATGAGAAACATGATAAAGTACGATAACCTTAGTTTAGTCATTTTAGCTTTTAGTGAGAATTCAAGCTCCATTTCTTCTATAACCAATTTAATTTTGTCCAGATTTCACAATTTTTAGCCCTCAGAATACTGGAGCAAATTTCAGCGCTATGTCGAGGTGTGCTAAGCAACTGAAATCTGCATCTCATTTGGACACTTTTCTCTGAAACCTGTGCACATCTTTAGCAAAAAAAAAACAAAAAACAAAACAAAAAAAAAGCCAAAATCCCCTGGCCCTGTTCAAACCAAGGGAGATAAGGATTAATTTCTTATCTTATTCCTGTTTACCTGATTACCTTTGGGAACATCTTCAGCTCTCTAAATAAATTCATACATAGCGTGGAAGGGAAGCTATATTTCACACATTCCTCTTCAGAACTGACATGCTCTCTGTACAGTGGACCCTTGACTTACAGACTTTTCAAGTTACGGACTTCTCTGGCCACAAAATTTAGATTTGACTTGCAGCCGGAGAATTGACCTACAGACCAGGAAAAAACCAAAATGGAACAAAAATGGAACAAAAATGGACGGTTATGGGATTAATCAGTTTTCAATTGGTCAATGGAGCCTCGACCTACAGACTTTTCGACCTGCAGCCACCGTTCCAATATGGATTAATTCCGTAAGTAGAGGGTCCACTCTATACAACTCTATTTTGATGATAAAATAATATTAGGCACAGATTCTTTTAAATCAATTTATTTTCTTTTACTTGTTCATATCTCTTCAATTGTGCATGTTCATTAACACTAAGTTCTGTTTTGACATGAGTTCCACTTCCAGTCTTGTTCTATCCACTATGAAGGGTTTACAAGGAACAAATTCAACAATGTTTCCAATTTCCAAACCAGGCCATGGCATCCCTGTTTAATAATTAAATGAATGGCTTCAGGCACACACAAAAATCGGTCTGGATGAAAAAACCAGGAGCTTGCAAGATTGATATTTCTTCTTTGTTTCTCTCTGAACTCTTTGTTCACCTCTCATTTTTAACGGGAATAGCACCGCTTAGAAATTTCCAGAAATGGTTCCCATTCACCCAGTTACGAACAGTTTCTTCAGTGTTCTTTTCTCCAAATAGGGCAATCAGTTCTGCTCATCAAAGGCCTCTAATAATTTAAGGTGGCCACCTCCATACCACAAAAAGAGGGAAAATATAATGCTAGCTTGCATAAAACTCATAGAAGTTGGAAGGGGCCTACAAGGCCATCAAGTCCAACCCCCTGCTCAATGCAGGAATACAATCAAAGCATATCTGCCAGGTGCTTATCTAAGGTTTTTTTTGGAATGCCTCTAGTGTTGGAACATTCATCATGTATCCATGCTTATGCTGTGGAAGGAAAGAGTGGGGAGAGATGCAATAGCATAGCATAGGCATCCTTCAGTCTCGAGAGACTATGGTAACATGCTCTGAATCGAGGAGTGTCCTCTCCAGAGCATGAAGCCCGGGTAAGGTAATATGGAGGATAGGCTGTTACCCAAGCAGCAGATCCCCCCTCTCCACATTGCTGAAATGGTCCAATGGAAAGGCAAGAGCCAATACAACTGGTTCCAGCAATGTCACAGGAGTTGGCAGAACGACACATGCTGCCTTCAGGACTCCAGCTCCGGATTTTGCCTCGAAGTTAACTCCTGAAGCCTTTTCCATGAGTGGATATAGCCACAAGGCAGTGGAGGTTTGAAATTGGAGTTTTCCTTCTCCTAGATGGGCTGCCTTCCATGGCTGACGAGCAGATAGCAATAGCAGACTTTAAAATAATTACTATACAGTGGTGCCTCGCATAGCGATTGCTTCGTATAACAATGAAATCGCTTTGCGATGAAGATTTTGCGATTGCTTTTGCGATCGCTTTGCGCTGTTCCCTATGGGGGAATTTCGCTTTGTGATGATCGGTTCCCTGCTTGGGGAACCGATCATGGCAAAGCAATGCTTTTTAAACAGCTGATCGGCACTGCACACTACCCCCCAGAGCTCCTCCATAGATAGGGGACAGCGGGAGGGGGAGCAGGGGTGCTCTGGATTGGCGCCTTGGGAGGAGGGAGGGAAGGAGGGGGCAAAGGCCCCGATCCCTGCGCGCACCCCTGGGGTGCTGAGCCAGAGAGCCGTCACAGCGGGAGGCGCTGCAAAGGAGGAGGCGCCCGCCCGGGACCGGGATCAGGGCGGCAGTGGCTGGACTGGGGGGGCAGCATGCCAGAGACCCCCTCCTCGTCCCATCTGCACCCCACCAAGGAGACCGGGCATCCGGGTTGGCTGGCTGGTGGTGGGTGGCGTGCCCCTTGCTGCCCCGGGCGGCTGCCTGCCTCCGAGCCCTCCTCCCACCGCTTGCCATCCAAAGAGGCCTGGCATCGTCCTGGGCTGGCTGGCGGTCGGTGGGTGGGTGGCATGCTCCTTGCCGCCCCGGGCAGCTGCCTGCCTCCGAGCCCTCCTCTCACCGCTCACCATCCAAGGAGGCCGGGCATCATACCGGGCTGGCTGGCTGGCGATCAGTGGGTGAGTGGCGCGCCCCTTCCCGCCCCGGGTGGCTGCCTGCCTCCGAGCCCTCCTCTCGCCGCTCGCCATCCAAGGAGACCGGGGGTCTCCCAGGCTGGCTGGCTGGCTGGCGGTCAGTGGGTGGATGGCACGCCCCTTCCCGCCCCGGGCAGCTGCCTCTGAGCCCTCGCTCGCTGGAGAAAGACCCTCCGGCCTGCCCATCTGCGCCCCGGGACAGCCCTGCCAAAGAGGCCGGTCGTCGTCCGGGGCTGGCTGGCTGGCTGGTGGTGCTTTGCCATGATCGGTTCCCTGCTTGGGGAACCAATCATCGCAAAGCAAAGCTTTTTTAACAGCTGATCGGCAGATTCAAAATGGCCTCCTGCTGTTTTCTGGGACGGATTCCTCGCTTAACAGGCAGTGAAAATCGACGTGCTGTGGAGGATCTTCGCTGAACGGTGAGTTTGAAGCCCATAGGAACGCATTAATCGCGTTTTAATGCGTTTCTATGGGCTTTTTATTTTCGCATTGCGACATTTTCGTTTAGCAGCAATTTTGCTGGAACGAATTAACATCGCAATGCGAGGCACCACTGTAATTCAAATTTATCTAGCTATTATGAGGACAATTGTAACCAAGTGATCTGCATACCAACTCAGTTCAGGAACGACAGAAAGCAGAAAACCTCCTGCTCTTCCTTCTTAATGTTTTTGTCTCCAAATCTCTTAAAGCAGCTTGTTGTTTCACTCTGCATGTTGTAAATTTGAGGTAGCTGAGACCAGTTAGGGAGCCTTATGGCACAGCAGTAAAACTGATGTACAGTAGCCAAAACTCTACTCAAAACCTGGGTTCAATCCCAGGCAGCCAGCTTGAGGTTCACTCAGCCTTCTATCCTTCTGAGGTTGCTAAATTTGATACCCAGCTTCCTTTGGGACAGGGAGGGCAATGTATAGCCTGAATAATTAAATTGTGAAGCCCAGAGAGTGCTTTAAGTGCTTTGGGGTGTTATATAAGCACTTTGCTTTGATTTTGCTTTTAAGCTCAGGATTGAGATGACACTTAAAAAGCCCTGTCACCCATTTTCCCTTTAGCTGAGCAACTCTATGCTCCCATGTCTTTCATCATGGCCCAAGGTTCGGCCCTTCAGAGCATGAAGAAAATATGGGGAGGCTTCTTCAGTGGGGTAAAATGTGCGCACCACATGACAACATGACAGAAAGAAAGGGGGATTTCTTTCCTGTGGCCTTTCCTCTGGGAACTCTATAGTGCAGGAAGACACTATACTGTTATACACTTTTGCACTATAGAGAGTTTCTCAACTTGCTACCAGAAGGGGGCAGTAACGGTAGCAGCAGGGAATCTGGCAGCAATTTCCCAAATGTGGTCATGGCAACACTAGATTCCAAGGTAGTGGTGCCTATACAAGTTCCCAAAGGAGGTATTCAGTGAGTTTTCCTGACCCTGACAAGTCACCTCTTCTTGTTTTTAAGGATGGATAAAAGAGAGACACGAAGCAGTTGTGCTTTTCACACATGAATGAGACATTCACATACCAGAGAAAAGAGGCTCAACTCCTGTAACACGCAGCTCTAAAATTCACAACTTACTGGAATCACACGGGATGTGTTTTGCTGAATCAGTATTGTGCCCATCCATCCTGATGCTTTCTACATACAGTGGCCCCCAATCCTAGGCCATACAATATTGCTGAACTGCTGCCCCAAGTACCATCCTAAAGCAGCATGGGCAGTGGTCAGCAATAATGAGTGCTGCGGTCCAGAACCATCCTGGAAGCCAAGGAATTGCTGCTTGGCAGTGACTGAAAGCTGCTGTCCACTGTCTCAAGCAGAGCCTTTCCCAAATTTGCTGCTTCACATCCATTAACTGGAACTGCCCATGAATTAAACTTAGGCATTAATGCAAAGTAGATGCTCTACTCCTAAGTTACACAGAGACCCCTGACCTAGACCCTCCTTGATCATGGCCCATAAGATGATGTTTCATAGTCAGACACATACTGCTCTAAGAAAGAACTGTGAAAGTATAGGTAGAACCATATCCAAATTAGAACCAGATGTTTGTGGAGTCTATGAACATCGATAGACATTTTGAGGATAAGGCAAAGCACCCTTTAGATAAGACCTTTTTAAATGAGAGATGAGACTCATATTCTTATTGAGCTAGAACTACTATATATCAAGGAACATGATTTTTTTGCAAATTCAAATGCAAAAAGGAAAATAATGCAAAGTAGAAAATCTTTTAATTTTTTTGATTTTTTTCCCCTTTGGGACACCAAAGCCCCAACTGAGGTGGAGAAATGTCATCTAAGTGCAAACTGGTGTGAGTCACCCTATGAATGGCTACACCCATTGATAACAAGCAACAATATGAAATTAAAAACAAATTATTGGAATGTGAAGAAGTGGGAGGCAAACAGAAAAATATAACTCTGCTTATCAAAAGAAAAGATAAAAATAGCTTCTTTGTGAACAGAAGGCATTGCCCTCCCACCCCAGATTAAAGAGGCGAGATACAGGTGATGGGTAAAACTAGGGCCACACTTTATTGAAACATATCATAACATGAAATGCAGGGGCCTGTGGCAGTGAAGAATCAAGTTTGGTGCCAAAGGTCTCCCAGGACACCTCACCAACCTTATACAGCCGGGTAACATGCCACCTTGTTGCGCTGTCCTCCGGACAGCATGACCATGTTCAGCGTAATTTCAAGCCCCCACCCCTGGGCTTGTAAGCCACCTTTCTTTGGTGGCCGTCAGCCCAGGGAGGGCCCCAGCAAGTCCTTCCTCCCAGCACTATAACTTCACAATCCACAGTGCCTAGAGGTCAGATGTGATAACCCCTACATTGAACTCCCTGGGCACTCACAGATTCAACTTCCTTCTGCACTACCCGGCATGGAATGGGCTAAACTAAATATGCCCCATTCCCTCCATTAAGCCAAAAATTTCGGCACGCAGGCCCCTATGCAGGTCAGTCAAAAACACCTCCATCCCATCATCCAACAAGTGAACACCATCACCCCTGTAATCGGTATATGCCCTATAAATCAGGTCTACGTACTGTACCAGTGACGAGGACCGCCATGGCTGTGCCTTAACTATGACTCCAAAATAGATCAAAAACCTCAGCAGCCAATTGGCCCAAGAACAATCGGTCTTCTTTTGCCTACACCTTTCTTTGTCTACTTCATCCTCTTTCTTGATTTCTTTAGCATCCACAATTCTGTTTAAAAATTCAAAGATGTCTACATAATTACTCCTTCAGATTTTTTCCCCTCATAGCCAGTGTCAAGTGATTGCCCATTGGGAGGGAGTAATCCCCCAAAAGGTAAAGCCTTAAGGGGAACAGAATTATGACTTGTGTTCAGGACTGAGGGGTAAGGCCAAACTCCAACTCCGGTGACCTGACTTTGTTGGTTGGCAAAAGATGGCACCTGATAAGGAGGCCAACAAATACCAGGAATTGGTCCTTGGTAAGCGCCCACCTTGAGTTCCTGTGCCTAATAGCCTGACTGGACCAATGCAAGCCGACCCCAGTCTGAGTTGTCCACTGTGGTCCAACCCCCCCAAGGCCACAGTGTTAGTGCCCTCTAGTGTCCAGTGCAATGGCAAGCTCACTCAGAACATGATTCCCAGCCGCATCCATGCTTGTGGAAGGCAACTCCCATCAAATCTGGCCTCGGCTACTGCATCACATTTCGGGGCTTCTTTCCTCCCAGTGGATCTACGTGATCGAACTGGATGTCCCTCATCGGTTGTACCTTCTAGTTCTCCAGAATGCCTGTCCTCTGTGGTCACTGCTGGTCCAGATGCACTTTGCCTATCATTTTCCAATGATATAAGATGGTACAAAAGTTCATCAGCTAAGCCCTTGGGTTTTCCCCTCTTATGTGCTTTAGAGTCCCTTGCCAATCACCTCGGCTGGTCCTCTGTGGTTCCTCCTTCCTTATGCTCCACCCTTTGCTTCTCCAGCAACTATTTTGGAATGAAGCTCCTCCCAGACTGGCCATCCCTCCTCATCCGAAGATGATGATAATGCTGGAGGGGAAGCCCTGCATGTCCTGCGTTTTGCAGGATGTTTTCCTTTGCTCAAACCCTGTCCTTTCTTAGGCAGCATGCTCCCCTCCAACTAACACAATATTAAATGCACTACTGACCCCACCAGAGTGTGGTAAAAAACACCCTCTATATAAGAGGATCTATCAATCAGGGTGCAACCCGCTAGTAATTAAACAATAATTTAACAATTTCACACCAATTGCTCCAGTCACAATTTATTTATTTCCTCTATCCTAAATATTTAATACTGAAAGCCCCTCCAATAAAAACAATACTGACCAATCTTGCCCTTGACTGCTCCTTTAATTCTTTTTTAAAAATGTTATTATTATTATCCTAGCCACCTATCTCTGTGTGTGTGTGGGGGTCAAACTCACTCACTACCCCATCAAGGCGCTGCCCCCCAGACAGGGGACAATGTCCCAGGGGCCCACAAGTAGCCTCCCAACCACTCTCAATAATTTGAAACCACTAATTAATATACATAAATTAAATTGATGTAAATTAAATTAATTAATAATTTAAAAAATAAGCTGTGCTATGGCCAGGCTGGGGATCCTAAGCAATCCCAAACTATTTCAAACCTCAAAGAGTGCCAGTGTACCCCCCAATATCATCCATCCAATCTCCTTCCTGACACAGCCAACAATTTCCTGAGCGCACTGCACAGCCACTAAGGGAATGAAAGCTTCAGAAAGAGGCTGAACACACGGGGAAGCATCCTTTTATGGATGCTCCCCCACCTCCCCGAGTGAGCACACGCTTCTCACATCTCGTGCCGCTTCCGGAGGGGGAAGGCAAAGGACGTTCGCCATGGTGACGCATGCCAGTGGACCCGGCATAAAGCACAACCCATTAAGAAGCAGTCTCTGTATAATATTTCACATGTTCTGCATTTATTTATTATTTATTTGTTGTCAAAAATAGACAGCCCTTTAACTCTTTAGAATAGCCTTAGAAAATCAATCAGTAAAGAAATAGTTCTCTATGCTATGGATTATTCTTTTATTGTCCTTGAAAGTCAGTGGAACCACAGAGGCTCGTGGTCACAAACTTCATTCTCACAGATGCATAAACAGCGGTAATTATTGATTTTTAACACCACAAGTATTTTTATACATGATACACCGACAGTAAGATTTACCGTATTTTTCGCTCCATAAGACGCACCTCTCCATAAGACGCACCAAATTTTTAGGAGAAGAAAACAGGAAAAAAAATCTGTTTTCTTCTCCTAAAAATTGGTGAGCCTTATGGAGAGGTCTGTCTTATGGAACACAACCTAGGACCCTTTGGAGGCTCACCTAGACCCCCTGAAGGCCAGAGGGGGCAAAATCACCACCTTCTGGGGGTCTTTTGAGGTTTGGAAAGCTTCAGAAGAGCCCCAGAAGGTGGCAATTTCGCCCCCTCTAGCCTGGTGGGGGGGCAGGGTGAGCCTCCAAAGGGTCCTAGAGTGTGTTCCAGGACCCTTTAGAGACTCACCCTGCCCCCCCCCGAGGGTCAGAGGGGGCAAAATCACCACCTTCTGGGCTCTTTTAAGGCTTGGGAAGCTTCAAAAGAGCCCCAGAAGGTGGCAATTTTGCCCCCCTGGACCCGTGGGGGGGTGGGGGTAGCATGGCAAGGGTCCGAGGGGGCCTTCCAGACCCTTGCCACGCTACCCCCCCATGGGGCCAGCATGGGCGAAATAGCGACCTTCCAGAACCTTTTGAGAAGCTTTCCAGCCTCTCAAAAGGTCCTGGGAGCTGGCGATTTCGCCAGGGCTGGCCCCGTGGGGGGGCAGCCTGGCAAGGGTCCTGGGAGGCTCCCTTGGACCCTTGCCACGCTACCCCCACCCCCCCGATCGGGCCAGGGGGGGTAAAATCGCCAGGTTCTGGGAGTGTTTGGAGGCTCCCCAAGCCTCCAAACACTCCCAGAACCTGGCGATTTCGCCAGGGCTGGCCCCGTGGGGGTGGGTGGGGGCAGCCTGGCAAGGGTCCTGGGAGGCTCCCTTGGACCCTTGCCACGCTACCCCTACCCCCCCCCCACGGGGCCAGGAGGGGTAAAATCGCCAGGTTCTGGGAATGTTTGGAGGCTCCCCAAGCCTCCAAACACTCCCAGAACCTGGCGATTTCGCCAGAACTGGCCCCGTGGGGAGGTGGGGGCAGCCTGGCAAGGGTCCTGGGAGGCTCCCTTGGACCCTTGCCACGCTACCCCCACCCCCCCACGGGGCCACGGGGGGTAAAATCGCCAGGTTCTGGGAGTGTTTGGAGGCTCCCCAAGCCTCCAAACACTCCCAGAACCTGGCGATTTCGCTAGGGCTGGCCCCGTGGGGAGGTGGGGGGAAGCCTGGTAAGGGTCCTGGGAGGCTCCCTTGGACCCTTGCCACGCTACCCCCACCCCCCACGGGGCCAGGGGGGGTAAAATCGCCAGCTTCTCGGAATGTTTTGAGGCTTGGGAAGCCTCAAAACACTCCCAGAAACTGGCGATTTTGCCGGTGGGAGGAGCGTCGCAAGGGTCTGAGTGAGCTTCCAGGACCCTTGCAACGTTCCCCCCACCAGGAAGCTGGCGATTTCGCCTGCGCTGGCCCCGTGGGGGGTGGGGGAGCATCGCAAGGGTCCTGGAAGGCTCCCTCGGACCCTTGCAACGCTCCCCCCCACGGGGCCAGTGGGGGCGAAGTCACCACCTTCGCACCATAAGACGCACAGACTTTCTACCCCCCTTTTGGAGGGGGAAAAAGTGCGTCTTATGGTGCAAAAAATACGGTAAATGCCCCAATTAAATCAAGGGCTGAATATAATTAGAGTGACTTGCATGTATTATTTTCAGCATTAAAACAATAAGGAAAAGGAAAATGATTGATGGCAAGAAGTAATGGGATCCGTGGCAAATATCTGAAACAGGACTTTACATGTTAACGAATAAAAGTCTTATTAGATAGTATGGCAGTTAAGTTATTTCAATGGTAGAGATGTTGGAGAAGATTTCCCAAGACAGGCTCTGGAATGTATTTCTGGAACTAATTGCATCTGACCTTCTATCCAAGGTGAGGTTCAACAAAACTCTCTTCCAGCTAGAATGTCTGAGCCTAAGGACAATGCTCCACCACCCTCTGAGAGTAAATTATATGGGGGGGGGACAGAAGAGTGATGCACAATCCCTACTCTGAATCTGCCCAAGTATCCTTCCTTGTGCCTGTGTTTCAGTAATCCATTAGTCACTGGTGAAGGTAAAAGCGTTACAGAAAGAGAATGGGGATCCTAGTTCCCTTCCACAAAGGCTGGGCTCCACTCTCCTCTGAAGCTGCAGTCCATGGTATCCCTGCATGAATCTTGTGTGTTATTATGTCTCTATAGACCCCTGCCATTTTGGCTTCAGGATCATAACCTTCAACTATTGTTATAGGAATGGAGCCACTTTGAGGAGAGGATGCCTCAGTGTTAGGCTGAGACCTCATAATCTCCAGCAAGCGATTGAGGACATGAAAAGTAATGAATCATAAGGCCATGATGAGATAGACTGAAAATGGGACCATTAACTCACATTGCTACAGTGACCATTCCCCCTTCACCATGCCCTTTCTTCAGGAGCAGCAGCTAGTGCTCCAGTTTTTTCATGGGCCCAAACAGGGTGTCACATTCCTGCCTGTCCCTTGGTTGTTTCACCAATCCTAGGGAACAAGCTATTGGTCGTGTCACTGCCACCAGTTGATTACATCAACATTGTTTATTATTAATCACAGGGGTCCAGGCAATGTGTCTTTTTAAAGAGAACTAAATCGAATTTTTTGATTGCTACAGGAAATAAAAGTTCAATCAGTGTCGTTAACCCTCAACTAAAACAACATTCCTTTCTATTCTCTACCACCTTCTCAAACTCTCCCTCTACTCCAAATTCTGAAAACCTACCAATCCTCCAATCTCCAATCTCAAACTCCCAATCTAAACTCCTCCTTCTCCCGCAGAGACTCTCATATCTCGTGACTCCGCCTCTCCAGCACTCTCATTGGTCCATGCAGATAGCACATTAAAATTCATGACCTGGGCGGACACCACACAGGGTTATAGAATGTCCAGTCATTTTAGTCAGCCATCTTAACATTCAGACTTAGAAAACCAAAAGGAAGAAGTGAACTTTCATATTTCTCGCTCTTGACTGAAAAGAATACCTTTAAGGACAATCTATCACACCATTGTCTTCTCCAGAGAGCTCTCCATGAATAAAATGTGTGCTCCGAAAGCTAGCTTTCTGAGTTTGTTAGTCTTCTTGGGATGAAACCAATACTGAAGGAAAATCCTTTGGTATCAACAACTAAATTAAAAGATAGCATCACACCATCATATTCACTAAGTTGCAATATATCTTCTAACTCTAATCCACTCCAGTAAAGCTAGCTATGATGACCTATATATTGAATATAGCTCTCCAGAATGTGAAGTAATGAAGCTTAGATAGCCATACTGCTGACACTTGGGACTCAGCAGCCTGAGCCAGTAATGAGCCATAACATTTGGAATAAGGGACAGTGTTGCTGCTATAAATCCAGCTAGGGACTGACTTACATGTTCCACCTTCCGGTAACTGCTTTGGTAGCTGTCTATACTCAAAGTTCAAACAAAACTGCCAAGCCTTTTTCACAGGAACTGGTGCTTTTATGACCAGTCCCATACAAAAAAAGTGCCTCAGAAATTCCACCAGAGCTGCTGAAACTCTTCTGGTTTGCCTGCAAATTCCCTGACTAGAAGTGCAAATAATATATGATGTAACAAATGAGTGTTAATTTCAATACCCAGTTTTTTAAAAGTATATTTAATAGACATGTGCACATGCACATGCACACCACATTCACAACTTCTTCAAGTCTGCTGTCAACTTATTTGTTCCTTTCCTTCTTATAGTTTCTTCATATGTACCACCCTTGCCATCTTTTAATTTGACTCCTTGGCTTTACGGTATTTGCCCATCCAAATACATAACTGGACTGACTGTCATAAATTTTGTTACAGAAGGGTAGCCATGTTAATTTGCAACAAAAACAGCAAAGATTATTGTAAAGGACTGAAGACTAACAAATGTACTATGACCTATACTTTCATAGACTGCAGTGATAAAGCAGACGGCAGACCATGAATGTTTATGCAAAAACACCTTTGTATTTAGTGTAAAGGCCTACAAGTATGTAAGTCTTTATGATGCCACACAAATCTTTAAATTTTTGTTCCTCCCTTGTCACATGATGTCCTCATACCAGAAGGAACATCGTGACTTTACTAACAAAATCACCTTACCACAGCCCATGTCAAGTGAGGTTGAGAAGAAGAAGAAGAAGAAGAAGAAGAAGAAGAAGAAGAAGAAGAAGAAGAAGAAGGGAAATAAGATTCAAATGCAAATCTATTCACTGGTACACAAAATGGCAAGCATTTTCTAAATATAGTAACAAAGTGAGTTACTTTAACAAAGTATTAAATAGCACATTTATCAGCATATTTCTGTAATATTTGACATAAATGGCTAGCATTCATCTCTCCCAATCCACTGGCTGAAATTTTGTTGCTTAGTATAAGCAAAGAGGCAGTCACGAAAGCAGCAAAATCAGGGAACTGGGCAGGGTACAGATTGCATTTGTCTTCAGTGTGTGGAAGGGATTGTCGCTCTCGAATTGGCTTTCTCAGCCACACTAGACGCTGTTCCAAGTCCTCCATACAGAGCATGTTACCATAGCAGGCCTTCCCCCCTTCGTTAATCCCTGACCTTTTCCCTTTCCTTCATTATTATGTTTTTCTATCTCCATCTTATTGAATTTTAAATTTTTAAATTATGTACAATTTCCTTTTTATTTATATATTGTTCTTGTATATTTTTTCCCTTTATGTGTTGTAGGCCGCCTAGAGTGGTCAATATGACCAGATAGGCGGGGTATAAATAAATAAATAAATAAATAAATAAATAAATAAATAAATAAATAAATAAATAAATAAATAAATAAATAAATAAATAGTCTCTCAAGAGTGAAGGATGCCTTATCTAGTATAAGCAAATTCCTTGCTATAAGCAGTCCTTGCTGTAATTCTCAAGGTGTGCACATACACACATCAATCAAGCATGTGTGTATCCCCAAGCATCACAGTGGGGATTGTTTATTTATTGGTGACAAATGGACTGAAAGTTAGGAATTTGTGTAGTATATATGTATAGGACATCTATCTTGTTCATCTTTCTTGTACAGAAGACAGATGGACATATATCTGGCTCAAGAAAAATCCAAACTAACATTTTACTCAGGAAAATCAGAAGAAGCAGAAGGAATGGCCGAAAGGAGCTAAGCTATGTAAGCAGTATTTGTTTTTAGTAACACATTGATAAGTTGAAATGCAAACAGAGTTACAGTGGAGCATTGGAACTTAGGGCTGCTTCACAGATTTCACAAGAAAGGTGGTTCCTGAAGAGGAATTTAAAAAAAAGGATGTCCTTCCATGTCCTTTTTCTTTGCTGATGTATAGATGTAGATAATTCAAATCATAATAATTTCCTAATGGGAAATATGGATGAGTGAGGTACTTTTTGAAATGGCCTTTTAAAGAAATGACAAAATTTTGCTCTTTAAGGCTTTACATAAATGCCTGGAGTCAAATAATGGATTGACTGGTTTTCAGAGAAGTCCCCGGTAATGTTCTCGAACGAAAGAAGTCAGGAAGTAGGACTGACTACATAAGCTCTGAGCCTGGAGAAGTCTTCCTCTGTTGTTTCCTTCTGTGAGGTTTGAAATCCTGGATTCATAAATAGGCATGTTGTATACATCAACACGTTTTTTTAAGTACACCGCTGTTTGTTTTCATATGAAAGACAGAGTGTGAAAGCAACAATAACCTGTGTGAGCACAATAGCACATGTATCTAATTTTCCCTGTAGGCTTATTCAGGAGCTGGGATTGTCTTTAGGATTCTGGATATATTCAGTGTCAAACCTGGGGTGTAAAAGATGTACTGCCCTGAATGTGGAGCTGTGTTTCCAGAGATGATGAAGAAGAGGAGGACGAAGAGGTGGAAGAGGAGGAGGAAGTTGCATTTTCATTCCACATATAGAATTCATGCTGACTTCAACACCAGAGATGGTACACCATCTCCCACTTACCAGATGTTAGCAGTCTAGTTTAAGAAGTTAGAGGCAGGCCATGTCCAGCCAACTCTGTCCTCCAACCTCCAGAGACAATCTTCTTAAATGGCTGGTTTACCTTGCCTCAATCTCTATCTGCAGGTTATGGAAGACATTATAATTCTAGTAGATTTCTAAATATGAACTGTTGAATACAATGTTTATGTTTTCTATGTGATTTCACTTTTGCTGTACGCATTCTAATGTAGCTGTATTGTTTCCTTTTCTCATATTCTGATTGTGTTTTATGATGGGATTTTGCATTGAATAGTACACTGGAGTTAGAAAAGGAATAAAAAACTATCTATAAATTAATACAATGTAATTAACTAATTAGTTATTTGAATTAATAAATAACTCTGTAAAATATGTAAGAGATAAAATTATATGTAAGAGAGCTATCGGTACCTGAAAAATGATCTTGATATATAGATATGAGTATATATAAGCCAGGTGTATTATATGTGATTAATTTATCCATTCATGTACCCAGTATCAAGTAAGCACCTTCTGGGAGCCTAGAATCAGGCCCTTTATTGGCTGCTTCATGTATATATATGTGAGTGCAACATATTTCTGTAGTTTTCCACAGTTGAGTGAGGTCAGGAGATTTCCCCATTCTTTCCCCCAGAGTTTGTCCTCATTCAGACAGTGCTCAGTTTTTCACTCTTGCAGAGGAATAAAAAAAATTCTCAACCATTGACCATCATTTTCAGTATGTATAGATACTCTCCTTTCTTCTTCTTCTTCTTCTTCTTCTTCTTCTTCTTCTTCTTCTTCTTCTTCTTCTTCTTCTTCTTCTTCTTCTTCTTCTTCTTCTTCTGTAGAAGACAAGAATATTGGTAAGTATCTATCTCATCCTTAAGCAGTAGTCATTGGTATTCTCTGAGGTCTGCAGTCACTTTCCCTCCACAACTCAGCTCAATATGGAAGAATCCACAGGCTGGCTGTCACAGAATATTCTGAATCTGACTCATGTGTGGAATACTATTGAATGTGGGAAAATAGGTGTTCTATGGAGAAAGAATGGAGGGCATGCCTAGCTGCTTGTCCAGCATCTCAAACAATATAAGAGTGAGGATGCACTGGGAGATTTTGTTGTTAAATCGTATTTGTAGTCCCTAATCTTCAAATACAGTATATGTATTATATCTGTTGAGACTGACTGATGGTGATCTAGAGACATAAAACACAAGGTTTCCCTGCAGTTAGAATACATCTGAGGGTAGGAAATCTTTTAAAAAATATTATTCAAGGAAATGACAACTATCACGTTTTATTGCCAAAAATATTTTACAGCCAAAGCAGACATGCCTTACACAGCTTATGCTTCCTGTTATATAGCAATGAAAGGACAGGAGTCATACTGTGATGTTTAAAAATACCTAATAGCAATTAAACATATCAAAGTACCACTTTGCTCATGTTTTTTTCCACTGGGGGAGGAGGTTCTGCACTGACTGTGAAACAGGGAGCAGGAATAAATCTTAATGGAACCTGTTTCCCATCTAGTTTGTTTACCCTACCCTTTTAAATTTTTTGCCCTGTGATTGGCAGAATTGGGGCTTATGATAACAACACTATTCCACAGGAAGCATGAGTCAGTCCTACCATCTGTACAGTGTTCTTGTGCTTCATTCTCTGAAGCACAGGAATAGCACAATATCTTATTATAAATGAGCTTTTTCTGGTAAACATTTTAAAGCACTGTTTTAATGCGGTCAGCTTTTTCTCATTAACAAATCTGAAATGTCAAGATTGTCAAAAAGGCATTTGAAGAGACTTCTCATTCAACACTTAATTTGATTTCTTATTTTCTGCGAAGAGACATATGTGTCCCCACCTAAGGAAAAAAGAAGACAGCTGCCTTCAAACATCTGGGGTACTGTCTTAAAGAAGAGGAAGCATCTTTCTCTTTTGTTACTGCAGAGGACAGGACTAGACCGGTGGATGATGGTCATTCCACTTTTCTAGGGGCAATGAATCCACTCTGGTTTTCCATTCAAACTTTAAATGAGCTACCTCAGGTGCTGAGCCTATTTTGGATATCAAACAAAAATCAGGAATGGATTCATTGCCACCATGGAAGCAGGGTCTTCAGCCTCCATCAGACTAGAACACAAAAGGTGGGCATTGCAAGGAAGCAGATTTTTGTTAGCACAATGGAATCTTCCTGCTCTTTTGCACCCCTGACATATTCTGTCTTTTCCAAAAACCGGTTCTGGAGGATTTCCCAGCCTTCTGTTGCAGGTTTTGAAGGTGCAGAGAAGGCTGCAAGGATGAAGATTTTCCTTCTTTTGATTTTTTGGGTTGAAGTGGTTCCATTGGTGAAACAACCCTGTTGGATCCTAGCCCGCATGTCTATGAAATTTGCAAATTAAATGGCAGACCATATTAATTGTGTATGAAAGAAAATAATAATTGTGTGCCATCAAGCCATTTCTAACTTATGATGACCATTTTCAGGATTTCCAGGTAGAAAATACTCAGAAGTGATTTACCATTCCCTTCTTCTGGGGGGGGGGTGGTGTCAGCTTGCCCAAGGTAGATTCACTGTGCCTCCTGGCTCTACTCGCAGGACGCATAGTGAGGAATAACATTCCTAACCTCTATCTCTGTAATCAGATTCCTAAACAACTAAAGTATCCAGCCAGCTGTATTTGAAAAATGAATGTGCAAATCCCCCTGATTTACACAGAAATTTGT
The DNA here is from genome assembly GCF_051106095.1 of Pogona vitticeps. NCBI lineage: Eukaryota > Metazoa > Chordata > Lepidosauria > Squamata > Agamidae > Pogona > Pogona vitticeps. The sequence continues at coordinate 213,466,747 of NC_135784.1, forward strand.
GTATGCAAAATGCAAACAAAATTTGATATAAATTAGAGGAGATTATTTATTTATGTAAATCCAATTGATTCTATAAACCTACTCTAACTGGGACTAATAATTGGATTTGCCCCAGTTTGGTGTGGGAGAATTTGAAACAGTCTATCCTTCCAGGCTAAGGGCTTTGAGTACATAACTGTTAAAAACCTGGCTTTTCAACTCCTGCATATTCAGGCATGATAGCATTGAATGATTGCTGTATTTCTTTAATGAGAGGAACTTCATCTTTAACACCTATATGGGAAGCAGGTACAATGTAGTCTTCTCCTTGCTGGGAATAGCTGGATCTATTGCAATTGTCAGGTGCAAATGAGGTGCTTTTTTTAATAAAAAGTCATTTATTTGAAGTTCAGGGTGAGAAAAACCTGCGTTTTAAAAAATTTGTCTGGGAGAAACCAAAGCTCAGAAATTTCCCCATGCCTAGGCACCCTTTCTAAAAAGAGACAAGTGAGTGACTCAGAACATGGTTCATGCATATGCGCTAAATTAAACAGTTCTTGGCATCTCTAGCATTATAGTTCAGGCAGCACGGGCTATGAAAGGCCCATGATTGAAACCTTGAAGATCTGAGGAGTATTTGTTGGTTACCTCTATGAATACAATTTCCACACATTGAGGGGAATACATAGTGTTATTTTCCTAGTGTTATTCCATGTGAAATAAGTAACAATGGAGGGAGAGAGGCTAAGCACCCCTTTCAAAGGCCAGAGATTATATCTGTAGATGCAACACCTGAATATTTCTCTGGTGCTCTCACTGCAAACAATGTTGAACCAGACAGACAAGTAAATTCACCTAGTATAAGGATTCTTTATAGTTTGTTATGTGCCATCAAGTCACCTATAGTGAATCTAAAAGGGCTTTCAATGTAAATGAAATACTTAAGGACTGTTTTTAACAGTTCCGCTCCCCCAGTGAGTTTTCATGGCTAAGTGTGGATTTGAAACTTGGACCCCAGAACCTTAGTCCATCACTCTATCCACTACACCACACCAAGAATACTTCACAGAAGAAGTCAGTTCACTGGAGAATGTAGGGCAGTGTTGTACTCATCATACTCTGAAAGTAAATTTCTCAAGGTGTAAAAGTTAAATGTCCTTCCATAGTTTTTAATGGAAAGGGAAATGTCTTAGTTATCAGAGCTGTGTTAATCAACTACACAACTGTGATTCAAAGTCATAGCTATTTAAACCTTACAGTTGCAGCATGGGATGAATATAACAAAATAAGACTTCACTGGCTTATTTATACATCACATTTTTTCATTGTAAGGGTTGAAACAGAAGTCACTGAATTTTCATTTTATTTATTTATTTATTTATTTATTTGATTTTTACCCCGCCCCTCTAGACCATGTCTACTCGGGGCGGCATTTTAATGCCTACACTCCTAATTCACACTCCCTAGAACAATACAGAAACTGAAATATAGTTATCATGCAGTGTTTGCATATATCCAGATGTTGTGATGTGTTTAATCCCCCCTTTTAAAAAAAAGCCTGTCAAACTCCATATGCACAAAAATGCGCTTATTAGTGAAAACAACATGCAAAATATTTTTGTACATAATGTGTTAAGAGACAACAAAAACAAACACAAATGATTACGATGAACTGACACCAACAGGTTTATCCAGCTCTAATCATTCTTACGGATGGAGGACCAATTTATTAAATTGAATTTTGGTCCTTTTTGACACTTAGGCCAAAAACCTGTTGCATACTCATGCAGCTGTACAACTTTCAGTAGTAACTTGCTGTAAGCTAAGAAATCTCCATAGGCATTACTGTTGCACACTTGGTCACATGAGGCAGTATGCAACAGATAATGCCTACAGAGATTTTGTAAATTATGGCAATTCACCACTTAATATTATGCCTTAAACTTACACAAGACTTTGTTTGGGCTTTATCTTACATTTCGTTTTTCTGAATAACTATTCCTTAACCAATATCCTATTTACTCTGAACTGCACACAGAATGGTACAGTCTGTTCATAGACTGTTCACATTCTTTTATGTCACTTGCATGAGGGGAGATCCACCCATCTCTTGTAGGACTGTATTGACATTTGCTTTCCACAAGATGACTTCCTACTTATATAACAAGTCAGAGGAGCAAGTCAGAGAATGCCTGGGTGAATACACAGCGCTCCAGGGATAGTGTTGTTACACTCTGCATTTACAGTATGAACAGGATTCCACTCTCTGTGTTTGATAGTTAATGTACCTGCTCTTTTCTTTTCCCCTCTCTGAAACAAAACAAAGCGAGACTGCTTTAATGACAGTAAATAGGTTTAATATTTGTGCTCTGGCTCAGATAAGCATTGGGTAGATCCAGAGCGAGTCACCTCCGCTGCCTTGGCCTCTTATGTATACAATGAGATTGCCACACTGTTATTATCTGACTTGAACAGTGAGGTGTCTGTTTTTCCATCTCTCTTTGTTTCTTTAGAAACTGCTGAGGGGAGTCACTGATGAGAGTCACCAATCAGACATAATTTAGCATCCTCAGCCTTTCATCTGCCCACATTAATGTAATCTTAAGTCTGTATTGCAGCTGAGATGAATGAAACTATGAAATGATCGTCTACGAGCTGCGATACAAAGAGAACCCTCCTCCTAACTATTGTTCAAAGCAAGAGTGAAAAAAACCCTACAGGATGTAACAAACTGAGCTAAAGTTGGACCTTTGGTAGGGAGGGGGCATCAAGGTTCTAGTAAGCAGCCTCCCAAATGACACTGGATACTATAGGATTGAGTGGCACGTATGTCTGGGCAGACGTTTTGGTGGAGCACTTTTTCTAAGCGGGCCTTTATTTTCCTGACCACATGGTCTGATGGAGGGCAGGGTTTCAACTTTAAAGGAGCAGGAGCAGGAGCAGGAGCTAGGGCAGGTATGTCTGGGCGGACATTTTGGTGGGGCACTTTTTCTAGGTGGACCTTTATTTTCCTGACCGCATGGTCTGACGGAGAGTAGGGTTTCAGTTTTAAAGGAGGAGGAGCAGGAGCTCCAAGGCCCCTTCTTGAAGAAGAAGCTAGGGCAGGTATGTCTGGGCAGGCGTTTTGGTGGGGCACTTTTTCTAGGCAGACTTTTATTTTCCTGACCACATGGTCTGACGGAGGACAGGGTTTCAGCTTTAAAGGAGGAGGAGCAAGAGCGCACGCCTTATGGCGCGCGAAATTCTCTTACTTCTATTTTTGACTCTAATTTGGTAAATAGGAAAACCAATTAGCAGTGCATACACCTGGGGGTAGGAAAATTTTAAGGGTCAGATCATACTTCAGCACTATTACAGAGCAGGCCGGGTAGGTGGGGCTCGTTAGCCCTGGAAGGCAGCCCATCTAGGACAAGGAAAACTCTGATTTCAAACCTCCACTGCCTTGTGGCTTATATCCACTGATGGAAAAGGCTTCAGGAGTTAACCTCGAGGCAAAATCCGGAGCCGGAGTCCTGGAGGCAGTTTGTGTCGTTCTGGCAACTCTTGCAATGTCACTGCAACCAGTTGTGTTGGCTCTTGTCTTTCCACTGGATTATTTCAGTGATGTGGAGAGGGGGGATCTGCTGCTTGGGTAATAGCCTATGCTCCATATTATTTTACCCAGGCTTCGTGTTCTGGAGAGGACACTCCAACTCTGTATACGGCGTTCAAACAACATGGGAAGTAGCAGTTACCGGTTATAAGTCTTTGCTCGATTGGCATAGAGCATGATGCCAGGGGCTACTTCTGACGGTGGGAGAGGTCATTGCACCTCACTACATAGATATCACCCACCTTAAGCTGGACAGCCCCCAGCCAGTAAGGTTCTACCTCGCCTCGGTGTGTTAACTTCATGGGGTGCGTGGGGTTTAGGGTGAAAGCCGACAAGCAGATCAATAACTCTGCACCATGCAACAATCGTAAGAAAACTTCTGCCCTAAAGCTGAGCACCTGGAATGTACGGACAATGACCCCTGGCTTTTCTGACTACGGCTTTCATGACGATCTGCAGGAAATAGATGATGTGGGCAAGACAGCTGCCATTGACATGGAACTGAGTAGACTGCAGATGGACATTGTTGCTCTGCAAGAGACGAGATTGCCAGACTCGGGATCTGTCAAAGAAAAAAAAACTTCTCATTCTTCTGGCAGGGAAAACCATCGAATGAGACCAGGGAATATGGCGTTGGCTTTGCAGTCAGAAATATTCTTCTGAGATCCATTGTTCCACCTACTGTGGGGAGTGAAAGAATCCTGTCTCTGCAGGTCCACTCATCAGCAGGACCAGTCACCCTCATCAGTGCATATGCACCAACACTGTCATCCACTATAGCTGAAAGACAAGTTCTATGATGATCTGGCAGCTACTATCAAAAAAGTCCCTGAAAGAGAGCCATTGTTCATTCTTGGAGACTTTAACACTAGAGTTGGTGCTGATCACAATTCTTGGCCTACTTGTCTAGGCCATTTTCGTATTGGAAAGATGAACAAAAATGGCCAACACTTGCTGGAATTTTGCTGTTATTATGGTCTTTGTGTCAGCAACACATTTTTTAATATAAAGCTTCAGCACAGAGTTTCCTGGAGACATCCAAGATCCAAGCATTGGCATCAGCTCGATTTGATCCACAGTAGATGTTCTAGCCTTCCTAGTATTACCATCACAAGCAGCTACCAGAGTGCTTATTGCAATACTGATCACTCCCTGGTGTGTAGTAGAGTAAAACTGCGAACAAAGAGATTATATCATACGAAAAAGGAAGGAAGACCATGTATTGACATCAGCAAGACTCGTGATCAAAGAAAAGTGGAGGAATTTGCCCAAGCGCTTGAGGAAACCCTTCCAGGTCCGGCTGATGCAAATGCAGCTGAACAATGGGAACATTTCAAGAATGCTGTCTATAACACCGCCTTGTCCACCTTTGGCAAGAAGACCAAAAAGATGGCCGACTGGTTCGAAGCCCATTCGGAGGAGGTGATGCCAGCCATTGAGGATAAGAGGAGAGATCTAGCAGCATACAAAGCCTGTCCTAGCGAGTATAACTTACAAGCTCTTCGAGATGCTCATAGCCAAGTCCAACAGGCTGCCAGGAGATGTTCCAATGATTATTGGCTTCAGCTCTGCTCTCAGATACAGATAGCAGCGGACACAGGTAACATCAAAGGAATGTATGACGTTATCAAGCAGGCTTTAGGTCCAATAGAGAAGAAATCTGCTCCCTTGAAGTCTGCTACAGGTGTGATCATCCAGGACCGAGCAGAGCAGATGGACCGTTGGGTGTAGCACTACTCTGAGCTATATTGCAGAGAGAATGTAGTAACCAAAGAAGCATTAAATAACATTGAGTGCCTGACTGTTTTGAAAGAGTTGGACAGTGAAACAACGTTAGCAGCAATAAAAGCAGCCTTGGATTCCTTCGCCTCCAGCAAGGCACCTGTTGAAGTGCTGAAATCCTGTAAAGAGATCACCACCACCAAACTGTATGAAGTCTTTCGTCTATGCTGGAGGGAGGATGGAGTACCACAGGACATAAAGGATGCAAACATCCCCACATTGTACAAGAACAAAGGAGACAGGGGTGACTGCAATAACTACTGTGGCATCTCTCTTCATGGCGTTGTAGGGAAGCTGCTTGCCCATGTTGTGCTGAACAGGCTCCAGGTACTCGCAGACAGAGTCTATCCAGAATCACAGTGTGAATTTCGAGCTAATAGATCCACCACTGACATGGTATTCTCTCTCAGACAGTTGCAGGAAAAATGCAGGGAACAACAACAGCCACTCTTTGTGGCCTTCATATATCTCACAAAGGCCTTTGATTTGGTTAGCAGGGATGGCCTTTTTAAAATACTTCCCAAGATTGGATGTCCACCTCAACTCCTTAACATCATCAGGTCCTTTCATGAGGAAATGAAGGGCACTGTGGTTTTTGATGGCTCAACATCAGATCCCTTTGACATCCGAAGTGGAGTGAAACAGGGCTGTGTCCTCGTACCAACCCTTTTTGGGATCTTTTTTGCTGTCATGCTGCCTTTGGAACTGCAACAGAAGGTGTCTATCTCCGGACTAGATCAGACGGAAAACTCTTTAATCTCTCTAGATTGAGAGCAAGGACCAAAGTCCAACTGAAATGCATGTGGGACTTCCTCTTCGCAGATGATGCAGCCATTGTTGCCCATTCTGCTGAAGACCTACAACAACTCATGAATCGCTTTAGCATGGCCTGCCAAGACTTTGGACTAACTATCAGCCTGAAGAAAACACAAGTCATGGGCCAGGGTGTGGATTCACCTCCTTCTATTACCATCCCCACACAAGAATTGAAGGTTGTTCATGACTTTGTGTATCTTGGCTCAACAATCTCTGACATTCTCTTCCTAGATGTCTAGCTGGATAAACGCATTGGCAAAGCAGCTACCGTGTTCTCTAGACTCACAAAGAGAGTATGGCTCAATAAGAAGCTGATGACATATACCAAGATCCAGGTCTATAGAACCTGTGTCCTGAGCACACTCCTGTACTGCAGTGAGTCCTGGACCCTTCGTGCATGGCAGGAGAGGAAGCTGAACATGTTCCATATGCATTGCCTCCAACGCATTTTTGGTATCACCTGGCAGGACAAAGTTCCAAATAGAAGAGTCCTAGAACAAGCTGGAATTTTTAGCATATATACATTATTGAAACAGCGACGTCTACATTGGTTTGGGTATGTCGTGAGAATGGCTGATGGTCAGATTCCAAAGGATCTCCTATATGGAGATCTCCCCAGAGGGAGACCACTGCTGTGATACAAGGACATCTGCAAGCGGGATCTGAAGGCCTTAGGAATGGACCTCAACAGATGGGAAACCCTTATATCTGAGCATTCAGCCTGGAGGCAGGCGGTGCACCATGGCCTCTCCCAATTTGAAGAGACCCTTGTCCAGCAGGCCGAGGCAAAGAGAAATTCACAAAAGCAGCAAAATCAGGGAGCTGGACAGGGGACAGATTGGATTTGTCTTCCGTGTGGAAGGGATTGTCACTCTCGAATTGGCCTACTCAGCCACAGTAGATGCTGTTCCAAGTCCTCCATATAGAGCACGTTACCATAGTCTTTCAAGACCGAAGGATGCCTAATGAAGTACACAAATGTAACTTTTTCAAGCTCCAGTCCCTATCAGAATTTCTCTTGGTCCATTTTCTTTGCCGTTAGAGTAGAATTGATGGTCGGATTCCAAAGATCTCCTGTATGGAGAATTAGTGCAGGGAAATTGCCCCAGAGGGAGACCACAGCTGGGATACAAGGACATCTGCAAGTGGGATCTGAAGGCCTCAGGAATGGACCTCAACAGATGGGAAACCCTGACATCTGAGCATTCAGCTTGGAGGCAGGCGGTGCATCACAGCCTCTCCCAATTTAAAGAGACCCTTGTCCAGCAGGCCGAGGCAAAGAAGTAGTCCCAAAACCAGCCAAATCGTGGAGCTGGACAGGGGGCAGATTGTATTTGTCTTCAGTGTGGAAGGAATTGTCACTCTCGAATTGGCCTTCTCAGCCACACTAGATGCTGTTCCAAGTCCTCCATACGGAGCATGTGACTATAGTCTCTCGCAACTGAAGGATGCCTACTAAGAGTGGCAAGGGGCCTGTTTATGCTTCCCAATAACCCTGCAAGAAGCTGCATTCTAAACAAAACAAGTTATAATCACATGAAGGTCACGTGATGTGTGAATCACTCCCTGCATTTCCTTTTGAATGCAGCATCCCCCCCCCAGCTGTTAAAGCAGCCCTCTCTAATCACTGCAAGAATTGGCTAGTCCCAGGAAAGAAGCTGGCTTCAAGCAGCAGTCAGATGCCCATCAGTTAGTTTGCACAATGCCCAGAAGCCCCAGACCCTGATCCCATGGCAGAGGAAGTAGCAAGCAGTTACATTCACGTGGAGGGATTGCAGAGGGCCTGCCTCCCAGCTAGGGGATTCAGCACTGCCATTTCTCCTGCCTTCCTGGCACCATACAAAACATCAGGATGAAGCTCTGTTTTTGTTTTGTTTCTTCTAAGTTGTTGCTATCTGGTATAGCACTGCACCAGATAGCAGTTTTTTAAAAATAAAACAAAATAGCACAACAACAACAACAGGGGACAAAATGCTGTGAGAGACAGTCAGTGGGAGGATCATTCACACATGTGGAACTGCTTTAAATGAATCAGTACTACATACACCATAAAATAAACAGAATATGGCAGAGGGCAAAAAAAAAAAAAACCCTAATTGCAAAACAGAAAAAAAGGTTCCCCGTCAAATTTTCCCATGCTAGCAAACATATTGTGTTATCACCCAACTTTAAAGGAAGTTAAAACATACAAAACTTGCTTTAAAAGGTTTTTTTTTTAACTACTAAGATCAGGCTAAAAGCCTCTAGTGGGTGCTTTCATGGTGCCTTTTGTTCCTGATTCTTTGGTCTTGTAAAATGTTTACTTTTCAAACTGCCTCTTCCTGTCCAGTTCTTTCTTATTTATTTATTTATTTGTTTGTTTGTTTGTTTGTTTGTTTGTTTGTTTGTTTGTTTGTTCGTTCGTTCGTTCATTCATTCGGCTTCTATACAGACTATCTCGCTATGTACTAGGCCACTCTGAGCAGTCTACATGTTAAAAATAATGAAACATACACTATACCAACAATGAACATAATATTATAAAATCAAAATCAAAATAAAACAACAAACAATTTAAATAAAGTAGTTAAAATAATATAAAGTAATATAATACATAGCAAGAAAGCAGGATTGATACTATAAATTTTGACACCACTCACTGCAATTAGTTGTTGTAATCAAGATGTTGTAAGTTCTGACAAACATAAAGTGTTTGGCTTGATACGATGCCACTGCTGTACCTGCTGTGTGGCAGACCCAAGCCAGGGTAGGTAACATGTGGCAATTGGACTCTATATTGCCCGTGCCAGGGATTTTCTAAGTCCCCACATTCTCCCAAATATCCAGCATGGTGTAGCAGATAGAGTGATGAACTAGGACTCTGGAGAATTGGGTAAAAATCCCTGCCTGGTCCTGGAAACTCAGTATATGTGCGGAAACTGGTAAAAAAATCGCCACTTAAATATTTCACATATAGTGGTGCCCCACATGACAACGATAATCCATTCCCCTGAAATCGCTGTTAAGCAAAATCGCCATTGTGTGAAAAACAATTCCCCATTGGAATGCATTGAAACCCGTTTAATGCGTTCCAATGGGGAAATTACCTCGTTGTCCAGCGAAGATCGCCCATATAGAAGCCATTTTCCGAGCGCCGATCAGCTGTTAAAATGGCTGCCCTGCGAAGCATTGGTCCGGAAAACACAGGGCAGCCATTTTAGGAACCCGAAGATCAGCTGGAAAAATTGTCATTTTGCGAACAAACGGTTTGCGAAGCATGGACTTAATCGTCGTCAAACGAAAATTCCCCACAGGAAACATCATTTTACTATCCCTATAGCGATTGCAAAAAAGTCATCGTCTTGCGGATTCATCATTTCGCGGGGTCATCGTCATGCGGGGCACCACTGTGTCTTAAAAACCCTATTAAGATCACCATAAGTCAACATATAACATACACAGATTCTCCCAAAACCTCTCTTGCCAGGGGAATTTTTAAAAAATATGTTCCCCTGACCTGGAAGCCTTCAGGAGCAGCTGTTCCTCATTCAGACTATCTTTCTCCCTGTGGTCCACCTCCAGAACATGCCCTGTGGACTACCAGAACCTGCTCAAACCAAGACTAAGGGATTACCTACATTTACATTTCAAAAAACAGTTCTTTTACCCGTGTAATCACAACCTTAACCTTGCAACTTGTTCTTTCTGTCCAATCCACATGTTTCTGCTACAAGGAAATTGCCTTAGCGCTAACTCCTCTTCTTAGAGTTGCTTGATTGAGCCTTCGATCAGCACCATTGGAGTGACCTCAACCAACTTAATCCCAACTTTGAATGAACCCTGAGGAAATGTTAGAGAAGTAAGATGGAAGCTGCTTTTCTGAAAATTCAGCCCACTTAGTTGCTATAATCCTGAATGACCCACAAAACAATAGATTTTTATAAAGAGAACCCTATTGCATTTGTCATGTGTTTCCTGTGGCCCTTTCTGGATGTGAATTGGTGACAAACACATGAATCCTGCTTGTTTAATGACAGATCATTAAATAGTTGAAGTACCCATGGAAAGTAATTGTATGCATCTTCATTGCTGATACCTTTACCACTCCAGCTAGTTCCTTGAACAATAATGAACAAGTATTTCTTTTAAATTTGTCCCCCTTCTTACAGTCTCTCCATTATGTCCATGTGTGAGTTATGCATGTTTATAGTTACAGAAAGAAATACTTGTGATTCTTCTGCTCTAGCATTCATGACAAATGGAGTACATTCATAGAGATCCATGTTTGTTCCTTTGCTTGTTTCCCTTACTTCAGTCAGCTCATCCATCACTTTCAAGACCACAAGAGCTGGCGTTTTAAACTTTGCATGGCTCCTGCTGTCTCACTCCTATTACTCCTGTCAGCTTTTGTTATTTAATCGACCAGGGTTGCTGGATGTTCCCTTGAATGCAACTGCTTGCAAGCCTGGACATACATTCCATATGTGACTTAAATTCCTAGATATCTGTTTTTAAGGACAGGAGATGCTGCTGATCATATTGAATCATATTTCCAGTTGCCTAGACAGAGTGAGAATTCGGGGCATATTTACACAGTAGACAGCACAAAAACTTTACCATGTCTTTGCCATGCTTTGTTTTCTTACAAATATGAACACCCATAATTCCATTCCATTCCTCCATTAACCAGGTGTTGTTGTTTTAAGCACTGTATTTTATATTTTTATTTATGTTTGCTACCTAGGTCTTTGGAGTTTGATTCACTGGGAAAAGAGGTAGACCATGTGGCCTTGGGTGAGCTAAATGGTCCATGAGTAACCCCAAAAGAAGGGAATGGTAAGCCACTTCTGAGTACTTCTTACCTAGAGAAGGGTCACCATGAATTGGAATTGAGAGACACACAGACAGCATTTTTTTAAGTATGCAGCTTACTCTTTAAAAATACAACTGTCTAAAGTTCCTAAGGTGTTATTAAAAACCTGGTGAGTTTATATGTGTTTAATTTGTTCATTCCTTCCACATATTTCCTATCAGCAGAAGTAAGACTTCAGACTGACAAGATTAAGCAATGTGCAGTTGATATATGAGATACATTAAACATTCCTTTTTTAGAAAAAGAACTCCATTTGTATTTCTTCATCCAAGTGTATTGTTCTACTTTGTTTTGATTTAAAGGACCATTCTGTAAAAGAAGATTAGGGAAGCCAGCTGGGGAAATGTTTGATATGGAAAGCTGGATCAGGAGTGTCTGGAGCATTTGTTCAAGAAATGTGACAGAAAAAATAGGCAATAAAAATGGTGGCCTGTTGCACTTGAATTTAGTCATGTTATGTTGAACCCTATAGGGGCTCAGTGGGATAATACAGCATTAGGGAGATAAATTGTGCCCTGCTTCATCTTTGTGTGCTAAACAGAAAATCACATACATTTTGCTCTTTACAATGAGAGAACGAGACTACTTTAAATTGGCCTCAGAATGAATTGGCATATATACAAAAAGTTCATGTACTTTTTTTAATTTCTTTACCACTTGCCAAATTGCATAAAATGTAAAACAAGAATACCTGCTGCCCTAGTGTTATGTGGGCTGTTAAACTAAAAAGTAAAAGCATTAGATGGATTGACTGCATCCTTGTGAGCAATCAGCCTGCCTTTTGTGCTAGCTGCCTGAGTGTTTTGCTTTAACAAGTAAAAAAGACACTAGAGACATTGTGTACACTTTTCAAAAACCATGGTGAAGGAAAAAAATGCTTGATATCTTGCTCTCATGATAGAGATGAGAACTTGCACATCTGGTAGAGAATTCTCAACAGGGTATTTTGCTGTACTGGGACAAGGTGTCTCAACCATAAGTTGAGATATTGGTGAGTAGAAATGGGTATAAACCAGAAAAATGACGAGTCGGGGTGGTTCATGGTGTCGAATCCGGGCTAGCCCCTAGACTTTCCAAGTCAAAATCAATTGCCAATAAATCTTGACGAGAGAGAGAGAGAGAGAGAGAGAGAGAGAATTCAAAAAGGCTTTTGTTTATTTGATATATCAGATAAAGAAATCATAGCCTGACGGAACAGCCTCTCCCAAGCAAGTGGTAGATGGCCCGACCTGAGGTGGCAGGGATTTTTATACCTTCTGTATTCCAGAATCAAGAGTTGGGATACAGCATTCGTGGTCAGGAAATAGTTAACAAAGAATTCTATAGGAAGTACATACAAGGGGGGAGTGGGAATGAATTCTAGACAAAGGATTTGGGGTGTGGGAGTCTGACACTATTCTATAAGTTGGGCAATGTCATGGGGGAACATCTCCTGACAATAGGATTACTTGGGCACAGCTGTTAGGGGACATTATGGGGAAATATCTGCTCACAATGGGTCTGTGGCTAGTTGCATTGTTTTACCCAGGCATAGTAGTTAATGAACAATTCAGGAAGCTCATTAGCATAGAGGAACTGGTCCACCCTACCTGTCCAGGCGCTCAGACTGTGGAGTGTCCAGGAGGGAGGAATCTATGTAAATGTGAATTAATACTGCTGTGACTGCCAGAACCAGTTCTTGTTGAAATGCAAATCAAAGCAGCAGTCATGGTCCTCCCATTGTCTTGCTAGGGGTCATGTTAATTAAGGTCTGCACTGTCCCCGCCAGTTTTAGGAGGGGTAGAGAAACTGCACTCCATGGTGGATGGTACTTTTGACCTTTTAAATTATTTTATTAGAAATATGTTTGCGCCAGTGTCCCATCAATGGTTCATGGATCACTGCGAACCACCCCTGAACCCCAGAAAAATTAACCAGTTTGTGGTTTGTTTTTTCCTGGTTTGTGCCTGGTTAGAGGGGAACCTACTGCCTCCACCGGCTCTGCCACCCACCTGCCTTCCCCCTTCCCGTCTCCTCCCTACATGGTCCTGCCACTTCCTCCTCTTCTCTCTCCACCCCTGCCATCCTCAATGACAACACCCCAGCTTCCCTTCCAAAACCCTGGGCCTCCAGTCTCTGAACATGCCCATATCTATCTGCTGGTGTGCATGTGCAGAGGTGTGCACATGCACAGAGACAACAGGCCTAGCTCCTGGAAGGAGATCTCTGAACATCATGGTGGCAGAGGAGGAAGAGAGGAAGAGGAGGAGGTGGCAGGACCAGGTTGGGAGGCAAAGGGGGCAGCAGGAAAGGGTGGGGAGCGCCAAGCAGAACAAAGTTTGGCACTTCATTTTGTTCTAGCAAAATGGCTTGCACAAACCAAACTATTTTTCAGTTCATAGTTGTGCTCATCTCTACTGAGACTTCTTCACTTTCAGAGGTAGTTTGGTAATATGCTAGCTCATGGAAAACAGCTTTTGTTCAGCAATATCCTTTTTTCTGAGTGGAATTATTTTTTATTTTTAAAAAATCACAGATACATTGGATTTTTTTCTATAGGGCGATGGTCGTTATTTTCAGGAGGGTGGTTATTACTCTTGGGGATTCAAGTCCGTGATTTTCACAAGCAGGCATATTCCTTCAAATGAGAATCAAAGTCAAAGTCCTGAAAACTTCTTTTTCCCCTGAACACCCATGTAGCAGCATACTTGTGCTCATGTTCATTTCCATAAGACACAGAAGTAGGCTAACAGCTGAATTCTTCGATTCTAACAGGGAAAATCGAATGTTAATCTCAACTAAAGGAGAAATAATTGGGGTTTGTTACTCTCTGATAATTTGTATTCCAGCTGGGATTTAGTTTGGAATCAGCCCCACTGATCTCAAACAGGAACCTATAAGATTAATCAACGGCAGTCCATTTAACAGTGGCACCAACGTACTATTAATATTCATTGCAATACTTTTCAAGCTTCTCTATATATGGAATACTCAAAAGTTGATTACCATTCCCTTCTTCTGGAGGGCACTCTGGGACTGTGTAGCTTGTTGAAGGCCATACAGGCTGGCTTTTCTATTTATGTGTTTCAGAAGCATTTTGCTTAAATAGTACTGTATATTTCTAAGACTTTTATTTTGTTTTTGTACTGCTAGATGCTAATCTCCAAAGAAGGAGAGATGCTGGCAAGGTGTTTAGCGCTGTAATTACTTCTTGCATTATTTTTCACATCACAGATTACAGAAGTTGATTTGGGGATGCATTTTTTTTATTATTCATACATACCTAATATACAAAACTAAAAAAACACTCAAAATCTAACAATAATAAACAAAAGACATCCAAACTAAACATATTACCTCTCCAGATCAGAGATTCCGCCATCGTCTGGTCATCTGAATGTCATCAAAGGATTCCACTAATTCGCTATAAACTAATTCTTCCCCTAAGTTCCTGTCTTTTTCTGGGCCCCATTATGTATCAGCTTCCAGCTGTCTTTTACAAAGTCTCTTGGTTGATCCCACAGTGTCTCTGAAAGCATAGGGGATGCATTTTTCACTGCTTGGTCTGGGTACCAAAATTACTAGCTAGGGGTATAAAAAGAGATTGGACCGTTTTGGTGAAGAAAGACACTCATTGGCCTCTCCATGATGAAACTGGAAATGGGTGCCAAAGAATGCAGTGAACTTGATGACCTGAGGAGAATAGGAGGAGAGAGGTCAGGCAATTGTTTTTTAAATTATTCCAACCTGTGGATTGACTGGATGGGGAAGGGGGAATTAGACATCAGGACAAAAACAATTCCCCACTTCAAGTATGTTTCTGTGAGTTATGTGCCATCAAGATATTTCTGAAGCTATTAATTTACATAAGTTCCACATAGGTGAAAGAAACTTTTTTCTTTTTTTTTTCCTTTTTTCCTTGTCCTTTTTTTCCTTCAGAGTGAGACTTATGTGGAGATTACCCATATAAATTAATGGAGTCATATATGCAAGAGCCTCTAAAGTGAAGGAAAAGAGCATATCTGAATATTCTCATGAGGCCAGTATTCAATTATAAAAGCACACCTCATTAAATGCACATTTTAAGAATCATTTAAAACCCATGTATTCCCACTAGCCTTAACCATGTTTTTACTTCACTCAGTGGTATAAACAGCGCCACCAGTTGACCCAGACCAAACTGAGTGCAAGAGGGAATTCCCCCCCCCCCATGCATCCACTGACTTCTAAGAATGTAACATATTTTATTTCATTGCTGTGAAGTGTTTTCAGCCTTTGGGAGCTGAAATGCAATGTGGTGTGATACCATTATAAAGCACTGCTAACACAGCCAGAGTCTAGGGAAAACACTACTCGAACCTATTACTGGCACTCTGTTAATATGTAAATGACGAAGCCAGTAAAATAAGCTACCTGTGACAATCTGGGATTCCTTCATTCCAGAAAGCATAAAATGCAAAATAATTGTCCTGTAAAGAATGATGCTGAAAGATCTATATACTGTGGTGCTACACATATATGATTCCATGGGGTGGAATGCTCAGGCGCAGGAAACAGATGGAAAGGCAGCTGAGGTGACTCGTGACTATCTGGGCATGGCTAAGATCTCAGAAGAGGAAGCTATCTAGTTGTCTGATACCTCAAAAAAATCTGAAGTGAAAAAATGGATCCACTTGCCTCAGCCGTTCGGGATTACCTGGTTTTCCGCACACAGTCATATAATCCCTCCAATGGTGTCCTGTCTTTGGCTTCATTCAATTTAAAATTCTTTCTCCTTATTTTACACCTCCCTACAAATTGACATGCCTTATGGGTATGGAAAAAGCCAGGAAATTCCATTCTTCAAAAAATCATCCAGTTTATGAATGTGGGATATTCACCCCATTACAGAATATTCTAATATAGAACAGACAATGCTGTTAGCAAGGCCCATGATTATTGGCAAGGGGGGAAATACACTCCCCAGAGCTTCAAGTGAAGGAAGTTGCTTTGTGTGCTCTATATAGCAAGGTGAAATATATTTGTTAAATGAATAGTTTACTTCAGTTCAGGCTGTCTCAACACAACCTGTTGTGCTCACTGCCATACTTGTTGAAAAACAGCACTGACAAACGCTTTGTGTTTGGATGACAAGTGGTTTACTGATGGAAAGGAGTCAGTTTCTGGGTTTTTCTGCAGAGTGATACAGGTGCTTGGTGGCCTCTTGCCTTTTCACTCACCCTCCTACCAACCCTCTCTTAAAAAGCAGTAAAACAGGAATCGCTCCTGCACCCTCTCCTCTCAGATCTGCCCATTGCCTTGTTTTTGTTTGGAAGAGAGGGAGGAAGAAGGAGAGAAAGGCGCATGTGCTGATGTGGTGGGAGCAGGAGAGGAAGAGAGATGAGGAGAGCCATGGCGCCGTCTGTGATATTGGAGGGCATGCAGGAGCGGCAGTGAGTGGGGTTTATTTTGAGGCAGAGGTGGTGGGGATGGAAGTACCTGTCTTCTTCTCAAATCCTTCCTTGTTGTTTCCTGGCCACCTCATGGATCTGAAGCAGTGCCTTGCAAAGGAGGGTGGGGGTATGATTTAATCTTGGGTTATGTTTTGATGCTCCACAGCAATGTAAGTTATCTAAAGGGGGTCTGTAGTAAAGAAAAGCATAAGAACCACTGCTGTAGACCATCTTGACTGCTACCATTAGTGGTGTCAATATTCAGGCTGCCCTTTGTTATGTAAAGCTTGCCATCCTTTTTCCTGCTGGCAACATGGGTACCATATTGTGCAGCAATATCAGGCCATTTCCTGGCATTTTGAGTCATGGATACATGGATACAGAAGTACAATATCCTACAGTCATAAACTGGAGGGGTTTTTGTTTGTTTGTTTGTTTGTTTGTTTGTTTGTTTGTTTGTTTGTTTGTTTGTTTGTTTGTTTGTGAAGAATTTTGAATATCCATAGGTACATCCCACGTTGTGAGCACAAAAGGACTGGCCAATTGGCGACAAAGATGCAAGCAACCCATGCAGTGCCCCAAATTTATGTTTTTAAAAAACCGAGCAGGCACCCTTGTTTTGGTTAATTCATCCAATTTAGACATCTTTGCTTTGACATATTCACACAATTGTTTTGATAAATCCATCCAAAATATTGGCAATTTGGTGTGTAAATTGGTATTGTTGCATAGAACACTGTTTTCAGCAATGGAAAAATGCTCTATCAAAGGCCTGGAAATTCTTCACAGATGATAAGGAGACTGCTTTCATTATCTGTCCTTGTGTGTGTAGCTGAGACCAGCAAGGATTTACACTTTAAGCAGTATATCGGCATTGTAAATGAATGGACAAAGGTAGACAAAAGGTAAAGTTAATGCCAAGATGCTGCATGTGAATAAAATGGACTATGGTTGCTTCAAACAACATGACTTGCCTATCCATTCATGCCCTAGTTATATATCTTGGCCATGATATCATTCCATGCACAAACCAGAAAACAGAATACTCTTTTCATCCCACCCCTAGCCCTAGGGCTGAAAACCTGCTCTGAAGGAATGGGAAAATCCCTATGAAGCAGGTTTTCAGGTGTTGTTTAGGGCTGCCGAAGGAAAAAGAAGAAAGCCTTCTCATGCTAGCAGATGTCCAATAGCATGATGTTCAATTTAGGCCACTTCGGTTTCTTTCTTTTAAAGCAATGAATGGGAAGTACAGTTACCAGAAGGGATAGGTAATTTGACTGTAAATTGTAGATTTCATCTTGTATTTGGGAAATATGTGGCAGAATCACACTTGAAACTAAATTTCTAACCTTCACTTCATTTTGATTTATATCACTTGAGCAAAGGGACCCTCCATTCTAAATGGAAAATATTATGGCTTCAGTATTTCTTCAGCCATGCACCTAAATCAGTGCAAAAAGTGATGAATTGGTAGAAAATGTTTCATGTGGAGTTGGTAGCATAGAGCAGCCCACCAGTGTAAAAGAAGTGAAATGAAAGAATATTTATGGACCCGTATCTTCATTATTAATAGTTTAAAAAAGGAGGGGAGGCATGACTTTGTTATATAATTCCAGTTTGTGATTTCTACCTAAGGATCTATTTGATCTGATCCAGGTTTCTCAGCCACTAAATTCTGAGAAATGGTTGTTCTCAGCTTCATATGTTATAGAATGCTAATTTTCTATCTAAGCAGGGAAAAGGATGCATTTGTCTTGGAGACCAGAGTCACTACCTATACATAAAAACAGCAAGAGCCGCAGTATATTTATTCCTAAGTGATAGCATGGCTTGTGTGAAGACCGACATTCTATTTCTACATTGGATATACAGTATCAACATTTGTTTTGAATGTTAGCATTCCTGACTCAGCATGTCACTGATATCTGTCCCATAATTGTGGTGTAGTGTATGCTTCCAATCAAGCAAAAATAAACTTTTGCACTGAAACAAATGCTAATTGGAAGGTGGCAACATGTTGAAAGCACCCTTAATGAAGCCCGGGGGGGGGGGGACGGAAAGGAAAGGAACAGCGTGATCCCAAACCTCTGCATTTATTTAATTATTTGTTTTCATCACAACCTTATCCCAGTGGAAGGGAAACATAAAAAGCATGATCACAAAAAGCAATAAAAGTGGTTTGTTAGTGCAAACTGTAGGCCATAAGGAAAATACAAGGAAACACATGTTGTTGGTGTATAATCATACTAGGCATTTTTGTGGGTGTGTCTGTGTGTGTTTGTGCATTTTATTAAGGTTGCATTGGATAGTTCCCAGTTTCAGTTTTCAACCACAATAAACAAAAGGGAAGGGGTAGTAATGTGTTCCAAATAATATTTAGTGTGAATATTAACATTTTCTATCCTTTTTATTGTTGGCATTCCCTAAGCTTCTGTTGCATTTTTAGCTTTCCTCACCTCCTAGTTGCCTGCTTAACAACTAGTTCTTCATCGTGGTCTTCTGTGAATGCACACAAAGGGTTAATACCAGCGCCAGCATTGGGCCTCTCGGAACGTTTTCTAGCTGCAAGAGAAAAGTAACAATGTTTAGGACTACCCCTACTGCGCACGCCCAGCCTAACCGTCCCTCAGTTCCATTTTTCCGCCTAGCGGTTTGGAGCCTCTCGTCTTAGCTGCGTTACTGCGATATATTTGACCTAGCTTCGCTCACGGACTACCCTAGCGCTTTTTCCCTTCAACTTGACGACTCGGTGTATTTTTCTGGCTTTACTCGGACTGATTTCGGACTGCTCTGCCTTATCCTTGGACTTCTCGTTTCGGTTTCCTTACTGCCCTATGTCCCCTTCCGGGCCGTTCAGCAGGTGTGTGGTGTGCGACCGCAAAATTCCCCATCAGGACGGCCACGATACTTGCCTGTATTGTTTGGGGGAGTCGCACAATCCCAAAACTTGCCCACACTGCAAAGCCTTCACTAAGGCCGCTCTCAAGGCTCGCCAACAGCGCCTCAAACTTCATCTGTGGGAGTCAACGTTGTCTTCCACGGCGCCCTCGGAGGGGGAAATGGCTTCCACTTCTCGAGCAGCTCCTGTTCAGTCGGTCGTCTCTAAAGTTTCCAAGATGTCGAAAAAATCCGCGTCGTCGAAATCGGCCGCTCCTGCTTCGAATCCCGAGCCTCCGGCTCCGAAAGCTAAGCCGTCGAAATCGTCCAAAGCTAAGGCGGCCGCCCAGCTTAAAATGACATCCATTCGACTTTCTCCGAGCTCGGGTTCCATCCCATCACCGATTCTTGAGGAATTGTCGAGGCGCTTCGAGGCCTCGTCCGAGGCACCCGCTCCTCCTCCTGTGCGTCGTACTGAAGTGCTACCACCTTCGGGAAGGTCTTCCCCGACGCCGAGCCAGTTAGTCGCAGTCACTACTGGTCTCGCTTCTGCCCCACATAGCCCCTTTCCTGCGGGCCAGGGGTCGCCTCCCGTGTCGATCTCGTCCGTACACTCGGACTCGAGATCCCCTCGAGAGAAAATACCTCGATCACCTGTGCGTTCGAGGTCGAAATCTCCTCGAGGCAAACGTTCTCGCACGGAGAAGCATCACTCCCCGAGCCGGTCCCCTTCCTCCGGCCGCTCGAGGTCGAAGTCTCCTCGACGGAAACGGTCGAAGAAGAGGCATCGAGCTTCCACTCAGTCCGACTCTGGCGATCGTTCGGACTCGAAATCCTCTAAGCGTAAACGCTCTAAGAAGAAGCGCCGTTCTCATCGACGTCGTAGCAAGCATCGACGTCGATCCTCTTCTTCCTGTTCGGCGGATTCCGACCGCCCTAAGCGTCGTAAGCGCCATCGACGTCGACGCGACCGTTCGAGGTCTCCTTCTTCGTCTTCGACATCCGCATCTCGAGACCGGTACCGCAAAAAGATCCGGTACATATATGTGTCTTCTTCTTCAGAGTCGACCCGGCCTCGACGCCGACGCCGGGCTGTTCGAGCCAGAGACCAGCCTCCTACGATACCGGTTGCCCCCCCACCGCAACCGGTTCCTTCCACCTCGGCGCCGACCGTGGTCCCAGTTCGACCCCCGACAGCGCAGGTCGGCATCGAGAAACCCCCTCCAAAGAAGAAGAGGGACGTCTTCTCCTCTGATCCAGATGAGGTGTCCACGGAGCAGTCTTCTGACTCCGATCAGGAGCAACCCCCACCCTTGCCACCGCATGATTTGCCTCCGGGTGATCTGGTGCTTTCCGATACTGGTGATCCTCACGCCCCTTCTCCATCTGAGGATTTTTCCTCTTACTCTCAGATGATGTCCAGACTTGCCAAGACGCTCAAACTGGACTTGAATCTCCCTTCGCCTCCGGGAGAGGACTTGTTCTTTGGGGACATCAAGAAGGACAGTACCGCTCCCCCCAGTATAGCCTTTGTGCCTGTGGTTATGGAGGCCATCAAGGAGTTCTGGGCTCAGCCTGCGACTACACCTAATGTCCCTCGTCGCACAGAGCACTTCTACAAGATTCATGGGACTGACACTCATTTTCTGCTCAAGCATCCCATTCCGAACTCACTCATTGTTGAGACAAGCTGTTCAAGGCCTTCGGCCAAGGCCCATGTTACTCCAGTTGACAAGGAGGGTAAGAAGCTGGAACTCATCGGCAGGAAAATCTACTCCCTTGTCACTTTGCTACTTCGAGTCATAAATTATCAGACTGTTCTGGGAGCTTATCACAAACAATTATGGCTCAAGCTTTTGCCGGGGTTAAAAATGATACCTGAAGACTCCCGGCAAGCTTTCCTTAACTCCTATGAGGAAGCTCAGACGGTATCCAAGTATGAACGTCTTTCCATCAGACATGCAGCAGAGATCTCTGCCAGAGTTCTCATGTCTGCCATCTCTATCCGGCACCACGCTTGGCTCCGTTCTGCGGACATAATGGAGGACGTCAAGTCAAAGGTCGAGAGTCTCGCCTTCGACGCTACCGGGCTGTTCAACGAAAAGACCGACTCCCATTTGGAGGACCTTCACAAGGCTAAGAGGACTGCCAAGTCCTATTCTGTTCAGACTCAATCTAGACAGAGGCGCCCCCAATGGCGTAAATCTTATGGACAGTATCAATCTTCTCAACAGTACCGTCCTTACAAACACCTACCTCAGCAGCACTCTGGCCAGTCTTCTTCTTCTGTCCAGGGCTATCAGGGATACCGGCCTCGTCCACCCCATCGTCGCCAACCCTTTAAGCCACCTGGCAGGAAACAAAAACAGTATCTTTGACTTTCGGCCCCCCGTTTTCACCCATTCACCATCTACCACCCGTCTTCAACCGTTTCTTCACAACTGGTCTATCATCACAAACGACACTTGGGCTCTAAAAATTATTCAGCACGGTTACCAGCTGGAGTTTATAAGATCTCCTCCGCTAGGTTTCATAACTCATTCTCCCTTCGACTCCTCGCTAGAGGAAGAAATATCATCTCTCTTGGAAAAAGATGCCATCTCTACAGTACCACCCCGCGACATACATGGCGGGTTTTACTCCCGCTACTTCGCTGTCTCAAAAAGCGGAGGAGGCATAAGGCCCATCCTCGATCTAAGACTCCTAAACACTTACCTGCGACCCAGGCGTTTTCGGATGCTCACCTTAGAGTCCATCATGCACTTGCTGAAAAAGAACAACTGGTTCGTCCTTATAGATCTAAAGGACGCATACTTTCACGTCACTATTCACCCCGACCACCGCAAGTTCCTTCGGTTCATCTTTCAGGACACGGTCTACGAATTCCAGGCCCTGCCATTCGGTCTGTCCACAGCTCCCCGGACCTTCACCAAGGTCATGGCTCCAGTGGCAGCTTACCTTCGTCTCAGGGGCATTCACGTTTACCCTTACCTGGACGATTGGCTCGTAGTCTCCACCTCGCGAAGGCAATCCCTGAAAGACACAAAATTCATCCTGTATCTTCTCTCCAATCTCGGTCTCACTGTCAACAAGCAGAAGTCTCAGCTCATTCCCTCCAAAACAGTTCAATACATAGGGGTCTGTTTGGACGCTGTAAAGGGTCGAGTCTTTCTTCCCCCAGAAAGAATACACAAGATTCAACGAGCCATCAGGAAATTTCTTCCCGGTGCTCGGGTGACAGCCCATCACGCCCAACACCTCCTCGGCCTGATGTCTTCTACAACGCCGGCGCTAGCTCACGCTCGCCTCAAACTCCGGTCGCTCCAATCATGGTTCCTCACCCTTTTCGACCCTATGATGGACAGTCAAAGGAAGCGCCTTCGTGTCACCCCGGAGCTCACCAGACAGCTCCAGTGGTGGATGTACACACCCCATCTCACGGTTGGCCGACCCTTTCGTCCACTCCATCTCACCGTTCAAGTCACAACGGACGCCAGTCCGTCCGGCTGGGGGGCGCACTGCGGGCGTCACACCATTCACGCCCTCTGGACACCACAGGAAGCCATGTTCCACATCAATCACCTGGAACTGCTGGCGGTTATCAAGCCCTTCAGGTCCTTCCTTCCTCTGCTGCGCGGCCGCGGAGTTCAGCTGGTGACGGACAACACTACCACAATGCACTATGTCAACAAGCAGGGAGGAACCCGCTCTCATTCACTCCTGTATCTCTCCATCCTCCTTTGGGAATGGTGTTACCGTCATCATGTCTACCCAGTGGCCATCCATGTAGCCACAGAGGACAACACAGTTGCGGACACTCTGAGCAGGCTTCAACATCAGACACACGAATGGGAGTTGAACCCTCTGGTCTTCCAGGACCTTTGCCGCCAATGGGGGACCCCAGTGCTGGACGTGTTCGCATCTCCTCACAACGCGAAATGCTCCCGGTATGCGTCCCGGGCAGGTCTCGGTCGCCACTCGCTCGGCGACGCATTCATGATCCCATGGAACCAGGGTCTCTTGTACATATTTCCACCTATCCCGTTGATACAGAGGTCCTTGATCAAACTCCGACGTTCGACGACTCCGGCCACTTTCATTGCACCCTTTTGGCCTCGCCAAGTGTGGTTCCCCACTCTAGTCAGCATGGCCGTGGACTCAGTAACCCTTCCGATGTGGCCGGACCTGCTGACCCAGGAAGCAGGCAAAGTCCTTCACCCCGACCTCGACACGCTCCATCTGACGGCGTGGAGGATCGTCCAGAAATTCAGGAGGTCTTGACCAACGCCATCAAGCCCTCCACGTCTCGCTTGTATGCCTACAAGTGGAAAAGCTTTCTGAAATTTACCCAGCAGAGGAATCTCGCCTCCTCCCCTGTGTCTCTTTCTACACTTCTGCAGTATCTCCGTTACCTGTTCGATTTCCACCTGTCTATCTCTACTATCAAGGTGTACCTTGCTGCGGTTGTCTTCTTCCAGCCCAGAGCTTCTCCCTCTTCTCGCCTTTTCTCCCATCCTACCGTCAGGATGTTTTTGAGGGGTCTCTCTAACCTTCGACCTCCCGTTCGTCCTCCACTCCCTCAGTGGTCCCTCCACTTGGTTCTACATGCCCTATCCAGACCCCCATTTGAACCCATGGCTACCTGTGACCTCAAGATGCTTTCTTTAAAAACGCTATTCCTAGTGGCTATCACCTCTGCTCGTCGAGCTAGCGAGTTGGCAGCTCTCCGTCATGACCAACCTTTTCTTCAATTCTTTAAAGACAAGGTTATGCTTTACCTGGACGTATCTTTTCTTCCCAAGGTGGTCTCCGACTTCCACGTCAATCAGCCACTTATTCTCCCAACTTTGTTTCCGTCTCCGACGACTGATGTTGAACGCATGCTCCACATGCTTGATGTTCGGCGGTCCTTGGCTTTTTACGTGTCCAGGACCAAGGACTTTCGCCTGGCCAACAGACTCTTTCTTTGCTACTTTGGCCCAAAGAAGGGCTGCCCGGCCTCGCCGTCCACGCTCTCTCGGTGGCTCGTATCTACCATCGCCCTTGCCTACGAGCTCAACCACAGAGATCCTCCACAGGGACTTAAAGCCCATTCCACCCGGGCTGTTGCCTCATCCACTGCCTTACTTCGTGGCGTCGACCTGCCCGACATCTGCCGGTCCGCTACGTGGTCCAATGCCTCTACCTTCATAACCCACTACAGATTGGACGTGAGGGCAAAAGAGGAGACCAAATTCGGGAGGGCAGTGCTAGCATCGGCTCTTCAGTGACAGCCCACCATCCGGTTAGTAAGCGTGCTAGTCACCCTTTGTGTGCATTCACAGAAGACCACGATGAAGAAAGAAAGGTTACTTACCTGTAACGATGGTTCTTCAAGTGGTCATTCTGTGAATTCACACAATCCCGCCCGGCCTCCCCTCTGTCTGTCTGTCACTGGCATCTCTATGACTCGAGGGCCTATGGCGGACAAATGGAACTGAGGGACGGTTAGGCTGGGCGTGCGCAGTAGGGGTAGTCCTAAACATTGTTACTTTTCTCTTGCAGCTAGAAAACGTTCCGAGAGGCCCAACGCTGGCGCTGGTATTAACCCTTTGTGTGAATTCACAGAATGACCACTTGAAGAACCATCGTTACAGGTAAGTAACCTTTCTTTTCTTGCTTGCGATAATTATGCAGACTTCTTAAATTTTGTAAGCACCATGAAGGCTATATATAAGTAGAGGAGCAAAGGAAGGAAGGCTGGAGTCTAATATTTAGAGACCTTTGGGTAGTGTGGGCGGCATATAAATTAAATAAATAAATAAATAAAATAAATAAATTCTGGCCCGTTTAAGTGTTCTTTATATAGTACACTGTGGGGACAGGATGGGGACAGGGGCATGTTTATCATTACATGGCTACAGTGATGTGCCACTGGGCAACCAATGCTGTGTGTCTCTGTCACCACTGTGCCCCCTATTTTGCATCATGTACATGTATTAAATCCTTCCCTCTACTTTACAGCAGCACACCATCATAAGAAAAACAAGCAGAGGCAACCATGTTTTCAGGATCAAGAAACAGCTCCTTTCCTTGAATGGTAGTTTCAAAGGCATCTTCAGGGGGGAAAATGGCATGATCAGTTTCTGAGGTGACATCTCCAAGAGGAACACCCCCCCCCCATCAACTGTGGATTCCAAGGGCCTCCTTGGAAAGGGCATTCAAGGAGAAAAGACAGCTCTAGGAAGACCCAGGCCCTTAGTCCTCAAAACACCACTGCCTCCTCTTATGGCTCTTATAGCAGTGCGCTGGTGCCACTGGGCCGAATCGGAATTTAATGGGTATGTGTGTGCTGCAGGTATGCTGTGGGGGGAATGTAGGTTGTAACACTTTGTACCCTATCATGAACAGAAGCCAGGTTTAGGCCATCCTGAAGGGATTATACTAGCAATTTCTCTGCCACTTTGAGTCCCAACGATGTATTTTTAATCTTTCTTATGTGCAGATTGAAGATTCTGAAGGCAGTCTCAGTATTCCTTATAGAAGCCAGTAATGCTTGAATTGCCAAGAAAGCAGAAAGTTGTCCTTAATGAAATACACAAGCTGCACATCCAGTTAGTCAAAGTAGTCCCTCCATACAATTAATTGTAGAACAAACAAATGAGCAAGCATGCAAGCAAGCAAACAAACAAACAGGGTTAGAATAAAAGGTAAAGCTGTCAACACTGACATTAATATGAATAAGTGAAATCAGATCCAGAGCTGATCCAGAGGCCTTTACACTGCACTACTAGCCAGGATTTATTCATGCAGCTTCAGAGTAAACTTCAGGGGAAATGGCAACTTTACATCTATTAACTACAGATTCACTTCACCAGTTCCTTCATCATAATCTGTTTAGATCTCCTTGTGTGAGAAACTTACTCAAGGTTGCAGAGAAGAATGGCAGATAATGGAAGAACAAGATATTTTTAAAAGATACTTATTCTATTTCCTTCTGTGCAAATTTATATCTAGAGACAAGTCATTTAGCTACCCTGAAAAACTGCTCCTCAAACAAGTTATTTTAAAAGTGACCTTTTGAACCACTAAATTCCTGTTCAATGAAGCCTAGAAATATTCTGAAGGGTATTAATACAACGTGTGCATTTATGTGTAAATTTATACATAATGGTTATTGTTGTCTTCTGTAGAAATGACATTTTAAATAAGTTCTTAGAGATGGAAAAATGTGTAGCATGTAACTCTTATCATTTATCCTTTTCATCATTTATTTGTCCTCAACAGTAAATACCAAAGAAACAATGGACAAGAAATTTCAACCCAAGGAAGTGGCTATAGATATATATATCCAAGGGCTGAATCCAAATTTATATATATATATATGTTACTGCACTGCCTTTCTGCTCATGACACCAAACATTTTTGGTCACAAGTAAATTTGGATTCAGCCCTTGGATTACAGTCTATAGACAGCCACTCCTAATGTGTTCATTAAAACTGTCTGAAAAACTGAGGCAAAGCCTAGGACTAGGTATCTAGTCTCGTGTGCTCCCAGAGGGATCTGGTGGGGCCACTGTGAGATGCAGGAAACTCGACTAGATGGGCCCTTGGCCTGATCCAGCGGAGATCTTATGTTCTTAACAGAAGTTAACAAAATCTATTCTAAATGCAGACTAGAGATGGGCACGGACTGCCAGTTCAGCAGTTTCTGCTGGCTCAGCCAATGGCTGCACAAATGATCTGTGATTCAGTGCCCCAAAGGAGGTGGGGCAGGGAATATGGGGCACTGCTTCCCTACTAAGGAGGGTGAGGTGCTTAACCACAGATCAGCTGTGCAACCATTGACTTAAACCTCCGAATGGACGATTCATGCCCATCTCTGATATAGGTAGGTCAGTTATGCATGTATGACTTCTCTCAAATCAAACCAATATTTTTGAATATGCATGCATATATCTAGTCCAGCTTCCTGTATCTCACAGTGGCCCCACTAGATCCCTCTGGGAGCACACGAGACAACTAGATACCTAGTCCTAAGCTTTGCCTCAGTTTTTAATAAACACATAATTTTTAGCCTGTATATAGTGGCCAGACTGCGCTTGGAGGCTGACAATATCATAACATAAATTTATAATAAAACTACAATAATCTAATAAACATCAAACAAAGAAAACCCAGATTTCTAAATATAAAATAACTAATACGGTAAATGCAAAGATACAATAGATGGCAGCTAAACAGAGACTATTATTCCAGAATAATGAAATGTGAGTGATCACAAGCATAAAAACATCAGAAGAGCCCTGCTGGATCAGGCCAAGGGCACATCTAGTCTAGCTTCCTCAGTCTTACAGTGGCCTCACCAGATGCCTCTGGGAGCACACGAGACAACTAGATACAGGTCTCCCAATGCCATTTCCTCACATCTGGCATTTTGAGGTACCTTCCTTTTAAGCCTGGAGATTATAGATCCCCATCATGGTTTGTAATCTTTGATGGATTTTTCCTCCAGAAATCTGTCCGATCCACTTTTAAGGGCATCTAGGCCAGATGTCATCACCACATCCTGTGGCAAGGAGTTCCACAGACTAATAACATGATAGGTAAAGAAATATTTTCTTTTGTCTGTTCTCACTCTCGCAACACTCATTTTGAGTGGCTGTCCCCTGGTTCTGGTATTGTGTGAGAGGGAAAAGAGCTTCCTCTATCCACTTTATCCATCCCCTGCATAATTTTATACATCTCAATCATGTCCCCTCTCAGGCCCCTTTTCTCTACACTAAAGAGCCCCAAACGCTGTAGCCTTTCCTCATAAGAGAAGTGCCCCAGCCCAGTCATCATTTTAGTCACTCTCTTCTGCACCTTTTCTAGTTCCACTATGTCTTTTTTTGAGGTGTGGCAACCAGGACTGTATGCAGTACTTCAGGTGTGGCCTTACCAGTGTTTTGTACAGTGGCATTATAATGTTGGCCCTTTTATTTTCAGTCCCATTTTTAATGATACCTAGCAAGTAATTTGCCTTCTTCACTGTCGCCACACACTGGGTTGACACTAAGCTACTTGGATGACTAGCGAAACGTTTCAACCTAATAAGAAGTCCAGTTGTCATAACTCAACTTCCAAATAAAGACCTTTATCGTAATGTATATTGCACATTTATATAGCTTAACCCTACTTGCTCCATCAACTTTGTAACAACATGTACTTTTGACCCACAGGATGGAAGATTAACAAATGGTTAATAATGGAAACTTCCAGTATACTGCAGAGGGAGCAGGTGCTGCACAAAAGCATTACTGCCGAAACCACTATGATGATATTCACCTCCAAACTAGGGAAACTGCTGTTAATGGGAGTGGTGTGGGGAGACCTACAGTTCTTTCACGGGCTACATGCAACGCTTTTTGAGTAAAAATTATCAACGACTGATCAGAGGAGAAAAAGAAATATGAAAGCTAGGCAAATTCTGAGGCAAATTTCTCTTTCTTGGGAAGGCACTACTGCATTTCTATGCATTTTATATTTGCTCACAAGTGACCCAACAGCAAAATGTGCCAAAGAGCAGGAATCATTCTCTCTTCCTCAGCGGACAGGGAATGGAAGAGAGTGAGCTGCTGCCAATTCTCTCCTTCTCAGCCCTGGCTAGTCCTAATGGGTTACAGTGCAGTTTTTCCATTAGCTTTGATAGACAGGGGCTTTTCTATGTGAATATTTGAGATTTTTATTAGGATATTGCCTAGGATTAACAACATGCATATTTTCCTAATAGAACGGCATCATTTTGTCTCACTTGGAACCATTAGCTTCTGTGCTTTCTAATTTACGTTTTGAGGTGTTATTGAAATAGTACATATTGGTGCCTAAATTCAGCAAAATCGTCAAAACCTAACACGGCCATATCACCCCATGCTGGAGAAGCTGCAAACACAAGAGGTCCAATTCTGTTCATGAGGCAAGAATGTCTCAAGGTGGGGAAAAAATACCAGGAAGTCATAGTTTATTTGACACAATCTGTAACAGGTCAGGAAAGTAAATAAAATATTGATCTCATACTACTTCCTTTATATATTGGTGCATATATATATAAACATTTTATCTTATTCATATTTCTAATATCTAGAATGGGAACAGCAGAAGCATGTGAAATGTGAATTAACTGTAGAATGCTTGCAGTTTCTGGGACCGAGTGAGTGACCAGCAAAGATGTGCTCAGAAGTGCACCATATTATTGCCTGTATAAAGACTAAGGGCTCCAAAAACTTATAGGCCAGTACCTTGTATGTTTTAACGCCTCACCAACTAGCTGCACTCATTGTCACCTCTGTTAAGAGTTGTGCTATCACTGAACACTGAACAAAAGAACTGCTTATAAACTTCGGGGTTCCCAATAACACCGTTTAAAAATCCAAACTGGTGCTCTAGTAAGAGGTGTATACTCCCTGTTTAGGGCAGACACTGAAAAGCTTCCAAAAAAGGATAAAACACATCTCCAAAAAAGGCCACCCACTTGCAAAAGATGTACATATGCTAAATAAATATGCCTTATATGCATTTAGATAAGGATTTAGAAATCATGACTGTTATTGAAATAGAAATAAAAATACATTGCATAATATTTTTTAAGACTTCGAACTCATGACTCATGTGCCTATGGAACTGTTGCCCCTGTGCTACTGCCAGCTGTTGATGGGTGACTTCAAGGTCTTTGTTCTCTGTATTCGCAAAGGCTTTCACGACTGGGATCTAATGGTTGTTGTGGGTTTTTTGGGCTCTTTGGCCGTGTTCTGAAGGGTGCTCTTCCTAACGTTTCACCAGTCTCTGTGGCCAGCATCTTCAGAGGACAGCGCTCTGTGCTCTGAAGATACCTCTGAAGATGCCAGCCACAGAGAAAGGTTGTTTAGGAAGAACAACCTTCAGAACACGGCCAAAGAGCCTGAAAAACCCACAAAAACTGTCTTTGTTCTCCTTTCTCATGCTTGTTTCCCTGGATTGGACAGCCACACAGAGAGCATCTGCCTTCGAAAGAAAGGCAATCCTGTCTAATGTAGTGAGGATTGTCTTCCTTGGGACATATAGACACCTGAAACATGCACCTCATTGAATGCCCATTAGTAATAATACTGTTCTCTTTTGCTAAAATTAAATGTCACAAGGAATAGAGACTGGTTCGGAGTGAACATGGTAATTTAAGCAGGCTTCAGGTAGCAAAATCTTTTCTAAACAAATAGGAAATTATAATTTTTTAAAAAAAAAAGCTTGAAATTTCATACAGAAAAATATATTAGCTTAATGCTTTGCATACATTAAGATATGAATATGATGATATTCGTCTCTAAGAGAGCTGCAGTTCCCTTCTGGGAAATCTGGCTGTTGCTTCCGGTGTGGCTGTTAAAAAGGAAAATTCTAATCCTTTGGAATTCAAGGGAGAAGGAGTCTAATGCATATAAAGGAGTAAACCTCAACGTTTATTTCAGTGGTCAAAAGAAATTTTGAGTTAAGATAGTTTATCATTCATAAAGTAATAAATCTAAAATAACGAACAATAGATATTTATGATACTACTGAAGCTGAAATGCACCTATAAGGTGATTTTAAACATATTTTCAAAGCATTACACACAGAGACAAATCCTGAGGGATTTTCTTTTTTCCTCACACAAAACCCTATTCCAAGTATTTTTTTAAAATCTCCTTTTTTCCTCCTGGAAGTTAAACAGATCAGTATCCAAAGACAAGACAACTTACCATAACACAGTGTAGAATTTATTATGGTTCACAAATCAAATAAACACAACCGTAGCGGATAGCCCAAATGTCACCTGTCCAGCACTGCGGAACCTTGACGGGGGAGCTAATAGAGAGACTGGAAGGCAGGGCCAGGGGAGTTTTGAGGGGTCAGGAAGAAGGAGAGGAGGAGTGCTGGAACAAGCGCTAGAGAGCTGAAGGCTTGGGAATTGGACCAGGAGGGTCAGAGATTAATAGAGAGAGTTAAAAGGGTGATTTGAATGAACCAAACCTTGTTTAATATATGTAATTCACTTCCTGCGATTTATACTGCAATTTCCAACTGAATATTAACCCCACCCTGTTCAATAAATTGATTGTGTTTGGCAGCATAAGTGTCCAGTACTTGATTGATGTCAAAGAAATAACATCTGGTGGCAGCGTGAAGAGAAGGAAGGGGCGTGAGCCTTTGGGGGAACGAAATAGAACAGGGGCCACAAGGGCAAGCGCCACATCAACATCTAATTGAGAATAATTTAAAAAATAGTAAAATGTATGCACACAGACACAAACACACACATCCATATCACACACACTAGTATCAGTATCCTGTAAGACTATCCAAATCACACTATATTCTTGCTTGCATAACAAGTGGCCTCTTTGCAATGGTTTAGCCCAGTGGTTCTAAACCTTGGGTTACTCAAGTGTTTTTGGATTGCAACTCCCAGAAGACTTTACCACCAGCTGTGCTGGCTGGGGTTTCTGGGAGTTGCAGTTCAAAAACACCTGAGTAACCCAAGGTTAAGAACCACTGGTTTAGCCAAGGAGGTCTCTGTATCTCAAAGAAAAAAGGTGGCCAGCCATTCTGGTGATCTTTCCACCAAGGATATTGGGAGAGGAGGTAGTATTTGAAGCCATGGTAAAAATAACCAAAACAAGGAGAATGTGAGAGGAAGTTTTGATTTCATTAGCTATGCAAACACAAACACAGTTCTATGGGGAGATTTTCTTCAAATGCCCTTCAAGAATAGCTGAATGTAAAATGTTAAGTACAATACAACCTGATGCATGCCAGCTCCCCCTTTTCTTCAAACAGCCTTACTCCCTAGTAAGCATGCATAAGACTGGCCTCCAAGCAATATAGTGGTAGATTCTGAGGTACTGAACTCATAATAGTTACCTCCATTTCTATTTCATTTTCAAGAAAAAGTTTCAAAATGCAGGCACTGCAGAAGCATGTGTATGTAGGACTACAGCTGTCAAGAAATGACAGAAGGGAACTGAGGGGATCTATCTATCCCAGTTATTCTTGCAAGATTACCATTCATGCTTATTTTTATGTCCATTTTATATCCAAAGGCAATAAACCAATTCATAGAAACAGTAGTAACGTTAACAGCCTTAAAACACTCTTCAACAGAGCCCACTGAAGTGCCATCATATATTAATGCATGCAAGAGATACGGCTTTATTCTATGAAGTGACAGCGAGGCTGAGGTGATTATTAAAGGGCCTTAATTCTTACTGTGGGCATAGGCAGTTTGAAATTAGTTTCTAAAATGCAAATACCATAGTGTTTAGTAATTGATATATTTCTCATAGCTGATTTAATAAAGCAATAAAACTGAACAGTAAGAACATTAGAAG
Source organism: Pogona vitticeps (assembly GCF_051106095.1). Taxonomy (NCBI): domain Eukaryota; kingdom Metazoa; phylum Chordata; class Lepidosauria; order Squamata; family Agamidae; genus Pogona; species Pogona vitticeps. The sequence goes on from NC_135784.1 coordinate 213,499,411, forward strand.
TAATGTGCTGGACCAGTCTCCAGGTCTATTTACTCCAGTAACTTGTATCCATACAGCAACCAGCTAGAAGCCAAGAAGCAGAACACAGCCCCCTTTCACCTGTGTTCCCTAGCAAATGGTGTGTAGATGCCTCCTGTGTGTTTTATGCCATCATACTGGAACCAATGTTTAACCACCTAGCAGGGATATCAGGGTAGGTGAGATATATAAGGAGTGGTATTACCAGTTCCATCTCTCACAGAGGTTTTCTATGGCCAAGTGGGGATTCAAAGTCCTAGTCTTTTACTAGACCACTACATTGCACTGAGTGTCATATGAATGCCTACTGCTTCTGACAATGAAGGCAATATATAGCTGTCATGAACAGTGGCAGAACTTGGAACACTTCCTCTTTTTGATCACAACTCCAGAATCCTTCAGGCAGCATGAACAGCAGCCATGTTGGGTGAAGTTTTCTGGCCCATAATTTAAAAAGTAACTTTTCCAAGCTCCTTACCAGCCTTATCATGCAAGAATTTCCAGTCTTCCTTTTGAAGCAGTTAAAACTGGTGACCATCATTGCATCTTGTTGAAAGCGGGTTCCACAATTTAACTATCTACTGTGTAAAGAAGTCAACCTGTTTATGTGTTCACAATCTTCAACTGTTCAAATTCAGAAGGTAACCCCAGGTTCTACAATATGACAGATGGAAAAGAGACCTCCCTCTTTCTACATCCAGCAAAAATTTGTATATCTCTGTCAATGAAAATTATTCTTCAAATAATAAAAGTGTTTTAAAGCAAAAGTGTTCAAGACAAACACATCTGTCTTTAATCAGACAAACTGATTTTAAAAAGGAGTCAGGTTCTGGGATTTTCTCTTGTATGGTATCACTTTGTGAATGGTAGTGAGCACAAGAGGGTATCCTCTAGACCATCTTCAGTGCTGACATTGGTGTTGTCAGCATTCAGGCTGTCTTTTTCTATGTAAAGCTTGGCATCCTTTTTCTTGCTGGTGACACGGGCATTATATTGTGCAGTAACCTCAGGCCATTTCCTGGCTTTTTGAATCATGGATACAGAAGCATAATATCCCACATTCATAAGCCTGTTTTGTTTTGTTTTTAAGAGTTGATATCTCATATAGACTTGCCCCTCTTGGCATCTTTGAAGAGCTTTAGTCATCAATAGCCAGGATGAACTGCTCGTTTGATGGACATTTGTCTGCCTGTCCTCAGACTGGTATATTTCTTTCCTGTCATGCTCCACTGGTCTGTAATTAAACAAATATAATGCATGAAACAAATTTTCTTGAACAAGCCTGGCAGTATTTGCCTAATTATTTGATTAACTTTGTTTCTATATTTGGTGAGCTCAAATTAAACATTCAGAACTGATTTTGTGTTTGCTTTAATATTTTTTAAAATCCATTTCCTTCCTTCAGGTAATATACCTGCTTGCAAAATAAATTACAGTGGCTGCTCTACTCTTAAACAAAAGAAATGACAGCAGGTGCCAAGCGGTGATATTAAAGATGATGACCTTAATTCCCTTAATGTTTCTTTTGCATATAGACAGAGTCTGTCCTCATTTCTTTAATTAAACTTCCATTTTCAAGACCTTTGATATAATCATTCTTTAGAAAGTGGGCAATTACCATCAGGTAATTACCTTTGTGCATCTAGGAGCACTTCAGTGGTTGAGGTATGAATTCAGTCAAAGGTCTCTACTTCTTCAGCCCAAACAAATAATCTTCAGTTCCATTACATACCCAGACTGAACTGTTCATAAACAATTAAACTGTGTATTGTTCAGAATGTGCATAACACCCATAAACACCTTTGTTATTTCTTTATATTGGTATCCCTCTCTTCCACAGCAGTGCTATAAGATAGTTAGACTGATGGATGAGCAAATATTATGGACGAATCTATAATTTTTGCTTTCTCTCAGTTTTTTTCTTTCTCCAGTTTTGTTAATTTTCTCCAGTGTCCATATCAGTTTGTTAATTACTTACAAAGCCTCCATGAAAATACTTGTGCATTTTTGTTCTTGTTTCTCCTAACATTTTGGTATACCTTCTGTTTGCATAATTTTACCTGCAATTTGCATAATAATGTAAACTAGGGATGGGCACAGCCCCTCCCTGCTGCAGTCTATGCCCAAACATTACTGCACAGACTTCCCTGTGCCCTTTTGGTGCTCCTCCACCCCAATTCTTGTATGGGCCCATGGCAATATTTACAAATTCTATGTGGGGGGGGGGGAGCCATTCCTGCAAATAGGAAGCACAAACAGCAAGGGGAGGTCACAGACTGAAAGGTGCAGTCAACTCAGAAGGACTTCTGGCCAGCAACCAGGGATGTCGGCAAGTCTTTGGGTTCAAGTCCCAATTCCGGGTCTGAGCCTTTCGTACAAACTATCAAGTCTGAGTCTTCGGTACCAAGTCCCGAGTCCCAAATTAGAGTACCTATTTTTAAAAGGCAATTCAGAAAAACAGTTCTTTTCCATAATTTATTTCCTTCCTTCCTTCCTTCCTTCCTTCCTTCCTTCCTTCCTTCCTTCCTTCCTTCCTTCCTTCCTTCCTTTCTTTCTTTCTTTCTTTCTTTCTTTCTTTCTTTCTCCTCACCTTCCCCCTACCAGGATCCAAAATTAGGAGTGGTGTAGCTGGAAGACTTTCATAATTTAGTCACTAAATTTAAGGTATGGAAGGGAAGACAGGTTCATTTATAAAGTAAACAGCAGTGATGTTGGCACCTCCTTGGGTCCAAGTCCTGAGTCTGAGTCCCTAGCCCCAAGTCCCTATTAAAAAAATTTTTTTCTCCAGAAAAAAAGGGAAGTGGTGGGTAGGTTCCAAGTCATGAGTCGAGTCCAAGTCATTGAAAAGAAAATTGAGCTGAGTCCAAGTCAAGTCGCCAATGTGACTTAAATCTAACTTGACAGCAAGCCCCCCCTAGTCGATATCCCATTCCTGGTAAACAGCACACTCTCCTTCTCTGTTGCTGCCATCTGAACATTTTACTTTTTGGTTGTTGTGGGTTTTTCAGGCTCTTTGGCTGTGTTCTGAAGGTTGTTCTTCCTAACGTTTCGCCAGTCTCTGTGGCTGGCATCTTCAGAGGACAGCACTTTGTGCTCTGGTGTAGTTGGCTTTGGGAGTGCACTATTTATGGCTGTGGGATAGGCTTTTGTCTTTTTCTGTAGATGGGTGATTAGTGTGTATTGTTGTGGGTGTATTGTTGTGCTAAGGAGGAGAGATTATCTGTTCCTGTGGTTGATGGGTGTCATTACTTTTTCCTTCCCCCCCCATGTCTGCTTGTGATACGTAGATGATGGATATAACACAAGGGATCCATGGGGATACTCTTCCAGCATCAATGTCTCTGAACATTACTTCACCACATGGCCACCCCATGAGATAGAAACCGATAATACCCCTGATTTGATTCACATTTACATACTTGCCTAAAGATAGTGCACATCCTTCATGTAAACTATGTACAGTGGTGCCCCGCATAGCGAGGTTAATCCGTTCCGGATTAACCTTCGCTATGGGGAAACATCGCTATACGGATCAAAAAAATCGAAATGGGCCCAAAACTCACCGTTCTGCGATGTTTCCCCATGTTCTGGTGGCCATTTTGGGTGTTCTGGCGGCCATTTTGGGTGTTCCGGTGGCCATTTTGGGTGGTTCCGGCGGCCATTTTGGGTGTTCCAGCGGCCATTTTGGGTGGTTCTGGCAGCCATTTTGGTTGGTTCCGGCAGCCATTTTGGGTGTTCCGGCCATCGCCGAACAGCTGTTCCCCCTCGCAATGTGAAGAAACATCAGTATGCGATTGCATTAGCGATCGCAAAATCCGCATCGGTATGCGGATTCATCGTTAAACGGTGCACTCGTTATGTGAGGCACCACTGTAATCTGTTTTTACAAGTTCTTTTCATGGATACATGCATTATTACAGACCTTGCCCAATACAGTCATTTTGTTAGACATTTTCAATTGGAGAACGGTGTCAGAAAACTGGAGGAAGATATAACCGTATTTCCATTTGAAAAGTAGTCCATGAAGTGATAAGCCATTTGTTTTGAAGAATGGTTTGTTGACATGCCTTTTTCTGTGCAATGGCCTGTTTCTGACTAAAATACTAAGAACTGAAAAATAAATTCCACCTAGTACTTTTATTTTTATTTTGGAATATACAAAGAACTTCCAAGTTTGAATATGAGAAAAAGCAAATCTGAGAGATTTGCCCCTTCTGATGATAGCATATTATGGCTGAAAGGTTTCATTTGGTTGTCAGTTCTGTTCTTTTGAGCTCTATGGGACAAACAAATCACATTCCTGAGTGTCTTTGTTTACTCTTACTTTTATAAATAAATAGCTTCCATTCACCCTGTTGTGAATAAAGTCCCCCCCCCCACAAGTAGGTAGTCTTGTTCCAGTTGAGAGGGAGAGGCCATCTCACCTGTCTATCTTTTCATTGTTCCTGACAAATGTGTGACCTACCATAATGGCACATGGCCTTCTAAACACTGTTAAGAAAGCAGATTGGAGAAAAAGTTACAGTTAACATTATTGAAATGGACTCAAGTAAAAAGAAAGAGGTAATCAAAGCTGCAATCGATCTCTGCTGAACTCTAGCAAACAATGTAATGTAATCATAATGAATTAAAGGCTCCTTTATTAAACAGTTTGTTGATTACAATCTATACAACATTAAGGATTTGTTTCCAGCTTATTAAAAGACAGTTAAAGTATACTCCCTTTGAAAAGCTGGGGAATTAATTGAGGATAATGGATTAGTCTATACTGGTTTTGATTATTTTAGTGATATGAACTAATGATGGTTGTCTAGGATTAGAGTTAATTAACACAGCTATTGAGCTGGTGATAGCAATCTGCATTTGTTTACCTTCATGCCTCCTGATGTCACTGTATTTGTATACTTAAAAAGATAGCACAATTTTGGGGGAAAATATTGAATTTACTGGGAGGATATGATGCAAATTTATCACAGAACTAAGGCAAAGATTTACCCCTGGAAAATGGAAACATCTGTCATTACACATCTTGTATTTTCAATAAACATACAGTAACACAATAAATTTGCTTGTTCATTAATAACGTTCTCAGAAACACTTATCCAGCAGTATGCACATTCAAATATGAGGTTATACATACACAGCCCACTTCTTTCTTATTCAAAGCACACATAAGTCAAAGGTAATAAAAACATTACTGAAATAGGTACACATAACAAAGTACAACCATTTTCATTCAAGGACATATCTCAATGGAGTTGGCCCACACATTCCTGTCTGCCTATATGATAATATTCCAGTGGATTGGATTAAAACATAAGGTTGCTACAAGGGATGAAAAAGACATATGTCAGCTTCACATATTTTTCTAGAAATGTCAATTTTCTCATCTTCCAAGGCTGGCAATAGAACAAAAAGCATTTACCTTGGTAATCCATCCATTGTCTGGAGTTTGGCACATTTCAGAGACTAAAATGTGTATGTATTTTAAAATCGTCTGACACATTTGAAAGACTAAAATGTGTACACATTTTAAAATTGTACAAATTTGCGCTCTTTGTAAAATGGTACACATTGTAAAATTGTAAACATTACAGAAACTAAAATGTGTACAAAACCATGTGTATATTTCAAACAGGTGCATGACTATAAACAAGTACCTTTCAGGAATGTGCACAAACATGTTTGCACACATCTTCCTGGAAGAAAAAAAAATGCAAGTCTTGCAACCTGATGCATAATTGGGTTGGAACAGCAACACAGCTGTGAGAGTCAGGAGAACAGAATTTATCAGCATTCTTTATCTGCTTAATAAAGAATGATGCTCAAATCTCTGGTTGTTCCACCTTTGAGTCGAAGCTCCATCTATATAAAAGTTCTGTGAAGTTCATGCTTCTTTTCATTGGACAAATGGGAAAGAGAGGTTGGATGAAACATTGTTTCCTCATGGACACCTGGCAAGAGCATAGCAGATGAGAGATTCATAGAAAAGCTGCTATTCTCTACCATATGGCTCATGAGTGTCCTCTCTAGATATGTACATGTTTCAACTGAGATGCAAATTACAAAGAGAATAGATTTGGAATTCAGCTGAAATGCAAATTACCAAGTGAATTGATTTGTATAAGCTCTGTACTAAAGCAGAAGGGTCAGATTTCCCCTGAGGTGAAGCAATTGATTTGTGTCCAGTTTCAGATCTGGAGCACAAATTGAATTGAATAGGGCATGGATTGCTTTGACCTTTTTCCCCCCAAAAAGGCAAAATCAAGGTAACTAGTATGCAGAGCCCTAAACCTAACTGATAATTTCACAGGCTTGCTTTGGCAGTCTTGCTCTATCATATTTCCCAATTTCATGTACACCAGTGAAGAAACAATAGTTGCTATTTCAGGGGAAATTCAAGCACAAAATTGATTCCTATTTTGGACACAAATCACTCCTGACTAAACTGAGATTCATCCTGAACTCCTGAATTGATGTGCCTAGTCCTAATCTCCTCCTCTCTTGTTATCCTGAGGAGCCACCACCACATAGGCAGGAAAAAGAAGACAATCTGTCAGTGTTTCAGTTATAATTGAGGCAGGCTTCCAGCATGCTGCACAAAAGGAAATGAGAAGCTGAAGTGAGGTTCTAGGAAGTAACTACATGGCTAGGCAATTGCTGCCATAATGGAAAAGTGATCTCTGTAACCCCTTACCATGAAGGCAGGATTTGAAATGTTTGGATGGGCAGGACTTGTTTTGGAAAAAAATTATATGAGAATGTATTTGTGATGGCTACTGCTGTCCTCTGAAGATGCCGTGGGCGAGAAGTGGCTAACTGATGAAATCAGGAGTCAAGTTTAGGGATTTTCCTGTGTTTGGTGTCTATGAATGGTAGTGAGCACAAAAGGGGACCCTGTGGACCGTCTTGATTGCTGACATCATTTTTCCTACTGGCAGTTGGGAGCATGATATTGCAAAGCAATGCCAGGCCATTTCCTAGAATTCCGAACTGTGGACACAGAAGCAATATCACACATTCATAAACTAGGGATATATCTTGAAGAATAGGATTGTGAACAATGGTTGTCAGATTATGCAGCAGAACTCTTCAAACTTCAAATGCTATACAACCTTCCACCAACCTGATACACGTTCACCTGCTATTGCCCACCTCCACTGAATACAAAGAGACTTACCTCTGAGTAAGCAGTGGAGGAAGCAGAATGAGTTGCTTGCTTCAGGCTGCTGATTTGTGATGACATGAAAAAGAATCAAAATGTCAGATGCTGAATGTATTCTTAGAGCAGTTTTGATTTTAAGGTAAGAGGAAGCCATTGCTGTGGAATATAGTATAAGTGCATTTGACCCACCTTCACTATTGGGCACCATGATTTCAGGAGTGGTGCACCATATATGGTTGTGTCTCGTACAGCAGAACCTCTTGAACCAGTCCTGCTAATAGAACACCAATGACATTTATTTCGGTATCACTGACTGCCAAAGTTGGTGCCCACTTTAGCAATTGTAATCATGGCCTTTGCTACCAGTCAAAGCAGTAGTATGTGCAGAGGTTTGAGGCCTAATTAGCTATAATATTAAATCATTCATGTTTCATTGCCCTTTCACCCCGGAATAACAAGGCGAGACGCAGGTGATGGGTAAAACTAGGGCCACACTTTATTGAAACATATTATAACATGAAATGCAGGGGCCTGTGGTAGTGCAGAATCAGGGAATGCAAACATCGTCACATTGTCCAGCAGGCCGAGGCAAAGAGGAAATCATAAAAGCAGCAAAGTCAGGGAGCTGGACAGGGAACAGATTGGATTTGTCTTCCATGTGGAAGGGATTGTCACTCCCGAATTGGCCTTCTCAGCCACAAATCCTCCATACAGAGCATGTTACCATAGTCTTTCGAGACTGAAGGATGCCTAACTAATACAGGTCAGTCAAAAAGACCTCCACCCATCACCCGACAAATGAACACCATCACCCATGTAAAGCCACGGTCGGTCCAAATGGATCTCTGGGTGTCCAATAACCAAACCTACCCCATTAACAAATGCTCTACAAACTTATTAAGTTTCCTACATTCCGTATTCAAACAATTGGCACTGCAATCCGCAGGACACACAAACCTTGATATGACTATGGATCAAACAATTCTGGAACTTGGATACTTTGTCTTCCAACTGCGCAAGTCTCTTAATATATCCAAAGCAAGTGACTTGCCACTTTGCTTGGCTAAGTCATTGCCACCCAGATGGATCAACAGCACATCTCGGGCTGTACTGAAACTTGCCACCTATAACAACTCAGTGAAATCTCGCCAACGCATTCCTCTCTGGCCGATCCAGGTCAACTTAACGAATGGTCCAAATCCCAAATCACGGCCCCAGGCCGATCTGCCTACATACTTTGCTGCCCAGAAAATGAAGCTGTGTCCCACCAGCTGGATCATCCACTGCCTGCCAGTCTGTTCCATTCCTGAAATGAAAAAAAAAGAGCCAGACACCTGCCTATAACTGTGGCATGTCACGAACATAAAGCTTGTATTGGTTAGATGACCATCTACCAACCCTCTTAACCTCCTCTGGGCTGTATCCTAAGCTAGCTGCAGTGAAAGCTGCCCCAATCCGAAATGAATGAGTTCTGAACTGCCACCCCCGCAGGCCAACACGTTCTAAAGTGATTTTCCAGAACTGGTACCTTGTCAACAGCGATCCATCAATGTGACAAAAAAGGTAACCCTGCCCATCACCAGTCTAAATACTTTTCCAATGCTACAACTGGACAAATTTCCTCTATGGAACACTTGCCTAACTGCACATAAGCTCCTTTCCCTCTTTGATCTACTTTAGATTTACGTATGTGCAGTGAAACCTTCCCCACCGTCAACTGAACATCTGATAGTTGCATTGCAACATGCAATGTGTCACTCTTACCCACAGCAAACACTTCACTAATCCTAAAAGCCCCAAAAAATGTCACCAATGTGGCAGCCTGAAAAAGCGATGCTTCATACTCGTCCCTATATAAGTCAGTCCACATATGACTAAATCTTATCAATATGGCAGGAGTAAATGGGGACCTATCAATTAGTGTCTTAACTCTTTCCTTACCCCAACCATCAATCATTTTGCCTATTCTGAAGTATCCTGTCATATCTGCTACTCCCAAAGCCTTTGCTTGGAATGCTAAAGCCGACATTTTGCCCTGGAATGATGCAGGAGCCAATAATTTATGGGACAGGTGCACACAAAACTGTTGCAAATGTTCCAATGGAACCAGACAAATCAAGTCTAATCGTCTATTGACCCTAAACTCCTTAAACTCGTCACATACCACTGGGTAATTCCTACGGGTTCATGGTGCAAGTGCAAGGCCTATTGCTCACAATGTTTCCCTCTGTCAATCTGCCATACCTCCTGTGGGAGTGCTTCTGGTCACCTGGAAGCTCCCTGAGCCAACGCCTTGAACCGCGAGATCTGTTGATGAGACAGGGTGTCAGCAATACTATTGTCTAGTCCTGGGCTGTGCCAAGCATGAACCACTATGTTGAATTTCAGGCTGTACAAAACAAAGGCCCTCACTAGGTTCATGACTCGCTCTGATTTAGATGACATGTTATTGATGACGTGTACAACTGCTAAGTTGTCACACCAGAGCCTTACTACTGAGTTGGCCCACTCTTCAGCCCATAGTCATAGGGCTCCTAAAATAAGAAAAAATTCTAGAAATGTCAGGTCCCTAGTTAAGCCTACAGCGTGCCATTTGTCTGGCCAGGTGCCAATACACCAACGACCCTGGAAATATATACCAAATCCCAAGGATCCCGCTGAATCAGCGTGGACCTGGAATTCACTCCTCAAAATTAATTCTGTTCTCCAAAACAAGATACTTTTAAAATTACCTTAAAAACACTGCAACACTCGCAAATCTTCCTTCATGCCTATCGTAACCCTGGTCCTATGAAATGTCTGCGCAGACCGCCCATGGCGGAATAAAACCTGCGTAAAAATGCCCTGTCTGGGGCAACCACCCTGCAAGCAAAATTCAAATGCCCTACTATTTCCTGCATCTCTTTCAAAGTAATTTTTTCAGATTCACTAAATAGGCCAAACATGACCGTAGCTCTAATAATTTTGCCTCTGGCAACCTACAGCATTGTTGTTCAGTATCTTGTTCTATATCTAAGAACGTAAGTGTCGTGGCTGGTCCCACAGTTTTTCCATGGCCAAGGGTCATGGGCCAAGGTCTGAAAGGTTTCCATTAGAAATCTGCAATTCCCAGAATCCCTTGCTCCACAAAAAAGAAAATCATCAAGGTAATGGGCCATACTTCGTAGCCTTGCCCTCCTACGGAGCTCCCATTCTGAAACGCTCGATTTGATTTCGATACCTTTATTGGCATATGAACAGACGGCAGGAAAACATAGATACAAACCAAACAATGGTCAAAGGGAAAAGTAAGGTGAAAAATACACTCAAAGCAACGAGTAATATCATAGGTTATGGGTTAAAATGGAAATTTCCAATAGATATCCTGCAACGGCAGATGTAATCAAAGGACAAAAATCACTCAGGAAAAAAGCTAGGGAGTTGGGAAAGAAAGAAAGCCACGGTTCAAGGCAAAGCTTTCTCAGAGAAGAATGAGCCGGGCAGTGAAGTAAAATATGATCCAGGGAATCTGGTAAAGTATGACAGAAAAAACAGAGCCTATTTGCATGGGGAATCTTGGAGAAACAGCCTACATGGACCGCCGAAGGGAAAATATTCAGGCGAGCTAGCATGAATGCTCTTCTCTGATCAGGATTAGTCAGTGAAGAGAAGTAGTTGGAGGGACGTCCTAGGGAAGGAGGAAGACTGAAAAAAAGGGGAGAACAGGTGGGGTTCAAATCGGCTGAAAGTGTCTCGTACTCGAGCTGCCAGAGTTTGTGTTTGATCAAGGAATGGGCCTGTTGTAATCCAACATCAAAAAGGGATTCTAGATTCAGACCTAAGGAGAGAAGTTTAGAATCGATCAGTTGGAACCATTTCGATGTGTAAGAATCACTAAGAAGATCAAAAAGGAGAGAGTTAGAGTTAGAATGGAGATGGATACGGAGCCAGTATTTGAAGGTGGTAACCCAGGCAAGAGTAGACGGGAGGTGGGTTCCCAATTCGAGTACCATGGTGGAGAGACGGATCATATTGGGAACACCTAAGATTTTTCTGAAAAAAACAGCAGCAATGGAATCAATGTCATGGTTTACGGCCTCTATCCAGATGGGCACTCCATAAAAAAGGTGGGATAGGAGTTTGCACTGAAAAATATGCATGGCTGCTGGAACAAATTGGTTGCCCAAAAGATAGTGAAATTTTGAAATTGCATTGAGTTGGGTAGTTGATGTAGAAATAACCATTTTTTTAATGTGGAATCCAGTTTAGTTTGTGATGAAAAGTGAGCCCAAGGTATTTAAATGTTGGCACTTGCTGGTAGGAGTGTGTACCAACTGACCAAGTGGACAGAGGACTAGATTTAGAAAAAACAACTATTTTTGTTTTGGAGGAATTTATACAAAGGTCATTGACAGAACAGTAGTCTTGGAATTTGGCTAAAAAGAGATGCAGGCCGGGTTTGGAAAGGGAAAGCAGGACTGCATCATCTGTGTAAAGAAGAACTGAAAGAGGGGCGCCATTAAGAGAAGGGGAAGAGTTGGCAGCTTTAGATAAGAAAGGGGGAAGATCTGCTAAGAACAAGTTAAATAGTAAGGGGGCTAATATGCACCCTTGACGGACACCCCTATTAACTTGAAACCTATCAGATAGAATATTGGAGTTTGGAAGACGGATCTGGCAAGAGTTTGAAGAATGGAGGCGCCTAAGGAGGAAGAGTAATCGAGGGTCAATGCCCCATTGGGATAGTTTGTCCCATAGGAGAGATCTGTTAATGGAGTCAAAGGCACCTCGAAGGTCTACAAAAGCGGTGAACAGTCTAGATTTATGGTGGATGGAATGTTTTTCTGCTAGATGGGACAAAAGTAGAGCGTGATCAAGGGTGGAGGCTCCAGAGCGAAAGCCTATTTGCTCTTTCCCCGGAAGATTAATAGAAGAGGCCCAAGCAGAAAGTTTAGAGAGGAGAAGTTTTGAGTAGAGTTTGCCAATATAGGATAAAAGACTGATTGGACGGTAGTTACTGGGTAGGGAGGGATCACCTTTTTTAAATATTGGGATCAGGGTGGAAAGTAACCAGGAGTTGGGAAAGATACCAGAATGGTTAACTAAAGTGAAGAGATTGGCCAAAGAGTGAGACCACCAGTGAGGGTTACTGGTCAGAATCTCAGTGAGGATTTGATCTGGGCCTGGAGCCTTACCAGATTTCAATGAGCTGATTAAGTCCAATATTTCATCAGAGGTAACGGGAGGCCAATCAGAGAGGGCCTGCAGTGAGGAATAGGGAGAGGGGTTAGAATTCGGGGAAGAAAAAATTGTGGAGAAGTGTGCTATCCATTCCTCCAAGGGGATAGAGGAGGAAGGATCGGGAGAAAAGGAAGTAGTGGAGGAAGAAACCAGAGACCAGAAGGCCTTGTAATTATGTGATAGAATTGCTTGAAGCAGGTCAGACCACTTGCGTTGGGCAGAAAGATGTTTTTTTGAGTCTAGGAATAATAAGCAGGACCTTCTGGCAGTAAGGTAGAGATGTAAGGAGGCTGGGGTGGGGATAAGGTGGAAGGAGTGAAAGAGGGACCTAACTTGCTTCTTAACCTGCCAACAGTCAGAATCAAACTAAGAGGTAGCTCGATTATGAGAAGGGGGGTTAGTTGGACTGCTAAGAGAGATAACTAAGGAATCCAAAAGAGTATTGTAGGCGGTAATAGCTGTGAAGATAGAGTCAGTTGTAGCAATGGTACGGTTAAGATTGGAAATCTCTGGCAATAGAGTCGAAGAAAAGAAGTCAATTTCTGTTTGAGGAGACCATTTAAGACGAGAGGAAGGTTGTGAAGGGGGAGTTAGAGGGGAGGGGAGCGAAGAGGGGAAGGTTAGGGACAAAAGAAGAGGCAAGTGATCACTGTCGGCACAAGCTCCAACAGAGAAATCAGAGAGAAAAGGGAGGAGGGCTGGGGAAGCAATGGCATAATCAATTACGCTTGGTCCCCTAATAGAAAGATGGGTGTGTTCCCCAGGAATGTCCTTACCCCATGTGCCATTGAGGATGGCAAGATGAAGGTTGAGGCAGAGATTGATTAAAAAGGTAGCATGAGGAGTGATAATCTTGTCTCTAGAAGTCCTTGGGCAATTGAGCCAGGGGGGAAACGACTCATCAAGCTCCAGATTTATTTGTTTAGTTAGAGCAGAATTATTGGGTCCTAACCGGGTATTAAAGTCCCCCAAGATTAAAATGTGGGCAGATGGATTAGCTTCCAGATTAAGATTGACAAGATTCTCTACCTCCATCCAGGTGCTATTCAGAGAGGAGGATGGAGGCGGGAAATAAAGGTTAAGAAGTAGAATTTTAAATTCGCCATACTGGAGGAGGAAAATTTGAATATAGGATGAGGGGGAAGGGATAGGAATGAGGTTAAATAAGGAGGAGGGTTTGAAGAAACAACAAAGACCCACGGAGGGGCGCCCTCTTGATTTGGATTTAACAGCAGGGAGATGGTAAGTAGAAAAACCCTGGATAGACGGAGGGGTTAATAACCAAGTCTCCTGTAGGAGAATAATATCAAAGCTAGAGAGAAACTTAAGCAGATCTTTATCCGAGGCTTTTTTTCTCCAGCCACCTATATTCCAAGAGATCAGTTGGAGAGAGGGTTGGGGAAATGGGGGGGCCAGGGGGGGAACAGTCAGTCAGCAGGAGGCAGTGTTAGAATCTAGATGAGGAGGGAGATTCACAGAAGGCAGAATGGGGTCAGGGACTAGAGGACAGACAGGGTCAGAGGGTGAGGCTGGAGCATCTAATGCAGGTATAAGGTTGGTAAAATCAAAATTGAGAGGAGGGGGTTTCTGGGACATAGCATCGACCAATGCGAAAGAGCTGGTTGAGGCACCCTGGTTGACAATACATGTGGGAGATAAGGGGATATAGGGAGGAGAAGCAGCAGAAGGATTGGAGTATGCAGAGAGGCAGTCACAAGCTTCCAATTGGATTGAGGCAGACACATTGGTCGGCTGGAGATCTGAGATGGTGTCTTGAGGCTTCTCCAGAGAAATAGAGGAATGTTGCAGGATGGAAGAAGAGGGGATCAAGGGAGATGTCAGGTGGTCCATCAGCCTAGGGGCATGGGATGCCTCGTCACTCGTTGGAGATGGAGGGATCGGCGAAGTAAAGGAAAGCAGCAAGGAGTCCGAGGGGGGGTGAATAGGTCTGAATGTTCGAGACGAGTTTGTCCTCTTGGACGAGGGAGAGGCGCCAATGGAAGGAGATTGCAGGGAAGCTTTCGTCAAAATAAGCTTGTCAGTGTTGGTATTCTTAAAAAAGCGGTGAGGGGTAACACCCCATCATTGTAATAGGTTCACAGACGAGAATAGCATCCCAGGAACATAATTCGAGTGAAAGGTCAGCAGTAGTCTAGTTGAGTGATAGGATGTTGACAAAGTCTCAATCCTGGAGAGATCGATGTTCCGGGCATTCACTTTTAAAAGGAAGGCGAGATGTCCCTTCACCAGGGAGGTTCTAGACCAGCGTGGAAAGCTTGTGAAACCGCTAGGGGGACGAACTGTAACAACAGCAGCGTGAGGAACATAGACCAAGTGCATTGTGGACTTAGGAGGAGCTTGAGGAGGACAACCATCAGGAAAGGAGCAAGGAGGAGTTACCTTGCAAACGTCAGAGTTAGGTTTGTCCGAGGTTCTATGGAAACAAGATGGAGACTGTGGAAAACTAGAGCGTGGACCCTTTAAGAAATCTGTAAGAAAAGTAAGCTGAGAGAAAATCTGGGAGACCATTCCTGCAGTTAATGTAGAGTAATGTTTCATGAATTCTATAACCTCACAGTCCAGGAGAGAATTCTCACTAGGCAGCTGCTTGGTATAGCATTGTTCGGGAGAATGAGTAGATGAAAGGATATGGTCCTTCTGGGTCAGGTTGGTAGAAGAGGCTCTACGTGACGACGGTGTTGTAGTCGGAGTTGAAGGTCGGGAAGAGAGAAAAGAGTCCAACCGCAGCTGTTTGGATGAAGGTAAAATCTGTGCCAAATCGGGACTGGTTTGAGAGAGAGCTCTTTTGGGTTTCCCCATTTTAAATTGTAAACTTAGGGAGGGAGGGAAGAAGAAAAAAAACAAGCCGTTTGCTAGTGGAGATAACAATGGCGTCTTCAGAATAGACCGGGAGAGGCCAGCCAGAGAAGAAAAACAAAGCACTCCTAACTTCTAAGATAAGCCAGCAGCAGGACTCCGATAAACACCATAGCCTCTCAACCAAGAGTAGGAAATTCCATAATGAGGGAAATACAAGATAGCAAACTTGGGAGGGCAAAAATAAAAGAAAGTACCGGAGCTCCGATTCCACGCTGCAGATGGCTCGGACTCTCCCTCCTCCCAGGGACAAGTCACTTCTGAAACGCTCAAATGTCACACATGACACTGAGCAGCCCATTGGCAATGCCTTGTCCATGTAAAAAGCTCCCTCAAATGAAAAACCTAAAAGCTCGAAGTCCTCCAGGTGCATTGGCAATATACGAAATGCGATTTGACATCACACTTGGCCAGCTCTGCAACTACACCACAGGCATGTATCATACATACTGCCTCATCAAAGGATGTGTAGCGCACTGTACAGAGCTCTTGCAGGATACTATAGTTCACAGAACCACCTTCCGGTTAGGATAGGTGATGTGTAAGTCTAAATTCCCCAAGTGCCTTCTTAGGGACTGTTCCTAAAGGGGACACCCAGAGATTCGGCACAGGTGGATTGGGGAAGGAGCCTAACACTCTACCCTCTCTAACCTCCATATCCACTTTTCCCTAACAATCACCTCCACTCCTATTACTTACTTCAAATTATAGGCAAACATTGCCTTATGTTCACCCATAACTGGAATACAAAAACTCAACTGAAAACCATCAAACAAATATGTTGCATCTTCCCTCCTTGGGTATCCAGACAGCACATGGCCCAACATATCCAACCTAATGGGGCTGGGCCCGTTTTGCCACACCTGAGGCTCCATCAGGCTTCTTCCCAAAATTCTGGTCCTTGCCTCCCCCTTTGGAGTTCTTCCCCTTAAAGTATCTTGAATTGGGGTGTGATCCTCCACAAGTAGAACATTCATGCTTATAGCGGCAAGGCTTTCTGGAGCACGATCCTCATGCACTAATCTCCCAGCAGAGCAGGCGGGGTTGAACCACCTTCTCCGCTACTGCACGGAGAAAGTTTGCTTGGCCTGCCTTCCCAATAAGATGACAGCTATCGAACCATTCACCTGGCACCGGGTGGGCTGGTGTTATGGTTTGCAGCCAAAGCCCCGGGTGTGGTTCATCCCATTGGATGTTGGCATGAATAGCAGTTCTCATACGGAAATTTTCATCATAGGCCAACCAAGTGTAACCTGGAAATCGGTATATGCCTTATAAATCAGGTCTATGTACTGTACCAGTGATGAGGACCGCCATGGTTGTACCTAAACTATGACTCCAAAATAGATCAAAAACCTCAGCAGCCAATTGGCCCAAGAACAATCAGGCTTCTTTTGCCTACCCCTTTCTTTGTCTACTACATCCTCCTTCTCAATTTCTTCAGCATCCACAATCCTGTTTAAAAATTTAAAGATGTCTACATAATTACTCCTTCAGATTTTCCCCCTCATAGCCAGCATCAACTGATCGCCCATTGGGAGGGAGTAATCCCCCAAAAGGTAAAGCCTTAAGAGGAACAGAATTATAACCTGTGTCTGGGACTGAGGGGTAAGGCCAAACTCCAATGCCAGTGACCTGACTTTGTTGGTTGGCAAAAGATGGCACCTGGTAAGGAGGCCAACAAGTACCAGGAATTGGTCCTTGGTAAGTGCACAGCCCTACTGGCCCACCTTGAGTTCCTGTGCCCAATTGTATCCCAGCCTGACTGGACCAATGCAAGCCAACCCCAGCCTGACTTGTCCACTGTGGTCCAACACCCCCCCGAGGCCAAACAGTTAGTGCCCCACTAGTGTCCGCTGCAATGGCAGGCTCACCTGGAACATGATTTCCAGTTTCATCCATGCTTGTGGAAGGCAACTCCCGATCAGATCTGGTCTCAGCCATTGCATCTCATTTCAGGGCTTTTTTCATCCCAGTGGAATTATGCGATCAAACCTCATGTCCCTCATCAGTTGTACCTTCTAGTTCTCCAGAATGCCAATCCTCTGTGACGTGACGGCTGGTCCAGATGCACTTTGCCTATCATTTTCTAATGATGCAAGAGGGGACAAAAGGTCATTAGCTAAGCCCTTGAGTTTTGCCCTTTTATGTGCTTTAGACTCCCTTGCCGATCACCTCAGCTGGTCTTCCCTGGTTCCTCTTTCCTCATGCTCCACCCTTTGCTTCTCCAGAGCAGCTATCTTGGAATGAAGCTCGTACCAGACTGGCCATCCCTCCTCATCTGAAGATGATGACAATGCTGGAGGGGAATCCCTGCGTGTCCTGCGTTTTTCAGGCTGTTTTCCTTTGCTCACACCCTGTCCTTTCTTGGGAGGCATGCTCTGTCAGGATATTGTAATTTTTATAGGCCTGAACCTGGATAAATGTGTTATTAATGAGCTGCCATTGTGAACAGATGTGTGTATGCTGAGTCACTGTGACTGCTGAGAAGATGATGCAATGTCTGAAAATGAGAAGACACCCAGGTGCAGAAGATGAAGTAATGTGTCTTCTCATTGGATTAAAGAAGCCTTGTATATGTATATAAGTGAACAGTGTCTTCATAGTTTTCTCTTCTCTCTCCACCACTTGCTGCAATCCTCTATGCTGGTTTGTTTAATGATTTCCTGCCATGCTGAAGTGATGCCAGCCTGTATATACTTGTAAATATTGTAAATACAACCGTCTTGCTAAAGAAGAAGAACTTGTGTCTTCAATTAACTCTGCGCATTTTCCTGTCACCAAATCCTGACATGCTCCTCTCAAAGCACACACAATACCCAGATCACTACAACTGAACCCACCAAGCTGAGGTAAATGCTTTTATGGATGCCCACCCCGAGCGAGCGAGCGATCGCTTCTCGCATCTCGTGCTCCTTCCAGAGGGGGAAGGCAAAGGAGGTCTGCAATGGCAACGCGTGCCAGCAGACCCAACATTTTAAGCAGATATGTTAAATGTAGAACAAAACCAATAACCAGTCATAACTCTCAGTACCTAAAAATGCCATTTATTCGTTTAAATGTAAAGAACATATTGTCAGTGTTCTTTCAGTGGATGTGATTCCCTAGTACAACCTTCTAGTACCTTCTAGAAATGTTGAAATACAACTTCCATAATTCACAGCCAATATCTGTGTCTGTGCTGGTTGTGGATAATGCAGTTGGATGGCTCTGTGTTGAGGTAGTCTGCTCAGGTACGTTTGTTTAGGACTGAAGCTTTACAATAATTACAGCCTGCAGTTCAGAGGTGGGATTCAGCAGGTTCGCACCTATTCTATAGAACCGGTTCCTAAATGTACTATTGGTTCGTAGAACCGTTTGCTGGCCTGAGAATGAAGGAGGAGGGGCCAGGTGACCAGCAACGAGCGGGGGGAAGGAGCCACAATTAGCTGCTTCCCTTCCCATGCCACACTGAGCCATCTGAGGTGGGGTGGGGGTGAGAGAGATAGAGCCCTGGAAAGAGCAGAGGCATCACTGGGGGGAAAGGGGGGAGGATGACTCCTTGAGGGGGGTGATTGACAAGGCATGAGGGCAGGACACAGAGGGAAAAAGTTTTGGAGTGAGACCGCTTCAGTCAAACACCCAACCGTCCTCGTTTTACTATGATTTTTTTCAAGTTAAAGGTACCACATAAGACTGTTGCTCTGCCTAGAAACAGTTTTTTTTTAATCTGAGAGACTATCCAATGCATGAACCGGTGACGGTCTCACTGATCCATGCAAGCAAGGTATTCAATAGAAAAGTCACTCACACCACAAAGAGACCGAACCTCCAAGCCTCATTTAGAATAACAAAGAACTTTTCCTCCTGCCCCAAAACTGACAATTTCGGGAGACAAATGGCACACATATGGCCCACTCTGTTAGAAGGAGGAAGACAGCTATCAGTATTTTAATACTAGTAAGATTTACTATTCTTGAAGGCCATATATCCAGGTCCAAGAAAGGAAAACACATAAACATATCAATAGATAAGGGGAATCGAAACTCTTCTCTCGGAAGCGGCCGCCGAGGGTGAGTGTGGGAGGTGGAGCCTGCCAGGGCTCTGAGGGAAGCCATAATCACCACCAGCACCTCCACCAACACCAACACCCCTCAAAGCGACTGGCGAGGAGAAGCAGTGGGTGCGGGGTGGAGGGGAAAGATGGAGGAGGAGGAGACCTCAGAGGAGTCAGTAACTGAAGGACCGATTGAGGTGGTGGGGTTGAGGTGGAGTGGCGACAGATTGAAAAGAGACCATACCTTCCAAGCCAGAAGAAGTGGGGGGGGGGAATAACTCCACAACAGGTGCATAAAGGCGGCCTCCAGGTAACAACAAACAGGGCTATCAGTCATTTCAGGAGCAGGAAAGGGGAGGGACGCAATTTTTGCTGGCGAGCTATAGGGCGAAATAGGAGGTAAAGGGAAGGAGAGCTGTGTCAGTTCTCTGTCAAACTTGGTCATAAGCACCCACTGTGAGGTGTGTGTTTGTTTGTGTGTGTGTGTTTGGCACATGCCCATGGTGAGGGTAACAGCAGCGGTATGCCCAAACAGATACACTGTTTGCGCATACCGCTGGGAGACCACTGTGGAAGAAACCCTCATCGGATCCCACTGTCCTGAGCATTTATTTATTTATTTATTTATTTATTTATTTATTTATTTATTTATTTATTTATTTATTTATTTATTTATTTATTTATTTATTTATTTATTTATTTATTTATTTATTTGTCATTAGGACATAGAACCTGTTGTTAATTTATTTGAATCCCACCACTGCTGCAGTTGGTGTGTCTATTTACCATTGAAGACAATATGCAGTATAAGTTTTTACAGTGCATGGGTTCAGACCCAGAAACATGAAATTTTATCGAGACAACCCTCTAATCTGATCTAAAATTAGTCATCTACCCCCACCTTTTTCAGTAGTTTTATATTTCAAGGGAGAGAGGGCAAGCTATTGGAAGATTAATAGCCTTTGTGTGACTGTGAAAGAAAGTCACAAATGGAAATGAGGAAAGAATAAAAGATAGAATTAGCTTTGTTTTTTCTGTATGTGACCAACTTTAGAAGAACTGCATATTAATTGGATACCCACACACACACACACATACACACACACACACAGAGAGAGAGAGAGAGAGAGAGATTTGCTAATATTATGGTTTCACATTTTGATTTCAAAATGTCACTGCCAATTGTCTTAAGGTCCAGAACTACTCCTGCCTGCATCCTTTAGGAAGCAATTTGAGTTCCAGTGAAATTTTCCCCACATTCCCCATTTTTTCACAGGGTCACAGTTTGTGTCACCTGTTCTCTCCCCCCTCCTCTTTTATGGGATCATAGGATTATCAGTGTCTCTGGGTCTAATCTTCTGTCCAGGTGTGACAAAAGAGCTGGTAGAAGCAATATTCTAAAAGATTTCAGTCCGCTATCCTCAATAAGTTCTTATAAGCTCACTTGAAAAAGCAGGCTGTCACTGAAGGATTTTTAAAATGGTTTCTAAAGGATAAATCCTAGAAGGATGCTTCTGAGGAGAGCTTCTGCTGTAGCCTTCCTGATTACATGAGGTTTTATTTTCCATGGGTGGCATTACATTTGTTTCATTTTTCTGGAAAGAAACTATAATTTAGCAATACCAGCAACACAACTGTGTTGTATTCTCTTTTCCTTTCTATGAGAGAGAAGCAAGAACTTAATCAGTGAGGATGAGAGGAAATGTCAGTGCTTCAGAGAAAATCCCAGTTCAGTCTGCCCGGGCCCACACTGGTTAGGGATTCAGAATAAGATTGATTCAGAAATTTGGATTGCCAGCCTTCCTTCCCCCCCCCACACACACTAATACAAGTTACATTGGAAGACATCATAGAATGTAAGAGAGTAAGAGTGACAAATTTCAGACACCGCAGACACGGTGTGTGTGTATGTGTGTGTGTTGTATACTAACTACCTTTAAAGTTATCATTTTCATAAAACAAAATGCAGTTTTTCAAAGCATCTCCACTCAGCCCAATGCTCTGTCTTGCCCACTCTTTTGCTGTTTCACTACCACTTTTACTGGCCAAACCTGGGTTCCAAGAATCTCTGGCAAGGAATCAGCTGAACCAAAGGAACAATTTTATTTGAATAGCAGCAAATAAAAGGTCAGCTGGGGCTTCTCTTAAAAGCAGAGAAGAACCTGAAAATACAGTGTACATATGTTTTACAATGATACAAGCAAAGAATCATAAAATGCTACAATTCTATTGGTCATTTGTACCCCAAGTTTTGGATCCAGTCCCTCATTGGGTAGTGATGCCAACTAAGCTGATCTATTGGTTCCCTATAGATATGCAGATTGTCTGCCCCTGTGTCCTTGGCCTATGCCCAAGATGCGCCTGAATGTCTGGAGGAAAAGAGTATCAATTCCTCTTATCTTTTGGTATGTTTATGTGTAGGTTTCCTGGGTCCTGATATATGGCCTTCACTCTCCCTCTCCAGCACCTTGGTGTGAATGTCTCCTTGGTGTGAATGTTTTGGCCTGTCATGGCTGGTTTCCTCCTGCCTGCATTCCAGGATCATGCCATCTGCCACATCAAAAGGAGGATGGGCCAAACAAAAGTGTTACAATGACATTCTGTACTATGTGTGAATGTTCCTCTATTTGCCTGAGTTATGTGTGAATGTTCCTGGGCCTAGTTTCTCTGAGGCCTGTGTTTTCTCTGCTAAGGGTTATGCTAAAATTTAATTTGATTCTGCTCCGGTATCACCACCACCACCACCCTGGTATTGGCAGCTGCTTCTGAGGCCCTCAGAAAATCCCCATGTTTTCAGATAAAGAATGACACTGATGAATCATATTTTTTAAAAAAGTCCAGGTATTGCACTGAAAGGCAGTCCAGTGGGCAATGGGCACCTGGCAAGAAAGCAGATGGGCAGGCAAGGCAGTAGGATCTTCACAGGCTCACCAAGTCCGCTTGCTGGTGGGCAGTGTGTTAGATTCCTAATGAACAACTCTGGGGTGCAAGCAGAAGACATATGCCTTGTCATTGATGCAGGGAGTCCTGTCACCAGTTGGGGTGGACGGAGATGGATGTCCAGGATTTAAATATCTTAGAACTGGAGAGCTGGATGAGCCCCTATGGATTACTGAGCCCAACCCCTGTCAAGGAAACAGTAGGGAGTTAAACTCCAAACCTCTGCTTCTACAGCCTGATACTAGAGCCACTGAGCTAATATCAAGATTTTTTTTCCCTCCAGAACTACCCAACTTCAGATTTGTCTTCCTTCCTGGAGACCGAGAGGAGCACAGGCACTCCTTGAAACTTCAGCTGGTTCACAAGGACCTGCCAACCATACCTCTGCCTGCTATGTTTTCAGTTCCCAAATCAACTGTTAGTACCAAGCCGGGGCACTGGGAGAACATCAGCTATAATGTCCAGTCCTTGATCTGAGATAAGATTTCTTGCACTTGTCTGAAGACATGACTGCCATAATCAGTCTGTGGGTCAGCACAGTTCCCCTCTGCTCTTGTACTGTTTTCTCAGGGAAGTCTTTTTCAGCAAATGTCTCCTGCCACTTTAATAAGAGGCTTCTTCTCTATGACTTCTCTACTGCTTTGTATTCAAAGTGGCCATAGCATGGATTCATGAGTTACATCAGCTACTGAGTATTCTTTGAGTTCAGGATACAGAGTGAGAATGAAACCATGAGATGTTATAAGGCCTAGCTCTATCCTTAGAGACTTTTGTGTGCTTGTGCTTTGAAACTGTTCAGTTATCACAATGATTGTCAGGTCTCAGTGCACCATCCGAAGTCCCAGGAGATAGCTGTGCTTCTCTGGGTCTCCAGATGGGAAGTCAACTCTCAGGTTGAGCAGGACTCCAGGAAGATAATATTTGAGCTGTATGTGAGAGGTGTCTTTGAAGGACAGGGGGCAACTTTCACAGCTCTATGGATAACATATGCCCATTCCAGTCCTTAGAGGGTTGTGTCCTCTGGCCCCATACTGCCCCCCACCATATTTTTTTTGTAAAGACAGGTTGTCATTTTTTAAAAATCTTCTCATACCCTTTAATGACCATAGATAATGACCATTTTGTCTGGAAGAAAGCATGGCTACATCACACACTGTATTTCCATGATCCTCTTCCAAGAGTAGTTTGAGTCCTTCTCCTTAGCTCTGCTGACTTGCCTGTGTGCTCTCACAAAGCCCTACCCTGTGACACACACACACACACATACCCTTAGTCTCAGGTGAGCCCAGAAATCTCAGGGAATGGAATGGTGCTGACCTGACAATCCTAAATATTCAGGGAATACTCACATGAGAATTTTGGTAGAAATAAAAAGTGCTGGTAACAAATGGAAGTCTCTTCCTTTCATCCTTTGCCAAGATGCATCTGGCTGAATTGGAACAAATGTCAAACTACTTACAGTATGTCTTAGTCTAATCCAGCAAAACAATTCTTACTCAACATTGTTTTCCTTCTTTTGAATTCCAGCATTTTCCTGTATCATATTCACCAGATGGTTAGTGTTTAAACACATTATAGTTATGACTCTACACTTCAGTAATGAAGTGCCCACAAAACAATTCTCAGGCAATAAAATACCTGCAGGGTTACTTCAGGGAAATGCAAAGTAGGCACTTATATAAGGTCTTTCATTTTCAAGAGTCCGATTATGGAAAACCAACACATGGTTCCAATGTACCCAAAGGTTCATGATACCACATTATGAGCAGAAAGAAACTAATTATGCAACACAAGAAGCCAAAAAAAGCATATATCGATTTTCAGAGTTGCTCTTTTCAGCCTGTGGGATGCTCTATTTCAGGACGCTAAAAGGTAGTGTTATCACCTAATTTCTCTTCTGTGAAACTTCAAGGTAGACTTGGAAATACTTTCTCCAGCAAGAAGTCAATGGGTATGGAGGACAACAGAAAAAAAAGATGAGGAGAAGATCAGCACGTTCCTTAAGAGAGAAAGGTGATTTCTTAGCTGTTGTTGATATTGTTTCCTTGAGAAGCCTGGCTTGGCTAGAGTAGCACATGCCTTGGTTACCTCTCATTTGGATTGTTGCCATGCGCTTGATGTTAGGCTATTTCTGAAGACAGTTTGAAAACTTCAGCTGGTGCAAAATGCTGCAACCAGAAGGTTGGCCGGGGCTGATAACCAAGATTGTGTGACACCCCCTGTTACAGCAGCTTCATTGAATGCCAGTTTGTTTCCAGGCCTGATTCAAAGTGCTGGTCACAACCTTCAAAGCTCTTTACAGCTTAGGTCCAGGTTGCCTGAAGGGACCCTATTTCCCTGTACAAGCCCCCCCCCCAGGGGAGTGGCTTCCCTTGGCCCCACCATTCTCACAAGCATGAGTGAGTGAGACAAGAGTGAGGAGCCAATAATGTGCTATTAGTTTTGGCAGCAGCTGCCATATTATGGAAGTCCCTCCCTCAGGAGGTGTGGTTGGTCTTTTCCCCATTTCCTTCTTCCTACAATTGAAAAAAAAAAACCCTCTTCGGAGAGGCTTTTGGGAAGCCAGGAAGCAAATGAGATAAGGAGGTCTGTAAGAGAGAAAGGAGTCTCTTCAGCAGTCATTGATATTGAGAACTGAAGAGAGCTAAAATGAAACATTGACCTTTGATCCATAAACAGTCCCTTGACTAATACTCAACTCAGTAATCAGTATACTTGAGTATTAGATCTCAGTGCAGGTATGAAACCTTATGATATCTTTTTCATACATCTGGTACTTATATGCCATTTTCTGATGGTCTTTGAGCCCAGTGGTTCCTTACCTTGGGTAACCCATGTGTTCTTGTCCTACAACTCCCAGAAAGCCTGGCCAGCACAGCCAGTGGTAAACACTTCTAAGAGTTGCACTACATGTATCCCCTTGTATTCTTTACAGCAGTGTCCAGGAAGGTGAGTGTAGGATTAAGTTCTTAATAGTCCAGCCCATAGCATGTCATTAGAGCTGCTTTTAGAGATGTGCCAGTCATGTGTGAGACACCATGAATTTTTTTTCTGGTGCTAGTAGCATTGGGAATAGGAGGAAATTTAGCATTCTTTTCCTGAGTGATTGGAGGGCTAAAGAGAGAAGTTCCACTCTGAGACAGTCCTCCCAATCATAGTAGCATCACACAAAAGTGTGACATCGGGCAAATGTCACAGGCTTCCTGCTCACACCAGCAGGTAATCTGTATGCCCAGCACATACCTTAACCCCATCTCTAATGGCATCTGCTTTTTCTATGAATTGGTCCATTAAGGGGCACAAGAAAGCTGTGCTGCAAGGAAACAGGAAAATAGAACACGGGTGCCAGATATATTAAAAAAGACTTTGTGCTACAGGAGGCCTTATCTCCACTGACTGCAATATTTAGCAAGCCAGGGGAGGCTTTATTGATGCAAGGCATAAATGGTTACATTTTATATCTTTAAAAGGTACTGTTTATGTCTAAGGAATTGAACATTTTCAAGAGACGAAAATGACTCTGCCTACAATACCAACATTTAGTGTGGAATCTCATCTCTTTGACAGTATGATAGCCAGTTCGCTCCCTGTTGAATTCTCAAGTAGCTTGATAAAGTCCACAGCATTTATGTATTTCATAGACACATAAAAACAAACCAAGTGCCACTTGTTTCCAATACAATTCTTGAGTCCACAAAATTAACTCCTTCTGCCTCTTCCATTGCATACGTTAAATGCATCCTTTAAAAAGCCACAGATTACTCATGTTTCTAAAGAGAAGATGGAGACAATGACTGTATTCATATTGTCTGTCTGTCTCTCTGTCCAAGCATACTGATGCCCACATTTTAATTTTAATTAATGCATGTCTAATTCATATATGCCAAATGAAACAAAATGCTGCTACAATAAACATACTATTTGGCTATCTAGTTTACCAGTCAACAAATGGGTGCATAAATGTTTATAATGCGCAAAATAAACACATGTAAATTTATGAAGATAATGCAGGAAAACCCATCTACAGAAAGGTTCTTGGGGAAAGTTGCTTATTATGAGATAATAATTAAAGGCTGGCACCTATAAAGGATGAAGTGGAAGAGCTGGAAGGGCAGACGGAGATTGAGGGAACTGGAGAGGAGGCAGGAGATCTAGTATTGGAGGAAGAATAGGTGATCTGGGGAGACAAGAAGGATGTGTCTGGGAGACCTTTCAGGCAGAGGAGGTGGAGGAAGAGCAATGAACACTCTCTAGGGAGTGGGATTACATAGTGAAAGAAGATCTTTGGATAGGGGAACTGGTTAAAGTAAGAGTCTCTAAAGACAAGGAGGCAAAGGACCAATACTCTCACCTTCCTCCTCACCCACATTACTGGGAGGAGAGAGGCCAGAGACAAAGTCTTTGGGCCCCTGGGGCAACCAGTGGTGGAGAGCCAACCCTGACTCAACTGTGGTGCTGAAGATTTAGTCATTTAGTCGTGTCTGACTCTTTGTGACCCCATGGACCAGAGCACGCCAGGCCCTCCTGTCTTCTGAAGATGGCAGTGACATAAAGCAGTCTGTGTCGCCATTGTGACAAACAGCCATAGCTGTTCACAATTACTCCACATACTTTGCCCTCACTGTGGGCACATAGGCTGTTGCTTTTGTGGGCCTCAAGCTTCAGAGGAATGTGATGTCCACATTTAAAATGAACTTTAGACTGTTAACAGTGCTGTTAACTCATGGGATCAAATTGAACAGTGCCAAATCAAGGCTGGTTTAAGTCAACCAGCCCTGAAGGAGAATTGTTGTCTAGTTTGCCATTTGTTGATTTCTTCACTCATGTTTTAATAAATCCTGTTGTGTTTCCACAAACTGGTGTTGAGTCTATGGATCTGGGAATGGAGAAGGTCTGGCAGGATTCACAGATATGATGCCAGCTGCATCCAAAAATTAGCATAGTTCCTGTGGTTCTCCAAAGTCTCCTCTACCAATTTTTCGAAGGCCTCCTTTCTCTCACTCTTCCCGTTCCCCCTGCTGGCTTCCCTATCTTCATGCTATCTGAAGCCCATCAGTTGTTTTGGCTCTTCCAACCCCACCACTGGCTTCTCAGCCTGAGCTGGCTTCTTCTACCTCTGCAAACCCTGCTCTGGCTCCTTCTGCATCAAACCTCTGGATACAGGGAAATTTGGTTAGAGAAAGACAACACAATTATCACATCCTGGCTTTCTGCTGCCCTCGCTAATTGACTGGCCTTGTACATCAATGACATCTTGGTCAGCTGGAAGACATTTATTTTTATTACCTTGGAATTTGATAACAGGCTAAAACCTTTCTCTTCAGGCAGGCTTTCTCTGAGTAAATGGCTGCACTGGATGTGTTTTGGTGTGGCTTATGTTTTTGTATTCATTGATCCTTTTAGTGTTGTATACTCATTGTTACTAACTTAAATACTATTTTCTAATTATTGTAAGCCACCTTGGGTCCTTTTTAAGGAGAAAGGTGGATTTATAATATTTTAAATAAATAAATAATTTGTAATGAAAAACGGCAGGACTGAAATCTTGCTTAGTTTGGAATCAGTCTCAAATACCTGGCATTGAGTTGAGTAAAATAAGTGTCCTGCATGGAGACACCATGGGTATTTGCAGTGGAATGGGCCCAGGAGATCTTTTTAGACGTTAATTCAAATTGCAAAGATACCAGATGCTTATTATAGAAGGAAGCTATAGTTATTTGGGCCTTGCTGATGGTGCAGGTCAGGCTCGGTACTTTCTTGTTTGGGTCAGAGTGTTGGTGGTCTGAATGTGAAGGACCTCTCTGTAGTCTTGTTGTAGACTGGTCACTACCTGGTGGGATTTAGATTCATTGGAATTTGCAGACTCCGTGGGATTTTGTGGCCATTTAAGATGGTCCATTAAGGAAGGATAAATGGATCAAAACAATTTCCTGATGGTTTTCAGGAGTTTCCTGACAATCAACAATCCTTTTGAAGTCCTGACTAAACTCTGGAAAGAGAAAATACCCTATTTCTGGACACAATTGCTCCAAAATGTACGCTCCCATGGAGTAGGGCTGGTCTAGCTCCCTGATTTATGAGGGAGCAAGCACTGGAGACTGAATTGAATGGAGACTACAGCAATAGTGACAGAAAACTCAGAGAAATTCCCTTCAAACACAGGGTAGAGCCCACTGGAATGATACTTCATTGCAGTGTTGGTGACAAAGGAATAATTCTTCCCTACCTCTCTTACATTTGCAGAGCTATCAAGCAGAACCTTTCTGACTAGTCAAGGGCTACTCAAGGACTCTTCTCTTCCTGGCCCGCAGGAAGAGAATGGAGACAAGTCAGTAGTCTGCTGTGAAGGCTTTGCACAGCAATTTGCAGACAACCTTACTTGGAGCTGCTTTCCTTTGCTGCAATTGACACAGCTCCTGTAGATTTGAATCGGTCCCTACTTGTCCCATGAAGTGGTACTGATAACACCTTTGCGCAAGAAGCCCTCCCCAAAATCCATTATGCAGGATAATTACCAGCCAGAATCAAACATTCTATTCTTGGTCAATGAACTGATGCATATGGTTGCCTTTTAGCTCTAGGTATTCTCAGATGAGATGGATTATCTATATCCCCAGGTGTCATTAGATTAAAACTCCCAGAAGCCTTCATCACTAGCTGTGCTGGCCAGAATTTCTGGGAGTCATAGTCCAAGAACATTTGGAGACCCAAGGTTGGAAACCACTGATCTAGATGCATTTCAATGTGGCTTCAGTCCTGTACTGATTTCTGTTCCAGGTTGTTCTGGGGTAGTGAACAGTCATTACATAGCCATATTAGTTAGTTGCCTGATACAATGAGTTTACTAATTGCTGGATGAGTTACATTAATAATGGGTATAGCATTTGGGGTTGGGAGTAAGAAATTTCTCCATAGAACCCCGTTGTGATTGGCTGCTTTCCCCATCCCCATTTATGCTAGTAAATGGAAAAGGGAAATCTATCTCTGTTACTTCTGCTCAACCTCTCAGCAGTGTTGAACACAAGCAACCACAGTATCTGTCTAGGCTGCCTTTCTGGAATGGGACCTAGATGCACTGTTTTGTAGTGGCTGTAGTGCTTTTGGGAGGGATAATCTCAGAGGTTAGTGCTGGAGGTTTCCTTATTAACACCCTCGCTTTTGCCCTGTGGGACTCCTCAGGGTTCATTCCTATTCCTCATGCTATTTAATGTATACATAAAATGATTGGGGAGATGTCCAGAATTTGGTGGTTCAGTGCCACTAATATGCTGATAATACCAAACTCATTCTCTTATTTCTGAGAGCCTCATGACACAGTGGTTAAACTGCAGAACTGCAATCAAAACTCTGCTCATGACCTGCATTCGATCCCAGCAGATTCAAGTATCCAGTTCAAATTTCACTCAGGCTTCCATCCTTCTGAGGTCAGTAAAGTGAGTATCCTGCTCCTGAGGCTTGGGGGCAATGTGTAGCCTGCCTAATTAAGTTGTAAACCACCCAAATAGTGCTTTAAGTGCTATGGGGCAGTATATAAGCAGCATACTTTGCTTTTTGCTTTGCTTTCCATCTGACTTCATGGATGCTGTTTTGCTTTGAATTACTGTCTAAATATCAAGTAATTCAAAGCAAAGCAAAAGCAAAGTATGCTGCTTATAAACTGCCCCATAGTGCTTAAAGCACTATCTGGGTTGTTTACAATTTAATTATGCAGGCTACACATTGCTTCTCCACCCCATCTCCAATGAGCTGGGTTCTCAAGTTATCAACCTCAGAAGGGTGGAAGGCTGAGTCAACCTTGAGCCAGCTACCTGGGCTTTTAAGGGCTGAACCCAGGTCGTGAGTAGAGTCTTGACTGCAGTACTGCAGTTTAACCACTACACCATGACATCATTCACTTAGATGATGGTGAACAAGCTGGAGTTTAATCCAGACAAAATAAGAGGTTAATAAATTATTTTTAGAGCCAAGTTCTATGCCTGCACATTTGAACCTAATCCCTGGAACTCTTTTTCCATGAACAGACTTGGAGATTTCTGTGTCAAGAAGTCTTATTTGTGTTGGAAGAAAGACATGTACAATCTCAATAGCACAGTTCTGCAAATTGATTTCTTGCATGGTTATGTATACAGCAATTGCATTGTATGCAAGCATGTCTGCTATTTAAAAATCAGATTTATTTTAAGCTGATGCTTTAGCCTGATAATAGTCACATGACTGTCATTACAAAGAATACCGTGTTTCCCCCAAAATAAGACAGGGCCTTATATTAATTGCTCCCCCAAATGCATTAGGGCTTATCATTCAGCAATACAAAGTCCTATATGCCCTAATTGGGCATATTCCTAATTATGATGGATACAATCCATCCAAAATGAGGCACTTTGAACTTCTTCTAATTTCTGTAGGAGAGATTTGAATCCTAACTGAAAGTATTTCATGTGCAGTATCTAGATACATATAGCTTCCTGGTGAGAGGACTGTGACATTTAGTGTTTTTTTCCCCTTAGGAAATGTGTTTTTATGCTTCAAAAACAATTCCAACATGTTATACTTCCTTATTAGTAGTGATATTATGGCCAGAATCCTACTGACGATTTATGCCCGTGTGAGATTGATTACATAAATCACTGCGACAACTTGTACATGAATTAATTGCCACTTATGTTCCTCATTGTGTACCAAATTATGTGACTGACACACAACAAGGGATACAAGCATTGCTGGAATCCAGAAGAAACCCAAGCAGCAATCCATCACCACATTGCATTTCTTTCTCACCTGTTTTTTCTCTTGCTCCATCTGCTATGTGTGCTGGGTTCAGCTTCGAAATCCTTTGCCTTCAATATGCCAGGCTGCCAATATTCAAATTCCCATTCCTTCTTTCCCTATGTGACTATTATGTTTACATATGTGTGTATAAACAAGTACACAGGTATTTAGAGTCAGATTCAGGCAAGGTACAGTACATAAGGAAGGATACACAGACATGGAACCTCTGTCTTTCCATTTGTAGGAAAGGATGGAGTCTGTTCCTCCACTGTCTCACCTACAGTCATGTGAAAAAGAAAGCATCCCCTCCCTTTGAATTCTATGGTTTTACATATCAGGACGTAATAAAAACCATCTGGCCCTTAGTAGATCTGAAATCAGGTAAATACAACATTAGATGAACAACAATACATGACATAGTACACTGCGTCATGGTTTATTTAACAAAAATAAAGCCAAAAGGAAGAAGTGGTGTGTGAAAACCTAAGTATATCCTTACTGCTTCTGTATGAATTAAGAGGCTAAGTAGCAGTCAGGTACTGCCAATCAAATGCCCTATGACCACCTCTATAAAAGCTGAACTTTTAGCAATTTGCTGGTCTGGAGCATTCAGGTGTGTGTTAACATAATGCCAAGGAGGAAACACATCAGCAATGATCATAGAGCAGCAATCGTTGCTGCCCATCAATCTTGGAAAAGTTAGAAGGTGATTTCCAAACAGTTTAAAGTCCTTCATTTTGTAGTGAGAAAGATTATTCACAAGTGGAAAACATTCAAGACAGTTGCCAGTCTTCCCAGGAGTTGACATTCAAGCAAATTCACCCCAAGGCCAGATTGTGCAATGCTCAGAGAAATTGCAAAAAATCCAAGAGATACATCTCAGACTCTACAGGCTTCAGTTAGCATGCGAAATGTTAAGGTTTGTGACAGTACAATTAGAAAAAGACTGAACAAGTATGGGTTATTTGGAAGGGTTGCCAGAAGAAAGCCTCTTCTCTCTAAAAAGAACATGCCAGCATGGCTTAAATTTGCAAAGTTGCATCTGGACAAACCACAAGATTTTTGGAATAATGTCCTTTGGTCAGACAAGACCAAAATGGAAATATTTGGCCATAACACACTGAGCCACATCTGGCAAAAATCAAACACAGTACAAACACCTCATACCAACTGTCAAGCATGGTGGTGGAGGGGTGATGATTTGGACTTGTTTTGCAGACACAGGACCTGGTCACTTTACAGTCATTGAGTCGACCATGAACTGTTCTGTATACCAAAGTATTCTAGAGTCATATATGAGGCCAGCTGTCCAACAGCTAAAGCTTGGCCAAAACTGGATCACGCAGTAAGACAATGATACCAAGCACACCAGCACATCTACAACAGAATGGCTGAAAAAGAAAAGAATCAAGGTGTTGCAATGGCCCAGCCCTGACATACTGTAGCAGGACCTTAAGAGAGTTGTGCATAGACAAATGCCCGCAAACCTCAATAAACCGAAGCAAGGTTGTAAAGAATAGTGGGCCAAAATTCCTCCACAATGATGTGAGAGACTGATAAAAGACATACAGAAAACGATTCATTCAAGTAATTGCTGTTAAAGGTGGTTCTGCAAGCTATTGAATCATAAGGTGTACTTAGTTTTTCACACATGGCTTCTCCATTTTGGCTTGATTTTTGTAAAACAAATCATGACATGGTGTAATTTGTCATGTGTTGTTCATCTGAGGCGAACAATTTTCATATCTGCTACTGACCCGATGATTTGTATTAACTCCTGATATGTTAAACCATAGAATTCAAACAGGGTGTACTTTATTTTTCACATGACTGTATAATCAGCAGCAAGCATTTGGACAATATTCATAGCTTCTTGCTTTTGAGGAGACCTCTGTTTTGAGACTTCCTCTTATTTCTGAGAAGTCTTCTTACTGCAAGAGAGTCTCCTGTTTTCCACACAGAGACCCAATGAGCTACTACAGCCTACAAATTTTAATTAAAGTGAAATAATCTAACATAAGGCAACCCCAATTACACCTTGTTATAGTTCCCTTAGTATACACATCAAGTTTCAGGTGTGTTGGTTTTAATGTCTTGGTGGAGAGGGAGATATAGACAGACAAAAAGAAAGACATTCACACATGTGCATGCATTAACGTAGACTATGGGTTCAAAAGCCCACAACCATATGGAAGCCTACTGAAGCTGAGTAAAGCTGAAACTATCTAACATATTTAAATAAAATAAATGTGGAGAATTTTAATATGAAGTTTAATTCTTATTTCCTCTTTAGCTGCAGAATCTCTCTGCCACTACCCAACTTTAAAGATTATCCTAAGGGCTGAAAGAATCTTTGCTGCGGTGAGAAGCCTGTTACTCAGAAAATATTCTATTCTTCCTCATGCAACAGTAAAAGAGCCCTTGAAGCTGTCAAAATCCTACATGTTGCCTCTTATTATTCCAAAGAGCTCAAATCCGCCTGCTCTTAGTGGGACATTGTTTAATACATTCCAGATTTGAAGTATTAGGGTCCTGCAATTTTAGATCTGCTCTTTTCTTTTTAGTCAGATTTCTATTTCTTCCCATCCCTTTTGATGGAAAAATAACTATGTACCTAAGAGGCCGTGTAGACTATTCAGAACCTCGTCCTTGTCCATGAAGAACAAAACAATAGACCTGTATTTTCTTCATGTAATATAATAGAACACATTAGGGAGCAACCCTAACTCATTTTTTCATGAATGCATCAATGAGTAAAACCCTGTTGGTACAAATTTACACGGTGCAACTTGGAGATGTCTTCATCTAGCAATGGATATCCTTCTTTTAATTTAAATAAAAATTTCATGCTGCCCCTCTTCAGTTCTAAAGGCTCCCTGGGGCCTCCTTTTGCCTTTGGGAACCTTAGGATGGAGAGGGGAAGCCTTTAGAATCATAAAATCGCCATCAGCCATTCTGTTAGCAAACTAGGACTCACCAGTGGTGACTCAGTGGCAGTTTTCCAATATTTTCCCCATTTTGTTCATCCCAAAAGATCCCCAAAATATCCAGAGCTAAAATAATTGTCTTGGTTGCATCTCAAATTTGTTCCCCTCAGAGCCCATTTGGTTTCCTTGTTTGTCATGAAAGAACCCTGAAATAATAAGGACTGGAAACATAAAAGTATGTATGGATCTCCTGATTTCCTGTCCTAAATTACTACCTCATTTTACATTTCAAAATCTGTTGCCCAGAGCAAGGTTTGTGTGGGAGGATGTTTACTTCTCCTGAGAGATCTTTGAAACAGTAAGAGCTCCACGTGCAAAAATTCAAATGGATACAGCGGAATTCCTAATTTAAGAATTGGATTGGTTATGTCTTAAAGAGATTCAACACAACATATCAGTCAGGCCCACTACTAATTAATTTCTTGTAGTTCCTGATGATAGGCATTTTCTGGTATCTTCTGTTAAGCAGGGACAACCAGGGTGAAGAAAGAATGCAGTGTGAAAGAAAGAAGCGGGAAGAGGAGAGAGGGGCCACTGGGATGATGGTAAGATGTATGGTTTTTTTAAAACTGGATAAATATAATTGAGTATTGGGATGAGGGAGTACAGGAGTGGAGATAGAAAAAAAATACTAGCATGCATAAAATGTTAGGTTGGGGAAGGAACACACTGGAGTGGCTGACAGAACTAATGGGCTTCTAGACTGGTTCCATTAGCATGGTAAACTGCACTACAGTATGCCCATTTAGTCAATGGGGATTTTATAAATCAACATTTCTATAAGTTCCATTGATGTCCCTACTTAAACTGTGACTTTAGGTTATTAACTCACAAGTAGAGGAGGCCCATTTGAATCAATGAAACCCACAGTTGATTCATCAAATCCCCACTGATTCAATGGGCCTATTCTAGTGCAATTTACTGTGCCAAGCAAGAGGATTTTGGCCAACATATTATTTTACACCACTAAAAAGAATTTCAAAGCATTGTCCCTCAGTTGCCAGTTTAGCAAATTAATAATGTTGACCTTTTAATGGCCAGCCACAAAGCAAATAATGCTAGATATAACATGTATAGATAACAAAAATCATACGTTGTGACATACAAGGATTTTCCACCACTTGGAGGAGCACCTTTTCTAAAGCGGTGCTAAAACATGTGTAGCGATCACCCTGCTTTGGCTCAGGTAGATTATTGGCATGCACCAATGACAGCTGTTGGGAGGCGGAGCCAGAGAAACTAGAAAGGAGGGGTGAGTCATAGTCTAGTCAGTTCAGTCAGAAGAAAGAGTTTGGTGTTTGAGGCAGAGAGAGTGTTTAAGGAATGATTAGTCAGAGTGTGGCCTGTGTTAATTAAGATAGAAGAGGTTAAAGTAAAATACTGAAGCTTTGTGTAACTTAAGAACTAGTCCTAAAACAACTTGTAATCAATAAACTTGTTTCTGTTTAAAAGTTCAGTACTGAATGGACCTCAGTCTTTCATAGGAGATATAGGTTGATAAAGAGATCAACTGGTGGCAGTGTGTTAAAGGGCGTGTTGGGATACTTGTGTGAGCCCTGTGTTTGGTGAAACAAGCAGGGGCCACGGGGTAAACACCACAACATGTAATCTCATTTGACCCACATCAGTTAGCATCTTAGCTATGTTGTTTTCATCCTGTTAAATTAGCTTGCTTTCCTATAATTCACAGATAGTGCTGGATACTGGTTACATGTCTTTTTCTATTTCTGACACTTAATTCTCAGCAGTAGAGGCTCAACCTGACTTTCAGAAATGTTAAACACCAAAAATATTTTAAAAGGCAGAAAAACAGTAAATATCACAAAGAGGGTCAGGCTATAAAAACCCCAGAGATTTTAAGGTAGAGCAGTTTTTCCTGGCTGAATGTGGCACATGTTGGAAGAACTAAAAATGTAATTTTGACAATCTCAGGAGGCATTTTTTGTTTGTTTGTTTTCTTGCTGCTCACTGAACGGCTGCAGCCTCCAAGTTTTATCTATGCTTCATTTATGTTGTACTGGTAGAACAAAGAATCAAAAGGTTGCTTTGATTTATGTGCTGCAGGAAATTGCTGCTTATGCATTCTCATTTAATGCTGTTGGGTAAGTGAATTTGTGTTACCTGCACGAATATGTTTGAGAGGTCCTCATTATGTTGTTATAAATGTAATCAATTGCTAAACCGCTCAGATTGTTTTCCATGAATGCACTGCATTGTTTTCAAGTCTCTTTAAATTCATAAATAAATAATACATTTTCTCACTTTTTGTGGCTCACTCCAGGTAGAGCCACATTAATACATATTTTTCCCTTTGAGTCACAAATGCAGAACACTGCTTAGTGTCAATTTTTGCTATGCTGTCAGTCCTGCTGGTATTTTCCATGGGTACAAATAGAAGGCCATTTACACTCGCAATAGAACAAGGAAGTAATTTCTTCTTTGTATCCTCATGTGGGAGGATGAGCAAACATGAGCTTATTTTCCTTCATCCATGAGAGTTTTTAAGGTGCTCTTGCCCAAAAAAGAGATTGAGATCCCAAACCATTTTTGTTAAGTAAAACTGCAAAAATCACACAAATGTTGCAGCCACTGATGAGTCCACAGACCTCGAGCAGCGAGGCTGGCTCTTTGCCATATTCCCCAAATAATGCGATTCTGGTTAGTCTTATGAGACTTGTAAGTAGGAGGGGGGAGCACCAGGTTACGTAAAGAGAGCTCCCCCCTCACACCACCCTCTTCCTTTTCGGGCACCAAGGTTGTGGGTTTTAAAGAATGGTTAAGTACATACCCCCTTAAGGAGGATACCAATTACTTGTTCGATGATGAGTGGCAACAGAACAGCATTAACAGAGATTCACATTACTAGAATTCTCTCACTTTTGATATGGGCCAATGAGTGGTCAAAGCTGGTAGTACAATTTGGTGTGACAATCCAGCAGTTGTTAACATTGTAAACAACACTACGTAATGTTCAGAATGGGTTATGACATCGGTCAGGGTATTTGCATTCATGTACTGCAGCTTAACATATGAGAGTGTGCATGACATGTACCAGGCCCAGAACTTGGTTGACCAATTCTTTGTTGAGCCAACAGCTGGAGCTTTTCTTTGGGCCAGCCCCTGGAGCCAGGGAGTTCCTGCAACCTCTGGACCTAGAGGTTTGGTAAATCAGCATGATGATGCATCAGGAGCGATAAGTCCTGGCAACAATGTCAAGTATGGTTTATGTGAGGATAGAGTTCCAAGAATTTAGGAAATTGGTTGACCTCAAGCCGGGCTGGCCGGCACAGGTAGAGCATTTACAGCGAGTCACAGCACATTAAAACTTAAAGGGTCTGGCACCTGGAGTATTCGGGGAAGGCGGTCAGCACTGGCCTTTTCTTGAAAAAAATTAAGGGTTCAGATTACTCAGGAGATTACAGCACAAGGAGATGATAAATGGATGTTCAAAGAGAGGAGTAGAGTACAAGATACCAAGGCTCCATATCTCCTCCATTATTAGAGCGCATCTGTGAACACCGGGTGCTCTTATGCCAGGAGGAATACGAAAGGGTCCTATGCAAGTCAGTGTCATTAATGACATTCATTGGGGCTTTTAGACTTAACAAAATGGTTACATCAGGAAATGATAAATCTAATCTAGCCTGGGATTGGTAGGTTATTAAGGTTGAAGAAGGGAATGAGTCAATATCCAAGGCAGGAGTTTTGGCGTGCATTCATATAGGATGGGTGCAGCCTCCACTGTTGCAAGCATGGACCTAACCCAAGAAAGATCAAGCATCCAGGCCGGTGGTCGTCTTCCAGTTATCACAGATACTGAAGAACAACACCTAATGTGTAGGCAAGGGCCGAGTCTGATTAAGTCTCCACAGGTCCCATTGGGTCAGGAGACAGAGACATACTGTATCAGCCATGGACAAGTATACTGGACAGAGCGTTACGCAATGGCATCCCTATGGGGATCAATCAGGTCTTGAGACAGCTTATATCACTTGAAGACGGCTGCTCGGCATTCAGTGCAGCCAGCTTTGCAGGGCAGAGGCCTTTGGCCAGTTTCCAACAGATATGTCGGGTACACTGTGGAGGCAATGTTGGTCAGGCATCCTGGAAGAAGTGCCGATTATAGACGTCACATACGACCTGAATGTTGAAGGCCACGCACATGGCCATGTGTATCCTGTGGTTTGCGATCATACCTCATTCAGCGTGGAGAGAAGGTAGGCTTTTTCCTCAATGTTAACACAGCACACAGGGGTGTTAACCGCGAGGCCTGCAGGGTGGTCTGCAGCATCCTGGATTGGTGAGCGTCACCAGAGGATCCAACTGGATAGGCCTAAAAACATCCCAGTGGGGGAGCGATTTGGGACTTGCGCACAGCACGTGGAAAGAAATACACAGCATGCAGGGGAACCAGTCATACAGGCTGATGGCCTTTGGCCATTCTCCACCAGACGTTCTGGTAGTATATCTTAGCGGCAATGATTTGCCCAAGATTCCCGGTAAGGCATTGACCTGGGACATTATCTGCAACCTTAAATTGGCTTAATGCCAGGTATCATGCCATGCAGATCAAGTGGTCCAAGAGCATTCCATGGTTGGCCTGGTGAGGCACCAGGAATTCCCTTGATGTTAACACAGCCCGGCAGTGCGTTAACTGAGTGGTATGCAGAGATGTCTGCAATGGCCTTGGATCAGTAATGGGTCACCAAAGGATCCAAATGGAGAGGCCAGAATTTTTCAAGAAACACGGTGTCCACCTTTCTGACTTAGGTTTGGATGTCTTCTTGGAAGATGTGAAAGGGGGCCTGCTTGTCGAGCTCGAGCAATGTGGTGGTGGGTGTTGTGTCCACCCAGTGTCCTTTGTTTATTTTCCCTAAACACAAGTCCACCCTCTGGATGTGTTTCCTCACTTCACGCTGCCACCAGGTATTATTTCCTCAATACCAAATAGATAGATCATAGACACATGCTGCCAATACAACAGATTTATTGATACAGTATTCTAGTTGTCATGCAAATCACAGGAGAAAATCACAGATGTTTAGGATTATTCATTAAATATCATTTGCTTTCACATTGGTTTGTATGTGTATGTATTCACTGTTACAATATGCTTTGACTATCTATTTATTTATACTTTTGAACTCTTTCCTATTCTCTCTAGCATTCCAACTTTCAAATCTCTGTCTTAACTTTCTCAATTCAGTCTCCTAACTCTCTCTCTTCAGTTCCCTATCTGCAACCGCTTTTCTCCAACTCTACTCTCTAACTGTCTAACCAACTGTCTAACTGTTCTTTTGGTTCTCCCCCTCCTATCCTCTCATAAGCTCCTGCCCTTGAACTCCCCATAATGGACAGGTGTGACGTGGGGGTTCCGCCACAAACCTGCCCCTTTGGAAAGTTTGTTCCATGGGGTAAAACTTACAGTGGTTTATCCTCATGAACATCGTAGGCCTTACTTAGCAATTTTCAAACTATTTTTTCCCATTACCTTTCTCACTTATACATTTAAATCATCTTTATTTTTTTTCTTTTGCCTAGTCTATGCATGCATGTTATTGTTGATTATGATATAACACATATTAGTCTTTTTCCGCACTACAGCAGGGGTATCCAAATACCCCTTGATCAACAAATCAAAAATCATGCAAATTGCACAAAATGGTAAGTCCAAGTCCAGCAGACTGGGATTTGACTTGTGGCAAAGAATGTTTGTACAGTCCCCGGCAAGAGCTCTGGTCCCTGGTCCATCCCTTCCCCCTCATCCTCACCTCTTCATGGTGATGGATGGGGGAAAGGTCCTCTGTCGGTGAGCAGCTGCCCATCAGGCTTAGGAGAAACACACTGCCTTTTCTTCCTCATCAGCTCCAGTTAGCAACAACAATTCTTCCTCTGCATCCACCCAGGATTCATCATCTTCTTGTTCTTCAGCTAAAGACCCCAAAGTCCTCTTTCACCTTGTCTTTAATCTGCCTCCAGTCTGCCTTAGCGTGGTGCTCATCATCAGGATGATTCTCGTCCATCAGCTGTCCTCACTTTACCTTTCGCTCCTCTATTTTAGCATTCTTCTCTGCTCTATCTCTCCTAGCTTGCTATCTGGCACACTCACACCCTCTCAAAGCTGCATACACAGTTGGTTACAAAATCAAACTCAGAGAATGCTTATCAATGGCTCCTTCTCAAAGTGGGAGAAAGTAACAAGTGAGTTACTACCAGGCTCAGTCCTGGTCCCAGTGCTCTTCAACATTTTTATGAATGACTTGGATGAGACGATTTAGTAATATTAATGTTTTAATGATTGTTTTTAATATAGGATATTATTATAATATTGCCCATTTTTAATGGTGTTAATGTTTTTAAAGCATTAACATTGTTGAACGCCGCCCGGAGACCACTGGTAATGGCACAGCTTTAAAAATCTTGTAAATAAATTAAATAAATAAATAAATAAACTGAGAGAAAATGTCCATACAGTTAAAGAGACATTGTGGACCCCTGTGAACATGT
This sequence comes from Pogona vitticeps, assembly GCF_051106095.1. Lineage (NCBI taxonomy): Eukaryota > Metazoa > Chordata > Lepidosauria > Squamata > Agamidae > Pogona > Pogona vitticeps. The sequence continues at coordinate 213,539,930 of NC_135784.1, forward strand.
TAGCTTTGATCTTGGAGGTATCCTTTGAGAAGCTGAAACTGCCTGACTTTCCATGGTATGCTTGTTAAGTGTACATGGTGAGATCATGTGTTGCTCTTGTAGAAGTTACCAGTTTATCGGCTTCATGAAGGATTACATCTGATTGGGGGAAAGACCTGGGCCAACTAATAAGGGGATGATGGGACATAAGGCCAGAAAGAACAATGGTTGAGTAAGCAGCTCCCGTTAATAACTTCATGTTTGCTTGCTTCAGCATATAGTCCAGTCTGCTGTTATGCTGAACTCTGCTTGTACCCTGGAACCATGCTACTCAGTAAGTATAGCTTGAGGTAAGATAGCTTCTGTTATTTGGGACTAGCTCTTGACTGCCTACATCTCTGAGATTTTTGTCCATCATCATCAAGAGTGAATTTTGGCCATCATCATCACTGTTTAGTTTTCTGAAACTGATTTTTTTTGTCTATCATCATTATGGAAGTGCTTCACATCATCTTCATTCTTTTAGAGTTATAAAGCTTACTTTTGAATTTATATGTTTTGCTAAAATTTCTTCAATAAAAATAATAAAATTTGGCAGCTGTATTTTCATTTAGCAATCTTGAGGGGTTGTCGGTCCTTTTGAACATCTTTGTGGGTTTTATATTTTGTACTTCACAAGGTTGTTTGCAACCAAGAGCAACAACCTGTTTGTTCCAGTCTCCCAGGAGCACCAAGGAGCGAGCGGCTCAAAGGTGTTGGGAGAAGGGCCTCCAAGGAAGCTTTCTCAATCACTAGCATGCCGATCTGCCTAGCATCAGGTAAAGCAAGAATGATGTTTCTGAATGGTAAGTGGATCCTCTCTACGGTGACCAGGCACCATTCATAAATGTGCAGTTACAAGGTGGAGGATACTTGACTCAGTATTATGACAAGTATGAAGGATCTTGTAATTACTGTAGACCACAAACTGAATATGAGCCAACAGTGCAATGAGGCTGCAAAAAATATATGCTATTTTAAGCTTAATTAACAAAAGTATAGTCTCCAAATCCCATGAAGCAGTAGTTCTCTATTTGGCATCCTTTCGCATTGAGTACTGTGTCCAGTTCTGGATACTACACCTTAAGAAGGATGTCCACAAACTGGACCAAGTTCAGAGGAGGGCAACAAGGACAATTAGGGGCTTGAAACCAAGCCCTATGAGGAAAGACTGAAAGAACTGGGTATGTTTAGCCTTGAGAAAAGAAGATTGAGGGGAGATATGGTAGCACTTTTCAAACACTTGAAAGATAGTCGTACAGAGAAGGGGTTAGGGTCTATTCTTATTCATCCCAGAGTTCAGGACATGCAACAAGGTGCTCAAGCTACAGGAAGCCAGATTTAGGCTGAATATCAGGAAAAACATCTTAACTGTTAGAGCAGTATGAAAATGAACTAATCACCTTGGGAGGTGATGAGTGTTCTGATGCTGGAGACATTCAAGAGAAAATTAGACAATCATCTGTCAGATATGCTTTGATTTGGATTCCTGCAATGAGCAGGGGTTAGACTCAATGGCCTTATAGGCATCTTCTAACTGCATTATTCTATGATTCCACTATAGACATAAGGTAATATGTGAAGCAAGTGAGTCATGCCAATGATTAGTCCTCTAGCAGAATTGCTTATTTGACAGCTTCACCCCCAATTTTTTTCTGGGGACAAATTGAGCAATTTGCATTCTGTGCATATAGAATGATAGCATGTTTCATTAAATGAAATATGTCTTCCATTTGAACTTATGTTATGGGAACATGGCGCAAGAAATACCATGAATTTCACTTGTTGCCCTAGCCAGCATTATCTATTTAGGTTGGAGACATAAAACCAAATCCATTTGTTAGTCTGTTGAATAAATGGGATTTGTTAAGTCAATGTATTGGATGCAAGTCCAATACATTCGGGACTGGCAATTGGATTTAGCCCATAATTCTTTTAATAAGAGGCAGAAGCAGGTTAAAACAAATTAATATTTTCTTTGAAAGAGAGAGAGAGAGAGCGCCAGTTAGAGAATGGTTTAGTTGACAATCACAATCATTTCCTCATTTGAGATGTACAAATATATGCACATCTCTTTCACTGAAGTAAGTTGTGTCCAGAATGGAGAGAGAAACTCTTCGTAATGACACTTCTCAAAATACCTTATTTCAATTATCTTCTTTCTATCAACATCTAATCATCATAGAACGGCGGCATAATTTTGAATGAAGAGATGCTTATCATGCTGTTTAAACTTTGATTTTGTTTCAGTATCCCTGCTCTTTCCCCCCCCCCCCCAAAAAAAGGAAACCAGAAGAACCACAGGGGAAATGGAAAAACTTGTCTTTTCTTTGAAGAAGAAAAAAATATCAATCTCCTTGATATTTAAAAAGAAAATTATTGATTTTGTTTCTTCTGTCAGTCGGTTAGAAATTTCTTTTCCATCAGCCAGTGGGACAAATAAAGCAAAGCATGCTGCTTATATACCGCCCCGCAGCACTTCAAGCACTCTATCGGCAGTTTACAAGTTAATTATGCAGGCTACACATTGTCCCCCACCCCCAGAGCTGGATACTCATTTTACTGACCTCAGAAGGATAAAAGGCTGAGTCAACCTTGAGCCGGCTACCTGAGATTGAACCCCCCCGGTCATGAGCACAGTTTGGCTGCAGTACAGCAGTTTAACCACTGTGCCACAAGACTCTTAAATAAGAAACCAGCTTTTATGATACAGTGGTGCCCTGCTTGACGATGACAATGCGTTCCAGCAAAATCGCTGTTAAGCAAAATCATTGTCAAGCGGAAAAAAAAATCCCCATTGGAATGCATTGAAAACCAGTCAATGCGTTCCAATGGGGGAAATACCTCATTGTCCAGTGAAGATTGCCCATACAGAACCGCCGAACAGCTGTTCTAAATCACTGTAATGCGAAGCTTCCATCTGGAAAGCAGCCATTTTGAGAAGGGAGGAAAGCCATTTTGCGGAGCTCGAAAAAACATCGTTTTGCGAACAAACGGTTTGTGAAGCAGGCTCCTAATCAACATAAAGCAGATTTTCCCCATTGGAACCATCATTTTACAATCGCAATAGCAATCACAAAAATGTCATCATCAAGCGATTTCGACGTCATGAGGAGTAAGTGTCTAGCAGGGCACCACTGTAGTCTCAGATGCAAAGGTAAATCCCTGCTCTATCCTGTCTGTCTTTTCTGAGTACAAGCTAGCACAATTTATGACATTTGTTTTATGATACATAGCAAGGATTTGAAACCAAGAATTTAAACAAATATTTTTAAAAATCATGATATTGCAAATGTATTGCATTTGTACCAGATGACTGTTTCCAATCTGATATTTTAATGCATCCTTTATCATTCTTGTTGTTTTGAACTTGGCAGGTGTGGATAAAGTGATATGCTTGAGAAAAACACTCAGGTCTCAGTCATACTTTTCACATGTTGCAAGAATGGAAGTGAATACACTGTTCAGGGGAAAGTCGGTAAGTAGGCAGGGGGATTTAATCGCTCTCCCACCTGGTCATTATATCCTGTAGTTGTGAACAACAATAATAGTAACAGGTGGCTGATATTGTTGAAAGTGTGTAGGTTTCTGTTTGAGACTGCAAGTGCCAGACTTCCTCAGGCGGCAATGCTGCCAGGAGACTTCTGGGAGATGTAGTCCCAAAACACAAATCTGTGTAATTCTAGTTATTGTTTCCCCAAATGGACTTCAAGTGGAGTAACCAAATAAACATCACTTTAAATGTGGGGGCATGCATTGCCAAAAAAGAAAGAAAGAAAGAAAGAAAGAAAGAAAGAAAGAAAGAAAGAAAGAAAGAAAGAAAGAAAGAAAGAAAGAAAGAAAGAAAGAAAGAAAGAAAGAAAGAAAGGTATCGATTGACATATGCCAAGTTACATGTACAGATGCGTCTTGGAAAGTAATTCATTTAAATGCAACTGAAACAGAATGGATATCACTATGGGAGGGGATTTTGAACAGGTGACCTGTGTACCTGCCAGCTCAGTTTGCTGTCCAGGTGCTAACTGCTGACATACAATTCCAAGGCCCCTTGTCTTCCTTCCTGTGGTTCTTTATCTTCAAACTAGCCTTGGACTTAAAGCTGAGCACATATTTAAAATGAGGAGTCCTCTATAAAGCAGGATGTGTGCCATTTCAGAAGCTAGGACTGGAAAACATGCAGCTACTACCTGGCCAGAAGGGTAGAACTGGCAGGATTATGTATTCATTTTATTTATTCGAACTATTTATATGCCACATTTCTCCCCATAGGGGACCCAACGTGGCTTACAGCAGATAAAACAACCATTTTTTTAAAAAAAAAGACTATAGATAACATATTTAAACCATCTTCAAGCACACTTTCTCGCAATCATTTAAAGTCTTCTCAGATCATTTCCTTTTGCTATACCTGTCTCAGGGCATATGCTGTTGTTATAAGCTGGAGTTGTCATTTTAGGCCTGGCAGTAAGATGTTGCTAGCCAGGAAAAAAATATCACAGCAGCCATGAAAGCCAAATACCTTCTGTTCACTTAACTCTACAGCCGTGGTAGAAAGCAAATGGCCCTTTAGATGGGTTACAACTCCCATCAGTCATAGCCAGCGGTGAAGGTTGATGGCCATTGTAATCCCATACTATATTGACAGTAGCTTCACAGGTGTGTTTGGTGGGGACATGGGAGAGTATCTTCTCTGTTGCTATTCCCAGACTTTGGAACTCTCTCCCATAGGAGGCCAGACTGGCCCCATCTTTGCTGTCTTTTCTCTTCCCTTAATGACTGGCTGCCTGAATGGGTTTTTTTAATAGATTGTTGTGCTTTAGTGCTTTGAATGTGTTGCTGGTGTTGCTTTTATTCTCTGTTTTTTTAGTGTGGTGTTTGATTGATTTTTTTTTTAGTATTTGTATACTTACTGTTTTAGCTTAAACTGCTTTTAATAATATAAGCCTCCTTGGAGGAAGGAGGGGTAAATAAATAGCTGGCCCTCCTTCTGATTGCACAAGCTGCCCCCCAACTAATACTGCCTTTGCAATGTTAGGTGGCAGGTTCATGATTAGGAAACGTGCATTTGCCATTATAACTTATTGGTCTGCTAGTTGTTTGGGGAACAGCAGGTTTTAGACCTTCCACAACTTGTAGGATTTTATATTTATGGGCTTCCAAACAAAAAAGAAAAGATTTAGGCGGAAGGAGAGGAGAGGAAAATGGACTGATGAAAAGTATCACATTCTAAATGAAAATTCAGTGTCCAATTTGTAATGTCACAGTTTTGAATAGCCAGACAAGAAATGCTGGAAAATGTGGGATATTGGTACATTTTCACATTGCCATGCACTTGTCCATGGTTGAAAGAGAACAGCTTAAAACACACCGTGAAAATGTTCCAAAAGATTGCTGTGAATGAAATACTAGAATCCCACAAAAAATAACCCTGTACTGCTAGGGGATCTATTGTTCATGTTCATCCTGCAGGCTGCACTTTCATAGCAGACTCTGAGTGATACAGAATGAGAATGTCCAAGATTAAAATTACAGATCCTGCCAAGATCTGGATACAAATGTAATTTGGTTTACATGGGCTAAATAAAAGCAAGCATTTTTAGAGCATCAAGCACATCACATTTTAAATCATCACTCATTGGACTTAGTATACATAGATACAGAATTTATAGTTCTAGAATAATAAGACTTTGAAGGAAGTGGTATATGGAGGACTACAGTATCCCTGACAAATATATTGTACTTACGCTTCCTCTCCCCCGTACACGCTGTCACCAAACAACCATCCCCAAACCCCTTTACTATGTTTTGGCTTACCATTTAACTTGGAGATGAGATTCCTTTCCCTAGATCAGTAGTTCCCAACCTCGAGTAACCCAGGTGTTCTTGTACTGCAATTTCCAGAAGCCTTCACCACCAGCTTTGCTGGCCAGGGTTTCTGGGAGTTGCAGTCCAAGAATACCTGAATTGCACAGGGTTGGAAACCACTGCCCTAGATTGTCCATTTCTGCCTAAACCAAAACAACAGTCAAAGTTCACTTTCCTCGGCTGCTTAAATCCTGCCACAGTCAAGGACTGAAATTTATTTTGCCTCATTTTAAAAAGTGTAAGAACACTGGTCATGAAACACACATACAACACCCTGTGTTATTTTAGTGACATAGCCCTGACTGTGTGTCCCAACATTGATCATGGTACACATTGTGTAATATTTTACAAGCACTATCCCATAAACAAGCAAGCAAGCAAATGGTACTTGCAAGATTTTTTAAAATTAATAATTTAGAGTTTGTAGTGTGTGCTTGACCATAAAGAAGGCTGACCGCCGAAGAATTGATGCTTTTGAATTGTGGTGCTGGAGGAGACTCTCGAGAGTCCCCTGGACTGCAAAGAGAACAAACCTATCCATTTTGAAGGAAATCAACCCTGAGTGCTCACTGGAAGGACAGAACCTGAAGCTGAGGCTCCAGTACTTTGGCCATCTCATGAGAAGACTCCCTGGAAAAGACCCAAATGTTGGGAAAGTGTGAAGGCAAGAGCAGAAGGGGATGTCAGAGGAGAAGATGGCTGGACAGTGTCACCGAAGCTACCAACATGAATTTGACTCAACTCCAGGAGGCAGTGGAAGACAGGAGGGCCTGGCTTGCTCTAGTCCACGGGGTCACAAAGAGTCGGACATGACTTAATGACTAAACAACAAGTATGTGCTTGAAGCCATGAAAAATGTTTGCCTTTATTTTAGCTGTCTCATTCCATTTGATCTCACCTGAGACTCAGATGTACATTCTCTGTACTCTTTCACCCAAGTCATTTACTTACATGGCTTTTGGCAACAGTGGACCTCCGTGAGAAGAGTTCAGCACCAATTTTCCACTTTTTCCCTGTTGTTTAGATCCTGCCGTTCTCCCTTGAGGAACACAGGCAGTTTATAACATTTGTTTGAAAACAAGTTCTGTTTAAAAACCGCACAATTGCAGCAGTGACACAGGTTACGTGAAACAATCAATACCATTTGAAACTATTTAAAAACAATGGGTAAGTAACTATCGATTAGTACTATTTGGATAGGTAAAGGTTCCCCTTGACATTTTTAGTCCAGTCGTGTCTGACTCTAGGGGGCGGTGCTCATCCTGTTTTTCAAGCCGTAGAGCCAGTGCTTGTCCGAAGACAGTTTCCATTGTCACATGGCCAGCATGACTAGGGAACACCATTTTACCTTCCCACCGAGATGGTACCTATTTATCTACTCACATGTACATGCTTTCAGACTGCTAGGTTGGCAAGGAGCTGGGACAAAGCGACGGGGGCTCACTCCGTCACGTGGATTCGATCTTACGACTGCTGGTCTTCTGACCCTGCATTTTGTAGCTCATATTTTAACCAACCCAGCATGGGACAAATAGGAGCTGGGGAAGGGGCCACATGTGGCCTACACACTGCACGTTGCCCACCCCTAATGTTGATATTCCTGCACTACCTTTTTTACTTATATTGAGCTGTAATTTCATCCCTCCATTTGAAATATTCTTGTTTTCTGGTAGAATATATATAGCTACTTTTGTGGGAGAGGTATATAGCAAAGCAGGATCTAAGCATTTCCTTCTGCCATTCACTCACAAATCCTTCTCATAACAAGCCTAAAATAACTTTGTTCTTTCTCTTGTTCTAAGCATAGCAAAAATCTAATTTAATCCTTTTTTTTTACTTTTAACATTTTTCACAAGCCTAAAATCATTCTGAGTCAAAACAAAGCAAAACAAAAAATAAATAAATCCCATCTTGTTATTTTTAACAACTTTCAGAATTTCTTACACCTCTGAAGAAATCATTGCTGTCCAGTATCTTCACCCTGGATATTTTTAAATCTCTTTGTTTCCCATCACGCATTTCCCACATCATCAGAAACCTTCTTATGAGGATGTCTCATTTTCCTTGGATGCTCATATTTTCATACCTCACTGGCATGGTTTCTGACTACCGTCATATCTCAGTCTAACACCACCTTAGCATTCTGAGTTCAGAATCTGAGCAGTATCAGATTTATCCAGTACTTGTACTGGGAGACCATTGGAGACTATTGGAGAGGATTAAGAAAGGATCACTGCTAGAACCTCTAGAAAGCTGCTATGACTTGGAAGGGGCTTATAAGGCCATCATGTCCAACCCCCTACTCAAAAATGGAATCCAAGTCAAAGCAGTTCTGACAGACGGTTGCCCAATTACCCCTTGAATGTCTCCAGCATTGGAGCACTCACTACCTCATATTTATCCCTAACATTAATGAAGGTATAACGAAGGCCATGATTACATTTGTAAAATAACTGGTCTTACATTCAAATGAACTGACTTTAAAAATGTGTCTCCATTATGCAAACAGAAGGATTACCTTGCCAGGGAAGCATGTTTTATAGGTGGAAGGCGAGCTAAAATACTGTTATGCTAGTGGATTTTTTAAAATAGCACACATGTGAAACTCTATTTATTTTATTCATTTCTGCATATATACACCCCTGATGCTACAAATTGTACCTTGGAATAACCAGCCAGAGGCAGCGGGAGAGGCTGCAGAAAGGAAGGAGGGAAGGAAGGTGTGATGGAAAAGATGTTTGCAAAAAGTGCACATGCTTCTATCCCTTTAATAATGTGCTCTCTCTCTCTCTCTCTCTCTCTCTCTCTCTGTGCATGAGTGTGTGTGAGAGAGAGGAGGGGGCTAGAGGGTGGAAAAAGTTGGGGGAGAAGCACATCCCAACCAGAATGTGACCCCATTTATTTTTTATTACCAACCCATCTCTATGCTTTTTTGGGGGGGGGGGCGCAAGGAAGAGACACACAACCCCACACAGGGACTGCTGTTGCTAGCCATCTCCAAGGTGGGAATGCAAGCAGTCACATGATTTAAAATCAAATCCATTTGGCATTTGAAGTTTAGAAGTTTCAGTTTCTGCAGTCTTATGATGTGGGCAGGACCCTTGGAGAGGTGAAGGCTACCACTTGCCTCCTAGATCCCTGCCTGTCCTGGATTATAAAAGCTGCCAGAGATGGACTGGCTGAGTAGGTCCAAGGGATAAAGTGAATGCCTCCTTGGAGCAGGGTAGAATCCCAGTTTGCTTTAAGGAGGCAGTTGTTGTTTAGTCGTTAAGTCATGTCCGACTCTTCGTGACCCCATGGACCAGAGCACGCCAGGCCCTCCTGTCTTCCACTGCCTCCTGGAGTTGGGTCAAATCCATGTTGGTAGCTTCGATGACACTGTCCAACTATCATTTCCTCTATCATCCCTTTCTCCTCTTGCCTTCACACTTTCCCAACATCAGGGTCTTTTCCAGGGAGTCTTCTCTGGATAGCCAATGTATTGGAGCCTCAGCTTCAGGTTCTGTCCTTCCAGTGAGCACTCAGGGTTGATTTCCTTCAGAATTGATAGGTTTGTTCTCTTTGCAGTCCAGGGGACTCTCAAGAGCCTCCTCCAGCACCACAGTTCAAAAGCATCAATTCTTCGGTGGTCAGCCTTTTTTATGATTCTGTTCTCACTTCCATACATTGCTACTGGAAAAACCATAGTTTTGACTATGCTGACTTTTGTTGGCAAGGTGAGGTCCCTGCTTTTTAAGATGCTGTCTAGGTTTGTCATTACTTTCCTCCCAAGAAGCAGGTATCTTTTAATTTTGTGGCTGCTGTCACCATCTGCAGTGATCATGGAGCCTAAGAAAGTCAAATCTGTCACTGCCTCCATATCTTCCCCTTCTATTTCCCAGGAGGTGATGGGACCAGTGGCCATAACCTTAATTTTTTGTGTGTTTTTTTGGATGTTGAGCTTTTTTTTTTTTTTTTTTGCACTTTCCTCTTTCGCCCTCATTACAAAGTTCCTTAATTCCTCCTCACTTTCTGCCATCAGAGTGGTATCATCTGCATATCAGAGGTTGTTGATATTTCTTCCGGCAATCTTAAGTCCAGCTTGGGATTCCTCCAGTCCTGCTTTTCGCATGATGTATTTTGCATCTAAGTTAAATAAGCAGGGGGACAATATACAGCCTTGTCATACTTCTTTTCCAATTTTGAACTAATCAGTTGTTCCATATCCAGTTCTAACTGTTGCTTCTTGTCCCAAGATTTCTCAGGAGATAGATAAGGTGGTCAGGCACTCCCATTTTTTTAAGAACTTGCCATAGTTTGTCATGGTCCACACAGTCAAGGGCTTTTGCATAGTCAATGCAGCAGAGTTAGATTTTTTCTGGAACTCTCTGGCTTTCTCCATAATCCAGCACATGTTAGCAATTTGGTCTCTAGTTCCTCTGCCCCTTTGAAATCCAGCTTATACTTCTGGGAGTTCTCAGCCCACATACTGCTGAAGCCTACCTTGTACGATTTTGAGCATAACATTGCTAGTGTGTGAAATGACGTGATAGGTAGGTAGGTAGGTAGGTAGGTAGGTAGGTAGGTAGGTAGGTAGGTAGGTAGGTAGGTAGGTAGATAGATAGATAGATAGATAGATAGATAGATAGATAGATAGATAGATAGATAGATAGATAGATAGATAGATAGAAAGAATTGAGCTTATACTGTAGAGCGGCAAATATAAATATTGATAAGCTCTAAGATACATTTCAAAAACATTGCGAAATAAAAACATAGTGTTACTTTTTTTGTAACAAGTAACATTTTCCTAGTTAATTTCAGGTTCTATTAGATTTCTACAGTAACTATTAGAGAGGCAGTATAATGGATAAAATATCAGACCAAGACAAACTAATAGGGCTGAGTTCAACTCCTCATTTAGCTATGAAAACTGACTCCTTGAAAATCTCACATAACAGAAAAACCCATAAGTTGGCAGCTTGATCGCATATAACAAAAAAAGAATATTAGTTTTGCTATAGCTGCAAATGTGCTCCTTTTTAACAGAACAGGAGTACATTTGTAACTATAGCAAAACTAAGGGGGAGAATACACCTGTCAGTTTAAAACAGTTTCTTTTCTTCTCCTCAGTTGGCCCTAAAATAAAACAAACAAACAAAAAATGGCACAGGATGGAGGTAAACAGCATGGAGTAACATGTGACAAAAGCAAGATGATTTAGACAATGAATATTTTTAGGCAAGAACCCAATGCCACAATGTCCTCAGTCCTGCAAACGTCAAAACACAGAGTGCCCTCCATGGCTCAGGATCAGAGGATTGTGGTGACAATATGATGGGGTTGGATCCCCTTCCTGTTCAGACTGCAAACTGCTGTGCCAATACCCTTTTTACATTCCTCTTCTAGAGAAAAAGAACTGGGGGGGGGGAGCATTGAACACCGGATCAGCATTCCTTTCTCAACGGATGGGACTTCAAGAGATCGGGCAAAAACCATTCATTGTTGAATAGTGTTTCAAACCATTAGAAAATATCATTTTTAGACCACAACTCCCAGAATTGCCCAGCTACCATGGCCATAGATTTCAAGAGCCATAGTCCAAAAAATAACATTTCTAAGCACTAAGAGTGTTTACAATAACCAAAGTACACTCTCTTCCCCCCCCCCTCTCATTTTCTTCACCCTGGTGGTTTCCTCATATGGACAGTTTAGGGTGAAAAGTGTCCATTCTAAAGATAGAAATAAATATGTGCCATCAATTACAACTCATGGTGAACCTTTCCAGGGTTTTGCAGGTACAGAATACTCAAAAGTGCTTTACAGTTCCCTTCTTCTGGGGGTGTGTTGGGACTGTGCAGCTTGCCCAAGGCTTACATAGGCTGGCTGTACTCATAAGGAGGAACAATAGGGAATCAGATTTCCAATCTCTTCTTGCACAGTTTTGAAAATAGTGTAACATTTGGAGGCAAATTGCTCCAAATTTAGGACTGACTACAGGCATGAGCAGTTGCGCACTGATTCACACAACTCAGTATGCAACTCATGATATCTACAGTGGTTTCTTAATTTAAGGGAATCTGTCACCAAAAGTTAAGCTATTTGGCTTATGCTGGTATAACTAAGCAAGAGGATT